>NC_143392.1:28734861-29040990 GCF_980474605.1 Leiobunum rupestre | reverse complement strand
AAGAAAGTGGACCACCCACAGGGTCTACCCTTTAACCCTCTAATCTCGGCTGACTGCGCTAAAACAAGATTTAACCTTTAAAAAATACCAGATTAGGCCTTCATAAATTCATTAATAAAAAAAGACTTTATTACCTATTATGCTTACGATGCCTGTCTTTATTTCAGTGAATCTAAGCAGCTATCGGTGGTTCTGTGGTAGAGCGCTCGACTGCCAAGCTGGGTTCGATACCTGGGTGGTGCGTTTGTTTTTAATCAATAGAGAAACGCTAAATTAGAATTTCTTCGATGCAATAATTTCAATTTCAATTCTATTTCAATTAAACCAAAATTTCGTACTCTATTAAATACGCTTCCGATAAAGCTGAAAGTCTAATTTTCAATAAGGCGTAACAAGTGTCGGTGGTTCTGTGGTAGAACGTCCGCCTGTCAATCAGGAGGTCTCGGGTTCAAATCCCGCCCGATGCGATCGCAAATTGATACTAAGACGAATACCGTGTACAACTGGTGGAAACCCTGCCATTGGACGTTGAGAGGTAGCATTACACTCAGCACTCGGTCCGTTCCAAAGTCATTAAGAAGAAGTTGGAAAGAAAACGCCCATATAAACACAACAAATTCAACATGCACAACCATCAGAACACAAACACAACAAATTCAACACTCCCAACCAACGCATAAACATTTCAAAAACGTAATACACCAAACCGTCACGACGGTGAGCGAAAAAACACCATCCAAACCAAACCGCAAATGCATCCGTTAACGCTCACCGTCACACGGTGGTTTTGCCAACCCTTTGAGAAACTGCGTACGCAGTGATTACACTTTGCACCGAAAATGCGAACGCGTTCGCAGTCCTGACAGACCCACAGACAGACCCACCCACAGACCCACCCACAGACCCACAGACAGACACGGTCGTTGTATAACCCCTCCTAGGGGACTTTGTCCCCTCGGAGAGGTAACTAGGCTTGGAATAGTTTGGATGTTTTTTAGATTTTCGCCGTGACCCTCCCTTCAATTTGGTGGATAAAAACGTTACTAAACTAAAAAGGGTTTCAAATTGTTGCCAAAAAAACCAACCTATTCTTAATCGTACAATGACTGCACTCCCCCATTAAAATAATTATGTTTTCTACTTTTCTAGATGATTTGTTCCGTTGCTTCATGCTTTTTTGTATTATCACTATTAAGTATTATATTTGACTATTTAAATCAGAGAAGAAACCGATCTAAAGGTGTAATCAAAATACGATATTTTTGGGCTTATTTCGAATCTCTAATGAACAAAAGTAAGTTAATTGGAAATAGCCGAAGTTTTGTTAATTTAAATTGGCTTTATTTTCACATTTTGTAGAACAAAATATTTCATTATAAGATTGTGTGACAAATTCCTAAATGAAGGGTTGATTCTAGAACAATATTGAAATAATATTCTGATTTCTCTGGGTTTTAAGATTTATTGTTTAGGTTTTCAAATTTAGCAAGTCAGAATTGGAAAGTAAAACACTAGAGGCTAGTGGTGGTATGTCCAGAGTTAGCGCTTCCTTGTGTCCATACTGTATTCGAGTGACCTGATTTTCACTTCATGGTTCCTAGAAGAAAAACCACGCCCCTCTCGCCTTTCTTGGAGTGATGTATTTCACCTTACTCCGGCAAGGAGGGAAGACACTCGCGTTCTCTTTCTTCGTGGAGGCGGATAATGGCTTCCGGCAATCACGAAAACAAAGTCATCTGTTTACCCGAATTGGTTGTGTTAACAAATAACTTTTTTTTAGAATAAAGTAACCACTGTACTGAATTTGGATTCCCACTGTCCCTATCTAGTGGTGTGATGGGGTCACTGGAGCTTGTGGGGGGCTCCATACCCGGCTCTCAAGGTCATGTGATCGGGGCGCTGGGGCGCTGGGTCACTGGAACCTCATGGGTGTTCCACACTCGTCATTCTGTGACCTACTAAGGAGTGGAAGAGGAAGCCGCTCTAGTCCTCAGCTGTGCGAGGGTGGGTCTCGGGCAGCCCATGGTGTCGCCTTTTGTTGGGCCATGATGAGGGCGTTTGTTTGCTATATGAGGCAGCCATGATGGCTGTCTCACTGGCCTAACGTTGTTTCGCAAAGCGCACTTTTGTCCGGGGCTGGTTGTTTTAGGTGGCCGCTGTAGTGCTTAATGCGGAGCAGCGGGGTACAAATACATATACTTATGTACTGAATTTGGCATTACTGTTTCCAAATCTAATATTTGCTTCCATAAAAAATACAAAAACCCAATTAAAAATATTTTTTGGTCTCAGGACGAAATAAATGTGGTTTAATATAATACAGAGAAACTTGTATAACTACACACTTGGAATTTGTAGTCAAGACAATATGTAATCATATACTGCGCTTAGCCATTTTAAGAGCAAGAAGCAGTACGTTGAAAATAGAGAGTTTATGCCGAAATAGCTTTCTGGGAAAAAAATGTTAAGCAAAACCAAGTATCTGTGTTAACTGAAACTTGAAAACGCTCTAACAACAGTGTCGATACCTTTTTTTATAACTGTTAAATATTTTTTTGATATGTCTAAACTCTTAGTTAAACAATTCGGAGCCTTCTTTCTCTGTTGGCTTGGGTTATTAAAGCGTTATTTTGATTTCATGAGTGGGGATTTATTCCTCTTGCAAATTGATGTAAATATTCGATTCCATTAAGCGTATTAGTAGTTGAATTATTGTGCTCCCTCTTCGTTCGTCTTTTCATGGGGTGTCGGAGTAGTTAGCATTTTCCCCTCGCAGCGAGAGGAGCCGGGTTCGATCCCAGCTTGTGGCACTGGTTAAAGACTCGGAACAACTCCTTCCGCGTTGAGTTTGCCAGTTCTCTCCCCACTGGTTTAAGTGGTTTAATCGCCGAAAAAGGTATTATTCTAACCCAAACCAATTTGCAGGAAACTGAGCTGAAAGTTGCATAAATCGCCCCATTCGTGGATTTCCCGTTTAGGCACGGAAATATTTTAATGTGTAGGGCGATCTTAATAACTTTGGTGATGTTAGGTTTGGTGGATTTTAGTTTAGGTATAACGTTATTGAACGAAGAAATGATTTTGATACAATTTTCCGATGTTGATGTGGATTAAAAATGGTTGTTTTCACCCGAGCTCTTTGGTTTCCCCTTCCATTAAATCTTGTTGAGTCTAACGGTTGTAGTTAGACCAGCAAACTTTACACATATATACTTCGCGTGCCCAACCAATAATAAAATCTTTAACTATATTGAAAAAATAATCCAGAGCTTTGATAAAAACTTTGGTTCAAATTTAGAAGATTTTTGGATCCCAAAACACACTAAAGATTATTTTCACAATACTAAATGCATTATTATAACCGCTGCTAAATTTTCTTTATATTTCCCTTTCTTTATATAATGAAACCCCCCAGAACCCAATTAAACTCGTAAAATAAAAAATTATGTTATACCTGAAACCTTAAAAAGAACTGAAACCTACATGAAAGAAACATTGAGAGCGCACTAAAAAGAATAAGCCTCTCTGATATAGAACCAGGATAGAACAAGGACAGTAGATACAGGGACGAGAAAGCAGGAAAAAAAATTCGATTTTAAACGTCTTCATATTCACGGGGAGTTAGATGTAAACAAACCACGGCCATTGTTAAGACGTGTTGTAGGTAGTTTTTACCATTTTGATGTTAAATTAAAAATAAAACTACGAGCGTAAATAAAAAAATGCCCATTTGTTTTGAACACTTAAGCCTCGTCCAGAACCGCTAAAATTAGGTGACCGCCATTTTTTTTGTTTACAACTAACTCTCCTTACGTTTAGGTCATTTTAGGTAATATATTCCAACAGAGGCCGCCAATACACTTTCTCGTCCCTGTATCTACTGTCCTTGGATATAAACACTTTAACGAAAAACAGTGACTTATAAAACATTTCTAATATCTACATAAATCACAATTAATAATTTTTTTATTCAATTTTTAGGCTTAAGATCTCATAACCCTAGGTCAACGCTTAAATGTTCCTAAAAACTGAAATTATATACTAATAAACCATTTGTGTAAATTCCTCGTCTATGAATAAAAGACGTCATAAATAATAATAATATTAAAAATGAACCATCATCTTCATCATTAGCATTATTCCGATTTTGGAATTATAATCTTGATTTTATTTTATATCATACAATATTAACCAATGTTTACACATTTCTCGATCATAAGACGTACGCCGAACGTGTTTAACACAAGAGGCAGACAGTAAAAATGAGCCATTATCCGACGCCATCTACCGAACCATCGAGGTACTTCACTAGAGCCGCCACTTGTTTTAAATCACTTAATTTTCTTACCGTTGCCCTTCACTAATATTTGATTAATTTGACAGGCTTCTCCGTGACGAATTGCACGACGTCAGTGAATATTCTTTCGTGCGTGTGGTTCCTTTCGTTGGTCGTTCTCAACAACGTTTTGACATCCATGATCGTGACGAACATGGTCAACGGATATCGGTCTTTGATCTTCACCTTGGATGACGTACTTTCACACAAACACATGAAAATCTATGTAGCCGACAATGCTGCGAGTTTAAAGCAATTTATACAGGTAATATTTTTTAGGGTCTCCATATACGATGGTTATTAAGCCGATCCCACGCTATCATAGCAACGAGCGCCCAGCTCGTGAAACCCGTGGCGCCATCCCTAGATTCAATGCTGAACTATATTCGCAATTTTCGAAACGCAGACGGTAAATTTAAAGCCGTATTTCACTGAACTTGAACATTTCACTTAAAATTTCGAAGAAATCAGTAAGCCAAGCAAGTTCATAAGTATAAAACAACATTATTACGTTAAACTTACTATAGAGAGGTGTGTTTACACGTCCTATTTTTCTCTTGGGAACTAGGAAGCTCTGTAATATCGCAGCTAACAATTAGGTCTAACAATCAACTGTTACAGTCTTTTACCGAAATCGTGAATTGTAATAAAGATTGGACAATTAGAGCTAACTCACTGAACCCTTTATTTCAGAAAACTCTGTTGTTGAAGTATAATTTAGTCAAAATGGTTCATTGAGTATTATGTTAACTGCTATTTATGACAGTTGGATATCTTTAACCAAGTATAGTTACAGTGTTATAAAATTTTCGGATATCAAAACCCTGACCTATCCAGCTTTGGTTATCACATAGAAGGATTACGGCTATTTTATCGGATCATTTTGTATCTCGATTATTTCAATGGAGATTTAAATATCCCACATACTGAAGTTTCAGGTAAAGTTATGGTATCAAAGAATAGTAAAACTTTACAATGTGCCGGCTAAGCAATCGAAGGAAGATGGAACCGTCATTTGGGCTAATGGTATTGCAAAGCGGGTGCAATGGGCTTATGTAGGCACGTCTACGAAGTAAGTCAGTTACCAGAAGGAAAATCAGTTACTGGGGAGAGTGTCAATGGTAAAGTCCAGAGATCGAAAAGTAATAACACCAAATTTTGCGGATTTAGTTTTAAAAAAGATACACCTAAGTGATTCAGCAGTGTGGCTGTAAACATTTTGACCCACTTCAAAAAGAATCATACAACTTTAAACGAAGCTGACTTCGTCTTTTGTCATCAGAAATTTACAAAGATCGCCAAATGATGTCAGATATAATTGCTGCTCATATTTTAACTGCAGAACCATTCCATTTTCCATCCTTTCACGAGTAGCAATCGAGGCTTCCTCCTAAATCATTTTTGGACGTTACAGGAACGATAAATTTAGAACTATCACCAGACAAAGTACTCAGCAACGTCATTGAGGCTTTTACAGTAGAAGACGTTGATTTCATTCAAAATTTTACACTAGGCCAAAATAATTCTCCAGAATGGATAAAGTTTCACGTAGGATTGATCACAGATCCATTTCCCATCAGGTTGGCACCATAATGGAAACAATTAAAAATATGATGGGGCTTCATGATATAAGTCCACTGATTAGAGCCGACTAACGGAATATCCAATCCAAGCAAAAGATATGAACTTTAACCTCTTTGCCCTTGAGAAGTACAAATCTATTCATCTATCAAGAAAAGTGAAACCGAGTGGGTTACTAATGAGCAGAAGGAGACTATTTATTGCTGTTCAACAAAATTGGTCCTAAATCCAAATCTATAGGCCAGATCCTCTTCATAAAAATGTAATCCAAGTTTCATCATCAGTAAAATAAATTGCGTCTCCATTGATAAGGTGCGGGATTCCGGATGTTGTTCGCACTGTCCCTATCTAGTGGTTTAATGGGGTCACTGGAGCCCATGGGGCGTTCCATACTCGGAGTGCTGGGTCACTGGACCCTCAGGGGTGTTCCATACTCGGCATTCTTTAACCTTCTGGGGAGGGTAGTTTGCAGTGAGAGAATAAGTCACTCTAGTCCTCAGCTGAGCGAGCGAGGGTTTCGGGCAGCCCACGGTGTCGCTTTCTGTTGCTATATGTGAGCATGTCACGATGGCTGTCTCACGGGCCGAACGTTGTTTCGCAAGCGCACTTTGGTCCCGGCCTGTTTAGTTTCGTAGGCCACCGTAGTGCTAAAGCGGAATGGTGGGTTAAAAATACATAGTTCTATATGTTGCTCGCACTGACAATGGTTCCCAGCTAGCAACAACACGATCCGAGGAGTTGCGGAAATTTTCGAAGGACTATGGCTTCCAGTCAATCACGTGCAGCCCGAAGTTATCCCAGAGCAGTGGCTTAAACGAGTAAACAGTTAAAATAATTAAAGTCCGATTGAAGAAGTCAGAGGATCTCTACCTAGGACTTCTGGCGTACCGATCAATGCCGCCATCGAAGGGTTACAGCCCGGCAGAACTATTGATGAACCGGTGAATAGAAACGACGGTCCCAACAAAGCCCTCCCTTTTGCTACCTGCAGCTCCGTCTCAACCAGTCTGGAGCGAACCACGATCGAAAGCGACGCGGAACTTTAACCACGATCGTCGTCGTGGCACGAGGGAGATACCCGATCTCAAAGGAGGCGACCAAGTAGGGATCGTCGACCGAAGGGTAGAAGGTCATGTCATCAAGCGAGCAGAACGTCCGAGTTCTTTCGTCGTAGCCACGTGAAATATTCAACGGAATCGGTATCATATCGTTGCGTCTGACAACGTTATTTTCCGAAGACACCAGCGCAGTGCAGACGCTGGTCAATTCCGGGGCAGTCCAGAGTACGTCGCCCAGTCTAGAGTGGACGAGTCCCAGTCTCCAACCTACGAGACCAACACCATCAACCGAAGCATTTCCAATTTTGAAATATTATTGTGTAATGAACTTCGGGGAAAGATGTGTTATTAAGCTAGTCTAATAGGTCTATTCCTGCCACATTTTTGACCGTTGTTTATTGTATATATAATAAATAATAATAATAATAATAAATAAATTTATTTATTGCTCTGACATTTTCACATTCCTTTTACTTGAAAATTAGGCACGATTTAATTCCGCAATAAGAAAAATACCACAATATAAGCATCGTTTGAAATGGGGGGAGGGGGGTTCGATTCAGTACTTTTTTACGAGGTTATGTATTACCATTACTAAAACGCAACGCGATTTAAACGAAAAGGTATAAACAAAGTACTACCAATTTATCCAATATCGAAACTTGTAAATAGAACATAAAAACTGAGAACAGCTCGTATTTCGAAAATAGGTTAAAATCACATCTTGTTAGCAGGGTTAAGTTATCTACAAATTTATATCTATTAACAGAAAGAAAAAGAGGTCTAGATTCGGTGTACATTTTACAATGAATAAGTAAGTGGCATAAATAGAAGTCTTCAGAAAATAGTAGGGATAGCTTTTCGGATAATGGACGCGGATTGAGAGTTCCAGATCTCGACGAGACCAAGAGCTTGAAGCTGGTATCGCACTGAGGAGACCCAATTTTTGTGGGGTCTACTGTTGGATTGTAGTACCAGATCGTCTAAGGATTTTAACGAGTCGTAAGAAATTTGAGGGAGTCTGTTGTCGGGAATTTCGAGGATGAAACATAGATAGTTAATTACTCGTTTCCAGAGGTTAAGTTTGAAACTAACTATTCCGCATTCAAGACGGATTGTATTATAACCCGGCCACCTGAATTAAAGGCTTCAAAAGTCGCTCGATGACTTAGGCCTAAGGTGGTGCCTTTGGTATTAGCCTAGCCTAGCTGAACCATGTACGTAATAAGTTAATAAGAGAGTTCGCCTAATGAAGGCCAGAAGTAGCTTGTCGAGACACTCGGGGATTCCAATAGCCCATACTTCGGAACCATAGAGGAGAACCGGCAGTACCATGGCTGAAAAAGGTGTTTTTCTAGTATGCATTGAAGTCATTCTATTCCGAATCATAAATTTACTTGTCAGGTTTACCAAGGCATTCATCGCTTTGTTCATCATCTGAGTCGACGTGTATGAGAAAGAACCTGAAAAATGGAAATTCACGCCGAGGTAGCAGTAGGTTTTAACAATTTCAATTTTAATTACTAGGCTCTCTCCAGTATAGAAAGACTCATTTTTAGTTATATTTAGGTTTTTCCTAAATACCTTGATTTTAGATTTATTGAGGTTGAGCGCGAGTTTCTTACATTGGTAGTGTCAAGGAATGACTGTCCAACTAAATTAATTTTTTTCTGAAACGAAGCGACGCTATTTCCGAGAATGACGATGTCATCGGCGTAAAGTAGTACGTGAAGCGGAACTTCATTTTTTAGATGTATAGCCGGAAGATTCGATTTTTTCAAGGTCGAAGTAAGGCCATTAATGTGAGGTTAAATATAATCGGACTTAGACTGTCTCCTTGCAGGACACCTTTCTTAATATCAATTGAGTGGTCATACGTAACTCCATTTATCCTTACTTTCATTTTAGCGGCGCTATAAATCGACTTCAGAGAGTATTTATAAATCCGACGGGTATCCCCATACCGAGCAAAGTTCCCCAAAGAAGAGAGTCAAAGGCTTTAGAGACGTCGATAAATATAGCGCATAGGTGGCCTTTCCGTTTTCTGAGTCGCGTTGTAACCACCGCATTAAGAGTAAAAATGTGGTCCCAAAACAACAAATTGTTCAAACAGCGCTTTGTCATAACAGCGTTTCTTTATACAGCGTTTCCCAAAACAACAAATTGTTCAAACGGCGCTTTGTCATAGCGGCGGTTCTCAAAACCGTATTTTGTCGAAACAGCGTTTCCCAAAACGGCGCTGCTTTCCATAGCACTAATAATATAGGCCGATTGTAATACATATTTTTCTGGAATTTCGGCAAATTTCATTACCGAATGGTTTCTGCCGATAGTTAGTATTGCAAACTTACCTAACCTAACCTAACCTAACCTAATTTAACCTAACGTAACCTAACCTAATCTAACCTAACCCCTGAAGATCATATGTATGTTATACATTTTCCATCGTCAATTCATATAAATTTTAAGAAACCGCTGTCTTGACCAAAACCACTGTTTTAAGAAACCGCTGTCTTGACCAAAACCGCTGTTTCAAAATCGCTAATTTGAGAAACGCTATATTCAGAAACGCTGTATTCAGAAACCCTGTTTATGGAAAAAGCTGTTTTGACAAACCGCTCTACTGAGAAACGCTTAACCAAAAAACGCTGACTAAACAAAACGCTCTTTCGACAAACCGCGGTATTGAGAAACGCTATTTCAACAACCACTGTTTTAACAAAGTGCCGTTGCAACAAAACGCTGTTTTGAAAAACGCGCTTTTGATTTTTGAAAACGATATTTTAACAAATGCTATTTTAGTCAAGCGCTCTATTCCCTACATACCCTTCATGACACGCGGACAAAAAGCTCCCTACACTTACTATTGCTGTTAAGCCCGGGGTTAAACCTCAGCAAGTCTAAATGGAGACTATTTTACCAGTGGGGAGATAACTTGCAAACTCAACGCCGAAGGAGTGGTTCCGGATTTTCACCCAGTGCCACAAGCTGGGATCGAACGGCTCCATTTGCTGCAAGATGAGATTTCTAACTACTCGGCCACCACACCTTTTTTTTAATTTGTTCAAGCAATTTTAATTCCTTAAAATATTTTCCTTTAACAAATACATTTTTAAGAACGTGGTCTTTCCTTCTTCCCATTTGCCTATACTTATTTTCAATCTCTATGGCACTGCCACGGCCGACTTTGATTAGTCCCTGTTGTGCGTCAGCGATCAATCGAAGTGGGCCGTGGCTCTGCCTTGGTAGAGTAAAAGTCAATGAGATAGAATAAATATAGATCGAAACAAATTTGGGATTCGCGGGACTCGTTTTATTTGAGTAGAAGATTTAGGCTTCAGTTTCTACTTTATCCCATCGTGTTAGCGCCATCTGTTTCTATAACTTCACGCCAGCCCCCCTATATCAGTCGAGGCCTCGAAACACCCTTATTCGAAGGCGACCCCAATGCGACATTATGCGACCCCATTAATTACGAATGTGACATATTTGTTAACGAGATAATCACTATCGTAAATGGGGGGGTGCTAACTTAACGCTAGCCCCCCCTATATCAGTTGAGGCCCCGAAAAACCCTTATTCAAATGCGTCCTCAATGCGACGTAATACGACACCATAAATTTCGAATGCGACATCTTAGTTAACGAGATAATCACTATCGTAAATGGAGGGGTCTAACTTAACGCCAGCCCCCCCTATATCAGTTGAGGCCCCGAAAAACCCTTAGTCAAATGCGACCTAAATGCGACCTCAATGCGACGTTATACGACACCATAAATTTTGAATGCGACATCTTAGTTAACGAGATAATCACTATCGTAAATGGGGGGGTCTAACTTAACGCCTACCCCCTATGTCAGTCGCCGCCTCGAAACACCCTTATTCGAATGCGACCTCAATGCGACACCATTAATTTAGAATGCGACATCTTAGTTAACGAGATAATCGCTATCGTAATTGGGGGGGCAACTTAACGCCAGCCCCCCCTATATCAGTTGAGGCCCCGAAAAACCCTTATTCAAATGCGACCTCAATGCGACGTTATACGACACCATAAATTTCGAATGTGACATCTTAGTTAACGAGATAACCACTATCGTAAATGGGGGGGTCTAACTTAACGCCTACCCCCTATGTCAGTCGCCACCTCGAAACACCCTTATTCGAATGCGACCTAAATGCGACACCATTAATTTCGAATGCGAAATCTTAGTTAACGAGATAATCGCTATCGTAAATGGGGGACTAACTAAACGCCAGCCCCCCCCCCCTATATCAGTTGAGGCCCCGAAAAACCCTTAGTCAAATGCGACCTAAATGCGACCTCAATGCGACGTTATACGACACCATAAATTTTGAATGCGACATCTTAGTTAACGAGATAATCACTATCGTAAATGGGGGGGTCTAACTTAACGCCAGTCCCCTCCTATATCAGTTGAGGCCCCGAAAAACCCTTAGTCAAATGCGACCTAAATGCGACCTCAATGCGACGTTATACGACACCATAAATTTCGAATGCGACATCTTAGTTAACGAGATAATCGCTATCGTAAATGGGGGGCTAACTAAACGCCAGCCCCCCCCCCCTATATCAGTTGAGGCCCCGAAAAACCCTTAGTCAAATGCGACCTAAATGCGACCTCAATGCGACGTTATACGACACCATAAATTTTGAATGCGACATCTTAGTTAACGAGATAATCACTATCGTAAATGGGGGGGTCTAACTTAACGCCAGCCCCCCTCCTATATCAGTTGAGGCCCCGAAAAACCCTTATTCAAATGCGTCCTCAATGCGACGTAATACGACACCATAAATTTCGAATGCGACATCTTAGTTAACGAGATAATCACTATCGTAAATGGGGGGGTCTAACTTAACGCCAGCCCCCCCTATATCAGTTGAGGCCCCGAAAAACCCTTAGTCAAATGCGACCTAAATGCGACCTCAATGCGACGTTATACGACACCATAAATTTTGAATGCGACATCTTAGTTAACGAGATAATCACTATCGTAAATGGGGGGGTCTAACTTAACGCCTACCCCCTTTGTCAGTCGCCAACTCGAAACACCCTTATTCAAATGCGACCTCAATGCGACACCATTAATTTCGAATGCGAAATCTTAGTTAACGAGATAATCGCTACCGTAAATGGGGGGGCTAACTTAAAGCCAGCCCCCCCCTATATCAGTTGAGGCCCTGAAAAACCCTTAGTCAAATGCGACCTAAATGCGACCTCAATGCGACGTTATACGACACCATAAATTTTGAATGCGACATCTTAGTTAACGAGATAATCACTATAGTAAATGGGGGATCTAACTTAACGCCTACCCCCTATGTCAGTCGCCGCCTCGAAACACCCTTATTCGAATGCGACCTCAATGCTACACCATTAATTTCGAATGCGACATCTTAGTTAACGAGATAATCGCTATCGTAATTGGGGGGGGGCAACTTAACGCCAGCCCCCCCCCCTATATCAGTTGAGGCCCCGAAAAACCCTTATTCAAATGCGTCCTCAATGCGACGTAATACGACTCCATAAATTTCGAATGCGACATCTTAGTTAACGAGATAATCGCTATCGTAATTGGGGGGCTAACTTAAAGCCAGCCCCCCCCCCCCCTATATCAGTTGAGGCCTCGAAACACTCTTATTCGAATGCGACCTCAATGCGACATTATGCAACACCATTAATTGTGAATGCGACATCTTAGTTAACGAGATAATCGCTCTCGTAAATGGGGGGGCTAACTTAAGGCCAGCTCCCCTATAGCAGTTGAGGCCTCGAAACACCCTATTCGAATGCGACCTCAATGCGACGTTATGCGACACCAATAATTTCGAATGCGACATCTTAGTTAACGAGATAATCACTATCGTAAATGGGGGGGTCTAACTTAACGCCAGCCCCCCTCCTATATCAGTTGAGGCCCCGAAAAACCCTTATTCAAATGCGTCCTCAATGCGACGTAATACGACACCATAAATTTCGAATGCGACATCTTAGTTAACGAGATAATCACTATCGTAAATGGAGGGGTCTAACTTAACGCCAGCCCCCCCTATATCAGTTGAGGCCCCGAAAAACCCTTAGTCAAATGCGACCTAAATGCGACCTCAATGCGACGTTATACGACACCATAAATTTTGAATGCGACATCTTAGTTAACGAGATAATCACTATCGTAAATGGGGGGGTCTAACTTAACGCCTACCCCCTATGTCAGTCGCCGCCTCGAAACACCCTTATTCGAATGCGACCTCAATGCGACACCATTAATTTAGAATGCGACATCTTAGTTAACGAGATAATCGCTATCGTAATTGGGGGGGCAACTTAACGCCAGCCCCCCCCCTATATCAGTTGAGGCCCCGAAAAACCCTTATTCGAATGCGACCTCAATGCGACGTTATACGACACCATAAATTTCGAATGTGACATCTTAGTGAACGAGATAACCACTATCGTAAATGGGGGGGTCTAACTTAACGCCTACCCCCTATGTCAGTCGCCACCTCGAAACACCCTTATTCGAATGCGACCTAAATGCGACACCATTAATTTCGAATGCGAAATCTTAGTTAACGAGATAATCGCTATCGTAAATGGGGGGCTAACTAAACGCCAGCCCCCCCCCCTATATCAGTTGAGGCCCCGAAAAACCCTTAGTCAAATGCGACCTAAATGCGACCTCAATGCGACATTATACGACACCATAAATTTTGAATGCGACATCTTAGTTAACGAGATAATCACTATCGTAAATGGGGGGGTCTAACTTAACGCCAGTCCCCTCCTATATCAGTTGAGGCCCCGAAAAACCCTTAGTCAAATGCGACCTAAATGCGACCTCAATGCGACGTTATACGACACCATAAATTTCGAATGCGACATCTTAGTTAACGAGATAATCGCTATCGTAAATGGGGGGCTAACTAAACGCCAGCCCCCCCCCCCCTATATCAGTTGAGGCCCCGAAAAACCCTTAGTCAAATGCGACCTAAATGCGACCTCAATGCGACGTTATACGACACCATAAATTTTGAATGCGACATCTTAGTTAACGAGATAATCACTATCGTAAATGGGGGGGTCTAACTTAACGCCAGCCCCCCTCCTATATCAGTTGAGGCCCCGAAAAACCCTTATTCAAATGCGTCCTCAATGCGACGTAATACGACACCATAAATTTCGAATGCGACATCTTAGTTAACGAGATAATCACTATCGTAAATGGGGGGGTCTAACTTAACGCCAGCCCCCCCTATATCAGTTGAGGCCCCGAAAAACCCTTAGTCAAATGCGACCTAAATGCGACCTCAATGCGACGTTATACGACACCATAAATTTTGAATGCGACATCTTAGTTAACGAGATAATCACTATCGTAAATGGGGGGGTCTAACTTAACGCCTACCCCCTTTGTCAGTCGCCAACTCGAAACACCCTTATTCAAATGCGACCTCAATGCGACACCATTAATTTCGAATGCGAAATCTTAGTTAACGAGATAATCGCTACCGTAAATGGGGGGGCTAACTTAAAGCCAGCCCCCCCCCCTATATCAGTTGAGGCCCTGAAAAACCCTTAGTCAAATGCGACCTAAATGCGACCTCAATGCGACGTTATACGACACCATAAATTTTGAATGCGACATCTTAGTTAACGAGATAATCACTATAGTAAATAGGGGATCTAACTTAACGCCTACCCCCTATGTCAGTCGCCGCCTCGAAACACCCTTATTCGAATGCGACCTCAATGCTACACCATTAATTTCGAATGCGACATCTTAGTTAACGAGATAATCGCTATCGTAATTGGGGGGGGCAACTTAACGCCAGCCCCCCCCCCCCCCTATATCAGTTGAGGCCCCGAAAAACCCTTATTCAAATGCGTCCTCAATGCGACGTAATACGACACCATAAATTTCGAATGCGACATCTTAGTTAACGAGATAATCGCTATCGTAATTGGGGGGCTAACTTAAAGCCAGCCCCCCCCCCCCTATATCAGTTGAGGCCTCGAAACACTCTTATTCGAATGCGACCTCAATGCGACATTATGCAACACCATTAATTGTGAATGCGACATCTTAGTTAACGAGATAATCGCTCTCGTAAATGGGGGGGGGCTAACTTAAGGCCAGCTCCCCTATAGCAGTTGAGGCCTCGAAACACCCTATTCGAATGCGACCTCAATGCGACGTTATGCGACACCAATAATTTCGAATGCGACATCTTAGTTAACGAGATAATCGCTATCGTAAATGGGGGGCCAACTCAACGCCACCAATTTCTATAGTAAACACGAGTTTTATTACAGTTTAAAATGAAAATGAAAGGGTAGCATAAGTGACAAAAACTGTTACAGTATTGTCTAAACTGACATTTTTTATTATATTGTGTAATATAAAATGTGAATAGAAATTATTTCTATGCCGGAAGAATTCTCCTTTTTATTATTTAGGTCATCATACATCTCTTATTTTTCGTTCGGTCTAAATCCTACGCATACGTAATGACCAATAGACGACGATTTATTTTCCCCTCTAAATCCTATTTTGCTTCTTAGGTTGAATCGTTCTAACCTAACTTTTATTACTCTCGGAATATCATCTAATCTGCAATTAATTATATTTTCTCAATCTAGCCGCGTTGCGAAATAGCTCAGTTCGAGAAACAAATGGTGAGGAGATATTTCGCGCGTTTTAATTCGGAACCCGTCGCAATATGTACAATGGCTCGCTGTAGAGTCTCGGTAATATTCAGTTATCAAGTTCTCTATGTTAGGAATAGACGTGGTTGAACATTCGATTGTTTGTTACCGCTCTCTCTGTCTTAATAGATCTTTTTGGGCATTGCGGAGAGCTACGCACGCTATTCTCTTTTAAACCGCAATTACGCACGTTTTCTATGAAAATAGAGTCTCGTTCTCTATATATGCGCGTGCTTACCCCTGATTTCATTATTTTTTGTATAAAGGAAAATATTTTGATATCATTACGACTATCAATTAGGTTTTTGATACTAACTGAGTCGCAATACGCGATGCTTAATGATTGCGCGAGGCTTTCGAAGGTACGCGAATTTGTTATCGAATAGCTAGATTTCTTTATTTTTACAGCCTGAAGATTATCGCAGTTCCTGTTTCGTAACAATCCTATCGGAATTGTCTTCGTAATAGCGGAAAAATCAACTCGTGCCATCTCCGGCAGCGTAAATAAATATGACTGGCGCTTTCCTCATTTGCTTGACCTCTCCAGTTTTCAATCGCTTCACTTTCCTTAGGAGTCGATTTTTTATCCCGCGTTGAACAAAGAAAGCATAGACGTCGCTGACCGTAGCCTACATCATCATTTTCATATGGAACGGAGCACTCGTCGATGTGATGAATTGGTATCTATAAGGAAATAAATCGCTCAAAATTTAGTTAAAATGACCGTGGACTTAAATAAACCTTGCAGAAAAAGCGGGGCAGTGCACTTTCAAAATCCCCTCTTTCACAAACTGGACAGGTTTTCTCTCTGAATTGGCCAGTCGCTCCTGTAGGTTCTGAAGGAAGCTGTCGAGTATCTTTGGTCGGGGACTGTCCAGTCTCTTCTGTTAGGGATGGATCTTTTTTTCATTATAAGTGATATGCACATATTTCACTTAAGCAATATTCTACCTGAAGTTTCCTTTAAACGTAAAGAAGAACACGCGTATTCACAATTTTCACAGGTATAATTAGTTTCCCCGGAATATTTCACTGGAAAAACTCCAAAATCCAAATTTTTCTGTGTAACCTCTCTCCGGTCGGAGCGTTTTGGTGATTAGATGGCAAGTAATCAAATGGTGTTAATAGTCCGGTAATATACGCTCCCACCGAAAATGATTATAAAAGGGGAAAGGGAAAGGGGAGGTTGTGGAATCTCAGACGGAAAAACAGTATGATCTCAATCAAAATTATCTTTATTAATCATTTTAAACAAAAATACACTCTTAAAAATAATGTAATGAAACGAGGGGACCTGGAAAAATCTTAAAGGGAACTTACTCTTTTCTTTCGGTTCTCGGCCTTAGTGACTGATAGCTCGGGAACTCACAAATTAAATGGAAATTTACGTACGGTTAGGGACTTGATTGCTTTGTTTGGTTGGATCTTAGAAGGGAAACTCTAGATTTGGGTTGATTTTGTCAGTTTGAAGGTGGGGGACTTTACTTGACTCGCTATTTGACCCAGTGAATTTTTAGAAGGAAATTTAGGAGAATCTACTACTTATCAATTGTCCTTTTGTCCCGCGTCTTCGCTTCTTCTTTGGAGAGGACGGATTTCTCGTTCTCACAGTCCGATGAAGGGGGGGCACAAACAGTCACAACACTTCATTCAAACGCACGCGGAAGGTTGCACGTTCCCCGAACGGCAAGGGATGAATCCAGGCAGCAGATCGCAGCGGCTCCCAGAGCCCTCTTTCTCTCCTGATTCACGATGCGTCGCTTGACTCGAAGTTGCAATGGAAGGCTGGGGACTCTTTCTCTGGAATTTGACGACTGTGCTGTAGTCTCTTCGCTTAACGGGGTTCCGGGTTACGGGAGCTTCCGGGTTACGGGATTTCCGGATTACGCAAGTAGACTCCCAGCAGTCTTCTCCGGGATAACTCTTACGGACATGAACGGGACTCTCGAACTCTGGATATGGATTTACGTCTCTCGCTCTCTTGGAATTTGGATTGGTCTTCTTTCTGGATTTATTGATTTTCGTAGCTGGAATGATAGTACTCGACTGATATAGGGGGGGGGGCTGCCGTAAAGTTAGCCCCCCCCCCATTTACGATAGCGATTATCTCGTAAACTAAGATTTCGCTTTCGAAATTAATGGTGCCGCATAACGTCGCATTGAGGTCACCTTCGAATAAGGTTGTTTCGAGGCCTCAACTGATATAGGGGGGCTGGCGCTAAGTTAGCCCCCCATTTACGATAGCGATTATCTCGTTAACTAAGATTTCGCATTCGAAATTAATAGTGTCGCATAACGTCGCATTGAGGTCACCTTCGAATAAGGTTGTTTCGAGGCCTCAACTGATATAGGGGGGCTGGCGCTAAGTTAGCCCCCCATTTACGATAGCGATTATCTCGTTAACTAAAATTTCGCATTCGAAATTAATGGTGTCGCATAACGTCGCATTGAGGTCGCCTTTCTAATGAGGGTGTTTCGAGGCCTCGACTGATATAGGGGGCTGGCGTTAAGTTAGCCCCCCCCCCCCTTGGGTTTTAATTATTCCAACTTAACAGTTATGTCGCAACTCATTTAGTTGGTTTCGCATATTGTCGCATCGAGGTTGCATTCGATCGCAAATGAAATTTATAAGATTTATTGAGAGGGGGGCTAACTTAATGGAGCCAGAAAGGTCGGTAAATGAGAGATTTTTGCCTAAGGCCGACCGAAAGGTAAAACGGCCCTGGCGGCATTAGGCATTAGCACGGTCGGTTTTAGTTTTTAAACACTCAACAGATAGTCCTGTAATGTAAATGAATATGGTAAGTATTTAATATATTATCAAGTTAATGATAAGCTTATAAAACATTAATAGATATTTGACATGATCACTTGGCAGTGGCGTAGACAAGGGGGGGTTTCCGGTCCAGACCCCCCCTTGGGCCTAACTTTGACTGTACTAAATTTCCACCCCCTCTCGACCCCCTGGGCCCCCTCTTAACATTCACATACTTCGACCCCCCTTGACGAATTTCTGGCTACGCCACTGTCGCTTGGTATTCAATAATGGATTATCGTAACCCAGCAGTTCAGCTTTATTATTTGTATCACTTTATCAAAGCTTCATTTGCAGTAACAAATTTTGTTTAAAAACTATAATTTTATTAATTGATACAAGCTATAAATCGGTTCACTTTGTGTGCAATAATTTAACAAGGATCATTTTGTTTCCTTTAAGTTAAAAATTTAGAAATGATGCTTTTTAATTGAACGTTGGGTGTTGAGAAAATCTCGACATTTTTCTAAACCTTAAATAGGAATTATTTTTATTAGGGCTATTTTTACTGCAAATCTTGAATAATATAGGCCATCACAAATTCATATTGTTAGTAAAAACGTTCAACAATAGACAGTTGTGATAAAAAATTTAAATATTTAGCTCTGATTATTACATGATTCTTTGTATGCGATACAATGGGCGAGCAAAATACCAGTCTGTAAAGTAAAAATTTTAATGTATGGGGAAATATAATTCGATTCACAAATTGAAGTCTCTACATTAGTTCACAATATTTGCATTAAGTGATTTTTGTTTAAAAAATTTGAAATAATGCCTTTTAATTTAATGTTGAGAGTTTAAATTTGGAAACATTCTACATTTTTGTTAACCTTAAAATGGGTTTATTTTCATAATTTCTATATTTACTGCTAATCTAAAATACATCACAAATTTATATTGTTAATAAAAACGTTTAGTAATAGTCAGTTGTGATAAAAAAAAATTTAAAATCCATCTTTATATTGATAGAGAAATTTATATTGCTTATTTAGTACTAAATAATTTTGAGGAATTTATAAATGTTATTATTGTTATAATTTGAAGTTTTATTTTCTGTTGTCATTGAACATACAGATTTTTCGGTATTTTTTGTTAATTTTTGGGGTCAAGTGTATGCTTTGTGTACCTTCAATAATGAAATAGATTTTGTAATACCATGTTTATGATTATCTCATTAGATGGAAATTAAGTTTAAAGTATTTTTTTATTAATGTAAATAAGATAATATTTTGGAATTAACGACTTTTTTGACAAAATTGATGGATATTTTAGATAACGTATTGCAATAAACAGCGTGTATATTTTCCACAAAAAGCGATTTGTGATATTTTAGAAACAAGTGAGGTATTAATATTCGCTGTATACATCGAAATTAATATTTTAGAATTCCTCAATTAATTATCGTTTAGTTTCAAATATTATCGATCATTGGAAATACGATTGAAGTATTTCTGAACTAATTAAGATTTAAGTTTTAAGTAGACCCACCTTTTTATTTTCCAAAAAAGTGATTTGTGATGATCAAATTAATTCAAATCAAATCAAATTCAAATTGTTTTTATTTACAAATTTTTAATTTTTACATGTCGTAAGGGCCAAGTCATCTTGCGACTTATAGCCCTCTTTTGTTTAAATTATTTTTAACAGAATAATAAGTAAATAAACAGAAAAAAACAACAAAATCTATAAAACAAACAAATAAGACACTTTGCAAGTAAAAAATATATAAAAACAAATACTAGCTTGTAAGATAGGGGTCTAACAGAAATATTCCTCATTTAATATTGAGGTTTTTATCACTTTTTTCACAGAGTGTACTGAATTTACATTGATATGTTTTAGTAGTTCATATTGCATTGTAACCCTAAATATTTATAAAAAGTACAGTTCTTTCTTAATTCTGTGCTTTAATTTTTTCCAGTGTCAGTTTATATTTTTATGGCTATCAAGCAATGTTTATATCAGAGATACATAAAATAAAAATTAAGCTATTTTGGAGATCGCGCCTGCTTTAATTAGTATGTAAAAGGCAGAAATTCTAGTAATATAAGGGGGGAGGGCAATTACATTAGTGGCATCGTTTTGGATATATATCTGCGCTAAACATTTATTGTTTTTAAAGTTTCCAGGAGAAAAAGGAGACGAAATATCGAAAAGAACACTCTATGTAAATACAGTGGATCGTCCGCAACGTATGCGTGATGTGGCGAGAGGGCAAACGTCTTTCGTAGGATGGCAAGACGATATGAAATACGTGTCGGGTTTCTGCAAAGCTGAGAAAGTGGTTGCGCCAGCATTCTTCGTGGCTCCTGACGCTTTGGGGATCTTAAGTAACGCACTCTGTACAAATAACAATAGTGTCACCAAAATGATGTTGGAGCAGATTAATATTATGTAAGGAAACATTAAGCATTATCTTCCCATTTCTAATCAGCCTTTATTGAAACATCTTTACGCATTGCGTTCTAACTTCTTAAGAGGGTCTTCCAAAGGCCCTGCAACTTGACTTTACATTTTCATGTTATATAATTATATTTCGGCATAAGCCTTTCGGTTATATTAGTGTTTTATTTAAAAACGTGGTTCGTAAAACTGGTTTATATAATCGTTATACATCCAGATCAAAGTACAATTGGTAAACACAAATTTAAATTATTTCGTTTTCCGCAAATCACGTAACGCGAACCAATAAACATTTCTGTATCAATTCCCTTCCTCGTATACAATTTCTTTCAAAATGTTCTGACACCTACAAATATGATCCATTATTAAAGGGAATATAACCTGCAAAGTAATCAGTAGAAGGAAAGTAAGGGCGAGACGCCACTCCCGGGATCGGGATCGTCGGGATCGTCGGGATCCGGGATTAAAGGGTGAAATGGGGGCAGAGATGGGCAAAAAATCATTTAGCGAATAACGAATAATTTTTTTTCCCTGTTAGTTGTTATTTATCAATAATGTAATAATTAATTTGTTTGGAGACAAAATTTTAAATAATAATAAGAAAATATTTTTAATATAATTAGTTCATAAATAAAAAAGGTCAAAATATCTGTTAAATTTATTTGAAATAATTTAATATATCTAACAAATAAAAAAAGAATGAAATATTTTTTCCTGCGGATATTTCAGGTTTGCGTATTTTACAAATAAATCGTCGAAAATAGTTTGTTTAGTTATTATTTAGTAGATAACGAATTAAATATAGTGTAACTAACCCTATGCATTAAAATACTGAATGGGCTAAATTGTCACCGAGCTTTTCTCTCAGTCTGATTTTACTTTATTCAGATAACGAATTATTTGAGAGGGATAGATTCAAGGAAAATAACTGAATATATTACAGAATTATAAAATAAAATACAATGTTTCGTAGACTGAAAGTAAATACCGGTGTCCGATACAATAAAACAAATTCCACCACCATTTTTATTTTAACCAAGAGGATCTATATTTCCCAGCAATGGCACAGTGAAAGCAGACCCGCCGTCGGCTAATGTATTTTTAAAGGGAATGTAACCTACAATGTGTTATTTATGCAAGACTCCCACATTTTTGGGATTGCCTCTACTACGCAGCGCGAAAAGTTCTAAAGCCATAGGAGGGAGTGACTCAGTGACCAACAGCGAAACTCTTGGAAGGCGACAGAAATAATTAATCTTATAATCCCTTTAAGGGGCCCTTGTAAATTGGGTTTTCGGTGAGGGGGAAGGTAGAGCCCTGGACATATTCCACAAAAAATCGTCCTTGGGATCACGGAAAACATCCTTGCAGAAAACCCTAAGGAGTGTAGCTTCGCAGGCCCGCCGCTATTGAGTGCGGGAAACCAAGCCTCTTCTCACAATACAATTCGTTTTGCGAAGGAAAAAATGAAGGAACCCCAAAAGTTCGGGGGCTCAATAAGTGCCGCTAGGTGCTGGGCCCTCAATACATGTATGTTCTTCTAGGTGCGGGCGCCTTGCTCGCCTTGCGCCAGCGCTGGCCCTGTAGCTATGTCACCGACTCATTACTCAGACGACCACGTCTACCTTTCTTTTAAAGTCGAAAAATGTAAGACACCAAAGCACGCAAAAGGACGGTAAAAGACAAAAAAAGAATGAAATGTCTGTGAAGAATTTCGGCAAAACGCCATTTAATACATTATCGACCAGGAAGAATATTCGCCTTTAATAGGACTTTTTTCTCAAACATTTGATCAGACAACCTATTACCCCTTGAGCAGTTCACCATTGTCGCGAATGAAAACAGTCTCTCAACTGGAGCTGAGGAAGGCAGGGGTGTGTTGTACCTCAAGAACACTCGTTTTACTTCCGAGTAAGCCGCCAACGACGAAATATCAAAACTTGAGTCTTCCAAGTATTGCAAAACCTTTAAACCATAAACGACACGGTTAATTAAATACTTTCTAAACACTCGTTATCCTCTCCGCGTACTGTATAATATATACCATAAATATGACAGTGAACGATGTCGTTTAATGATAGTCTGTCTCGGAGTGATTGCGTAATCGGAACATTCTAAACCGGAAATTCTTCCAAACAATTATCATTACGGCATTATATACTAGTCTAAACACTTTACGGTCTCAGTTTAGAAAGAAAAAGAGCTTATAAAAAATAATGTTTAAAATGCGTCGCGTTTCAACTCACGGATAGTTATCTGTCCTCAGAATTTAATCATTTATATGGTCAGTGCCGAGACAGACGACTTTAAATAATTTAGCTTTAAGAGGAGAACACGAAATGTAATACTCATGGTTATTATGTTACTTATGATATACACTGTGTCTGTACTTGTATTTAGTAATATCCCAAGTAAATTAACTTTATTGTGGAACTTATGTTTATTAAAAGATTGGCTAGCCTCAGGCGCGGAATGTTTTGAATTAAGTGGTACAGCTTCTATTTTGAATTTGGCGCCCCGCTCATCGACAAGCTTTTAGCGCCTCTTTTAACACAATTTGGCGCCCCTGCCGAATTTCTAATGGGTACATTGTATCCATGTCAGTAGTAGGAGTGTGGGGGGTGTAGGAGTGGAGGGGGGGTGTAGGAGTGGGGGGGGGTGTAGGAGTGTGGGGGGGTGTAGGAGTGTGGGGGGGTGTAGGAGTGTGGGGGGGTGTAGGAGTGTGGGGGGGTGTAGGAGTGTGGGGGGGTGTAGGAGTGTGGGGGGGTGTAGGAGTGTGGGGGGGTGTAGGAGTGTGGGGGGTGTAGGAGTGTGGGGGGTGTAGGAGTGTGGGGGGTGTAGGAGTGAGGGGGTGTAGGAGTGTGGGGGGTTGTAGGAGTGTGGGGGGTTGTAGGAGTGTGGGGGGTTGTAGGAGTGTGGGGGGTTGTAGGAGTGTGGGGGGTGTAGGAGTGTGGGGGGTGTAGGAGTGTGGGGGGTGTAGGAGTGTGGGGGGTGTAGGAGTGTGGGGGGTGTAGGAGTGTGGGGGGGTGTAGGAGTGTGGGGGGGTGTAGGAGTGTGGGGGGGTGTAGGAGTGTGGGGGGTGTAGGAGTGTGGGGGGGTGTAGGAGTGTGGGGGGGTGTAGGAGTGTGGGGGGTGTAGGAGTGTGGGGGGTGTAGGAGTGTGGGGGGTGTAGGAGTGTGGGGGGTGTAGGAGTGTGGGGGGGTGTAGGAGTGTGGGGGGGTGTAGGAGTGTGGGGGGGGTGGCGGAGTGGTTAGCACTTTCGCCTCGCAGCAAGAGGAACCGGGTTCGATCCCAACTTGTGGCACTGGGTGAAAACTCGGAACAACTCCTTCTGCGTTGAGTTTGCAAGTTCTCTCCCCACTGGTTTAAGGGGTTTTCCCCCGATATCTTCGGTTTCCCCTTCCATAAAAACTTGTTGAGGTTAACGGTAATAGTTAGTGTAGGGAGCTGTTGGCTCGCGTGGCTTGCAGGGCTTGCCACCACCCTCCTACGCATTGTAACCCGGCCACCTGAATTAGAGGCTTTAAAAGTCGCTCGATGACTTAGGCCTAGGGTGGTGCCTTGGGTATTAGCCTAGCTGATTATGATTATGGTGTAAAAATTCATGGATATGAAAATATATTACCTGTAGTTCTGCTTTGGCCGTCTTTTTCATTCTTGTTTTCTCGTGGTTTTGAACTGTTCCAAAATCAAAAAAATTTTCGTTGTCTGGTGGTAGATTTGCCTCGTTAGTTTTAGTGGATTCCATGTTTGTAGCCACCGTATTTGTAAACAGGTTAATTAGTTTTTTGTGGTGCATAGAAGCTATACAATAAAACCACATCGTTTTGAATCTTGGATGTGAAATTGCTGCAATAGCAGCGTTTTCAGCTTCTGGACTGGTGATATTTAAAATGTCTGCAAATCTAGTTTCAATACTGCTAAGAAGTGACTGAACTAATGGCGCGCAAGTTTGTTTTTAATATTTCCAGCTTTCGCCTTAGTGCCAACAAGCAGGGTAGAACAATTCCATAATAAATATTTTTTTCTCCTTGGAGAATATCCAATGCCTCTGCTAAAGGCTTGACGCAAGTCAAATGTTCTTCTATGTAGACTAACTCGGATTGTTTGAAGCAAGAGTGTTTTATTCCTAACGCCTTAAACAATTCTGGGAGATTTTCCTTTACACTGAGAATTTGTCTTAAAGAGTCGTAGAGAGAGTTCCATCGCGTTTCTCCAGGTCTCTTCAGTGTGTGCCCTAAAATACCTTCTATAACCTAATGTCAAGAAAAAAGCTGCTCTGTAATATAACTAATAATGTAATACAATATAAACATAAGTTAATAAACAAAAGGTTATCGGATAGTTTAAAATGTTAACGAGGCATTTTCGTTAACGCGGAGCGGCTGTTCCAGACTTCGCTCAGGGCAGGAGGAGGTTGTTAAATAAACCTGATAACTCGCGTAACAAAAAGGTTACCATTTCCTTCCTGCTATATGAAAATATCAACTGTCAATAAAAATACTCTAGCCAAACCCGACTTTGTAAAATCACGGGTACCCGTGGATATTATTTTCTATGTAGTTAAGTATAACGTGGATAGACCCATTACACCTTAAACCATGGGAATAAGTTCGATAAGAGTATATATAAAACGTGAGTAGATACATCTAATGGTTTGACTGCGAGCTTCCACATCTAGTGTAAAAGTCATAAAACAGGGGACGAAATGAAAATGCTCTTTTCACTAGAGCTATGACTACTAATAACTTCGGTTCATTAAGTCATTTACTTCTGATAAAAGTATCTCTACTTTACCTCTGCTGACTTAGGTCTCCCAGCTGCGTTCCACAATGACGTACATTTCAGCATAACTTGATTGTGCAGATCGCGAAGGGGTACCGTTGCTTTGATACATTTGGTGAGGTCCGTGGTTGCGCAGAGACTGAGTGTATGGGCGCAGCACCTCAAATGGTGCGGTAAACGTAAATCATTTGATTGTTGAATGTCATTATTGGTAGATGTGGTCAGGTGTTCTATAGAGTCGTTTTCGCTTTCTTCACTGCTCAATTCGGAATCCTCATTCACGTCCGTTCGGGAAAGCTGAACGCCAAACAATTTGAACGCTTTCACGAAGTTACTGCCGTTATCGGTAACGGTGGCGATAATCTATAGGAAAAATACTGCCATATATATTCGTGGTAAATCATTTAACGTGTTTTAATTTCTTAATTTCTTTTCAAAGTAGCAAACGTGTTACAATTTGGGTAAACTCCCCCCCCCCTGTAACACATACGAGCCCCCTCTAACAATCATATCACAACAGAAGAGAGGTCGGTAATCAAGGTACAGTACCGTAGCAATATAGGTCTACAGTGGTCCCTAAGACCACAAGCCGGACTCAGTCAATTGACGTTGGTTTTTAAGTTTCACATATTCTTGATTCGATGATTGAAAGTAATTAAACTTAATATTCATTACATCAAGAACCGATATTTTAAGCTAGGGCCCTGAAGAACAAAATCAAACCATTGAAACATAAAATATACAGGGTGTTCCCAAAATGGTGGTAGGACCGAACGTCTGCGGGTGCTACAGACCATTTTAAGACGAAAATGTTCTTTGGCATTTTTCGATTTGGGCCGCCTGTGCGAGGTTACGAAACGATTTATGGACATTTTCGTCTTAAATTAGTCTGTAGACAGCGGCTCCGATCCTGGGGGGGACAAGGGAGCTTGGGCCCCCTCTGAAAAAAAGTGAGGGCTAAATCCCCCCCCCCCCGGGGAGCACGTCAGTCCTAAAGTGCAAGGGAATTACTTACGTAGTAAAGTGTAGAATCATTTTAAAATTAATTTAAAAATGTTTATTAAAAGGCTGATGGGCAAAGCTATTGTTTCATATTTAATCAATTTTACATAGTTCATTTATTAATCTCTGACTCTTGCTGGTTGGGCGCTAAGCTTGCCCCCCCCCCCTCCTGGAAAAATAGTTATCGGTGCCGCTGCATGTCGAACCCGCAGACGCTCGGTCTTACGACTATTTTGGGAACACCCTGTATTAAAATGAAAATCCACTTACTTTGTTAGTGCTCAACCCGTACTCCATTTGAATATCTTGAAGTAAAGTAGAAATTCTGTCGTAGCTGTGGGTCCCTTTAAATCGACGGCACGCGAGACTCGCTGATTTTCGTTCCAAGGATTCGGTATCTATCCAGTGAGCTGTTACCCCAAAAAAACTTCTTCGTTTCGCAGACCAGATGTCGGCCGTTGAGCAAACGTAGGACACGTTATTAAAGGTATTTTTCAGGTTTTCAACATTATCGTCAAAAATGATATCTATTCGTCTACCGAGGGTGCGTCGTTTCATAACTTGCAGGTGTTTCTGCATCCCGAGGTTTTCGAATAGTTTAATTCAATAGGGATCCTCTACTATGCTGAGTGGCGACAAAGAATGGAGGACGAAATTAGTTAAGTCCCTATCAAAACCTTCTTGAGAAACTACAGATCTACCGCGACCAGAGGAAAATAACTTTGGAGTTGATGGAAACTCGTTTTTCTTACGTTTCTCGTCGATATACTTATCATACTCTTCCACCACGGTAGAATCGTGCTTTCTCCGCAAGTGAGATTTAAAGTTCGATGTAGCTTTCCAGGTTCCCTTTATTTCGACACGTTTTGGTTCGCACTTTACACAGAGCGCTACAACCTTTTGCGCGTCACTCTGTTCAGTAAGTACACGAAAAAATGTCCCGTCTAATACTGCCGACCCTATAATTTTCGTAATATCGTCTAAACCTTGTTCCTGGAGGTGCGTGTCGTTGGCATTAGCGCTAGACGTTGCCATAGCAAGGAATCAAATATCCGGCAACCATTCACTCGATTAACCAAAGGAAAAACAACACGGTCTACTTATTCGTTATTTAAATTAAAGAAAATATTTCCATTATTTGCATTTTTTATGACTGAAAATATTTTGTAAATAACAATTTACCAAATAAATGTTCATGAAATATTCGTAAAACATTATTTACAAGATAATAGTCGACATTATTATTTTTTTAAATCATTTACCAAATAATACCACCACCAAATATTTGTTTAATTACCAAATAACAAAATCTAAAATAATTTGTCCTGTCAATCGACAAATAAATCTGCTCGGATATTTGGTTATTTAGTAATTTATTCGTTATTCGCTAAATGATTTTTTGCCCATCTCTGAATGGGGGTAAAATCGTCGAAAAGTCAATGTATTTATGATATTTCTCGCGACGATTTGTTTTTTCGTATATCAACATATTGTGTCCAAGCCAACTTGTTCATTTATCTACGCTTATCTCGAAAGATACTTGAACGTATATCTTATCAAGTTTTATCGTACGGAATAAGTTGAAATGATCTAAAAATTGATAACCTAGGCGACGCGTGCGCAGATTACCCCGGGGGACGCGGTTAATTTGAATTTAAGAGTGTTTTGACGTCATGGAATATTCGTTGTTAAAGTAGAATGGAAATATTTTTAAACTTCATTTTAATAACATTATCACGTAAGTGGTACTTAAATATGCTTGGCACTTGAACCAATCTCACGAGTATTTCTTAAAACGAATATCTCGATCGCGTTTTATCGTACGAAATAAGTGGAAATTATGTAAGTTGTATGATACTTGATAACCTAGGCAGGAAGATAGCGCGCGCGTGCGTGGATTAAATGGGAGGCGCGAATTGCCCGGGCGCGCGGTTAATTTGAATTTAAAACATGGATTCCCTCTCCGAAATAATTCATGTACCCAAAATTGGACCGCAAGTTTTTTTTCTTTTTAGGGGAATCTCTATGGGAGTTTAACATTACAATAAAGCTAATAGGTCCAGTTTGGGGTACTTTTGGTCCGAAACGGGGTACATAGGGCCGAAAATGGTGACTTTGGTCGTTTTAAGGGTACTTTTGGTCTAATTTGGTCCATTTTTGGGTACATCAGAAAAGCAGTTGGAAAAACGAAGAGCCTTATTTTTTTTCCACCCATCTCCAAACTCCAAAAATTTATTGCTTTAATTTATTTATCGCTTCCGTAGGTACAAAATAAGATAAAAACCACTTACCTATATTTTAATTACGGTAAATTAAAAATACTTAATTAGTGTACTAAGTTACGTTTAAAAGAACCTTTTGTAACAATTCCAATATGTAAATATAGGTAAAAGGATTGAAAAAATACTTAAAGTAAGTGGTTTTACTGATAAATTCTAAAGGAATTTAACTTTGAAGGGTATCTTAGATTATTGTTTTTAATTTTATTCAAGTTGAAAACGTATTAAGAGTCCTTCAAAGTACTATAAAAGGATTTTATTTACGTACTAAATCCATATTTTTTTCAAACTTAGAAGTTAGTTTGTATGAAATACTTACTAATACCTGAAAAATTGACTTTAGAGTGGATAAGATTTGTAAATATCATTTGAAACAAATAATTTTCACGCTTTTTTTAAATCAAGCAATTACATTTTTAAAAATGAAAGAAGTTAAACAATATATCAAGGTATTACACTCAGGTAAAAAAAATAATTGCATTATGTTTTTATATTTCTTTCTTAATTACAGTGATGCTTAAAAGCAAACCTCAAATCTAGAAAACAAAGTTTTTTTTAACAAGGAATAAATTTATTTAAATAGATGCTTTGGTGACATCTAACGGCGGCAATGGAAAATAATAAACGAAATACTAAAAGTATCATGTGTTATTAAAATTTTAATTGCTATATTATATTTATGGTATGTACTTGAACCCATTATGGTATTTGAAATAGCTTAATATATGAAGAAAGTAAAAATATTTCTTAAAGCGTTATTATTTTTATAATTTATTAATTAACTATTAATATGGTTACATTATTTACATAGGGTTCTTAGTTAAAAAGATGCAAGTACCTTTAAAGCTCACCAATACATAAATGTAATATTTAGTTGCATAATGTTATCGGTATTTATATTATCAATAAACACAAAAATACAAAACCTGATACATTAAATTATGCATTTGTACTTTAAACAATACCTGCATTTGAAATTATATAGCATAAAAACCCACAGCTTATAAATAAAATTACATCAAGGTTTTCAAATCAGTATTATCAGTTAAAAGAATGAAATTATTTGCATTGTGTTTTATATTCTTCAATTGTGTTGAAATCCATACGGTAATAAGGATCAAAACGCGATAATATAAAAAGTTCTGCAAAACTAATCCTTTATCGAAAAGTCATCTTAGTATTGTTGCTATTACAGTATGAACAAAACGATAACCAAAACTAAATCCTATTCCCCATTTTTCTTTCTTATGGTGAAGGACGAGGTTTTTTCTTGTAGCATTTACGGATGGAGGTTCAAAAGAAATCTGGAAAATTCGTTCGCTCTGTTATTTTCTGTTCAGCTGTAGAACGAATAATCGTAATCTTATCATTTCAGGGTAATTAAAGCAAATTTAAGCTGTACCACACGATCTTCGCTCCGATAAACGAAGGTATACTCTATCCAAATGCATACAGATGGAAATTAAATTTAAAAAAAATTAGATACGCAGACAGAATAATATAGGCACGCTGCTTAAATCGTTTATAATATTTGATAAAAAGTACACTGGTTGTTTGCGAAAACATCTGCCACCTTTAATTACTATAAATATTATTTATTAAACAGATATTAAAAACATTATTATTTATTTTAATTTTCTATTCAGAACTGTTTTATATACAACTTACTTATCTCTTAATCATAGTTTCATACCTTTGGAAAAATTATAAATATTGTAAATTTGTGCAGAAATTATCTCCAAATGGCTATGGACAGATTAATTTACAAACTAAATTAATATTTTCTTCAATAAATTAACTTGAAATATCGTAAAGCCGATAAAAATAATATAAATTTATTACAAATCGCCCATTTTAGAGATAAAAATGAAACGATTCAAAATATCTACAAAACTTAATTTTCATAAATAGACAATAGTTTTAAAATTAAGTTGGCTTATGGTAAAAATTAGAATAATTTAGGAAATTCTGTTAAAAATTAGATATTTTAATATTTTAATATTTTTTTATATTTTATTTTATTTCATTTTATTTTATTTTATTTCATTTTATTTTATATTTTATTTTATTTCATATTTTATTTTATATTTTATTTTATTTCATATTTTATTTTATATTTTATTTTATTTCATATTTTATTTTATATTTTATTTTATTTCATATTTTATTTTATATTTTATTTAACAGGTCTTAAGCCAATCAATGACATACAATATTATTACCTTTACTTCTCTGCTCCCTTCCAACTATCTTGCAATATTTTCAATCCAATTGTAATTGTTTTTATATCTTTAACTTTATTTCTCAGTACAATTTCCCTTTGACAAGCTTCTTCTAACTTCAATTCCCACTTTTTTAAATGCTTTTTTATTTCGTCCAAATGCTCTTTTATTTCTTGCATATCTAACCACGTCCTATTATACTCTTCCACTACTTCACTAACTTCCTCGAATGAATGGAAATCCATATGACTATAAGTAACAGAACACAATAAATATAAAAAGTCCAGCAATGTTAAAAGTTAGGTCACCAGAAAGACCCTTTCCTCTTGTTGTTTCTATTTCAGTGGAAACGAAACTTGGACTTCAAGACGCCCGCGTCTTTTACGTTTGTATGGATTATTCATGACGGTTCAATTTTGATTTTATAAATGGACACGTATAGTAGGGAGCTGGATCGAGAGTGTGGGGGATAAAATATTAATCTAGGTGAAAAAATTATTTTAAATAAATACCGATTCAATATACGAACGAAAATTAATTATTAATTTAATTAAACTCATTTATAAATTTTATAAATTAACTTGAAATATCGTAAAGCCAATAAAAATAATATAAATTTCCTACAAATCACCCATTTTAGGGATAAAAATGAAACGATTCAAAATACGTACAAAACTCAATTTTCATAAATAGACAATAGTTTTGAAATTAAGTTGGCTTATGGTAAAATTAGAATAATTTAGGAAATTCTGTTAAAAATTAGTACAATTGGGAAAATTGGTTAAAAGTTGATATAATTTGGAGACTTGTTAATGTTAAAAATATAGAATTAATTAGGATACTTTTAAAATTGAAGAGATAGAAAGGCAATTACGAACGAGATGATGATTTAAAAAAAAATAGATTTTTCAATGAACTGTAAAACGCTTCTATAGATGGCAGCCTTGTCTCAAAAATTTATTTTCCTTAAAAGGTGTTATACATTCTATAAGCAGTGACGATAATTCCCGTCAATAAGAGTAATATTTTATCAGTATATCCCAAATTTTTCTCAGTTTTCATCAACATACCAAGAAACAAGATCCCCAATTCGGAAAACTACGCGGAAAACGCGCTGGTAGGTCGAAAAACGTGCTCATTCGCGGAAAAACTACGCGGAAAACGCCCTTATACGGAAATATACGCGGTAAACGCACTCGTATGCGGGAAAATTCCCGGAAAACCTCCCCACTACCCAAAGAATTGCTTTATTGGAATAACAATCTCAATAACAGAGCTCACATGAAAGTTATTTAATGATATTTACAAATCTTATCCACACAAATTTAATTTAATTTTAATTTTAGTGTTTTATAGTATCTTTCTGACTATATTTGTGTATAAGAATTATATTTTACCGTATTTAAATAGTAATAAAAGCGAATTGAAAGTTTGAAGAAAATATGAATTCAGTTCGTAAATAAAATCCTTTTATAGTACTTTGAAGGACTCTTAATACGTTTTCAACTTGAATAAAATTAAAAACAATAATCTAAGATACCCTTCAAAGTTAAATTCCTTTAGAATTTATCAGTAAAACCACTTACTTTAAGTATTTTTTCAATCCTTTTACCTATATTTACATATTGGAATTGTTACAAAAGGTTCTTTTAAACGTAACTTAGTACACTAATTAAGTATTTTTAATTTACCGTAATTAAAATATAGGTAAGTGGTTTTTATCTAATTTTATACCTACGGAAGCGATAAATAAATTAAAGCAATAAATTTTTGGAGTTTGGAGATGGGTGGAAAAAAAATAAGGCTCTTCGTTTTTCCAACTGCTTTTCTGATGTACCCAAAAATGGACCAAATTAGACCAAAAGTACCCTTAAAACGACCAAAGTCACCATTTTCGGCCCTATGTACCCCGTTTCGGACCAAAAGTACCCCAAACTGGACCTATTAGCTTTATTGTAATGTTAAACTCCCATAGAGATTCCCCTAAAAAGAAAAAAAACTTGCGGTCCAATTTTGGGTACATGAATTATTTCGGAGAGGGAATCCATGTTTTAAATTCAAATTAACCGCGCGCCCGGGCAATCCACGCCTCCCAGGTAATCCGCGCACGCGCGCGCTATCTTCCTGCCTAGGTTATCAAGTATCATACAACTTACATAATTTCCACTTATTTCGTACGATAAAACGCGATCGAGATATTCGTTTTAAGAAATACTCGTGAGATTGGTTCAAGTGCCAAGCATATTTAAGTACCACTTACGTGATAATGTTATTAAAATGAAGTTTAAAAATATTTCCATTCTACTTTAACAACGAATATTCCATGACGTCAAAACACTCTTAAATTCAAATTAACCGCGTCCCCCGGGGTAATCTGCGCACGCGTCGCCTAGGTTATCAATTTTTAGATCATTTCAACTTATTCCGTACGATAAAACTTGATAAGATATACGTTCAAGTATCTTTCGAGATAAGCGTAGATAAATGAACAAGTTGGCCTGGACACAATATGTTGATATACGAAAAAAACAAATCGTCGCGAGAAATATCATAAATACATTGACTTTTCGACGATTTTACCCCCATTTCACCTTTAAATCCCGATCCCGGGAGTGGCGTCTCACCCTTACTTTCCTTCTACTGTAATCTTTACGGAAGACCCCTTCAATTTTTTAAATTTCCCTGTACAGTGGCGCCAAAAATTTCTAAAGCCAAATACCTGAGGTTATATTCCCTTTAATCTGATTAATTTTATTTCGTTAATTATAATAGAGCAATATCAGTTAAAATATTAAAAATTAAACATTTACATTGTTTTCCGACAGAAAATTGTAACTGAAAAATGCGCTTCGCGTCGGTTGACAAAATTAAAATATTTCACAATGTGGCTATGATAGGGGGCGACACTGTACAGGGCATTTAAATGGAAAAACATCCACTTGCTTTAACGGTTTTCGATTTATCACGCAAAAATAATAGAAATTCAACTATTTAATAAATTGCACATAGTTTAATAAACTATTTCAAACTGCTTCTACGATAGGGGGGATATTCTACGGAACATTTTAAATGTTATACAGAAAACCCAAAAAGGAGTTTTGTTCGGAGCCGCTACTTGCTTTATCTGTTTTCTATTAATCACTCACCGCACGAAAATAACGGAAATTCAACTATTTAATAAATTGCAAATAATGTAGTTTATTCCGGAATTTTAAATACGGATTATTGATAAAACCAGGATGTCACCAACTAACAATTGTAAGAGTATTAAACTTAGAATGAGAACTACCTAGCAGGGGCCGGGTCGAAAGGAGTTGCCAAAAAACAAACCACTAAGTTAACAACGCGTATTTTCTCGTGGTAGGTGTGAAATGAGTAATGAAACCCGCTGAAAAGTGTGGTGCTGTCGTAGTTTGTAAGAAGGTCATTAATGTCGCTGAGGCCTTGCGTCACCTTTTTTAGACCTTGACTTTTACGAAGATAATGGTATACAAGGTCTTTTAAATTGATCGATCCAAGCGGTTTTCTCAAAAACGACGAGATGGAAAATTGTGAATAGTTCAGGCTATGTACAACGCATAGTCTTCAATTGAAGTTGTAAATTTCGGGGAAAAAAGCATTTTTGTATGTTTTAGAAAATTTATTTTTTCACCGGTATGTCGCAAATAAAAGGTTTCAATAAGAAAGTTGAAGAGCACTTTGAAAAAAGTTGGATAACAATTGGTTCGGTCAAAATACGGTTATTTTCCCCGAGTTTTGTGGGCTTGAAAGAAGACAAGTTGACCGTAGGAGGCAATGGCTTCTTTTGAAACCAAAATAAGTTTGATGAAACTTTAAAAAGAGTGCGACTGCTTAGCACCGTCTTCGTGAACGCGACGGACTTAAGATAAGTGAAAGCGCGTTAAGTTAAAAGCAATTATTTATTTATAGATACGAGATCTTGTCTGTTAACAGAGAAAAATATGCTGAATGTATAACAAACACTCGATGAGTAACCGTAAATATTTACATTTATAAAAATATCAAAACTAAAAACTGTAAATGAATGGTTTTAACACACTGCCCCCCGACGAGCCGTTGCATATCCATCAATTTTCGCACTTGGTTGATCTTAAACTTTGAACGGGAACAAGAGCTGAAATGGGTGACGAAGTTATTGTCCGTTTCCGGTTTTGGCGACGCAGGCTCGTACTTTGTTGTCTAATCTTTTAATGAGTTCGTGAACGATCACCATTTTCCATACGGTTCTTGGGACCATTTCATCGTGAATAAGGACCAGATCGTTAACTTAGTTTCGTGACGAGGATTTACAGGCAGATCAGATTCGAGAGTATACTCCCTTTTCCATCGAATGCGGTACTTATCGAGTAGATTTTGGCGGTATTTTAAACGTCTGGTATGCAATTGCTGGCTCATTTTTCGGGAAATTACGTGACGGAAGAGAAGTTGTTCTCTGCTCCAGGAAGAAATGACCGGGTGTCAGCGCTGATGGTTGATCAGGATCATTGAACTAGTACGTCAGTGGCCTTGAGTTGAGGATTGCTTCAATCTCCGACTGAATGGTCATAGCTCAGGACAGCTCTCTCGAGAACCTTTTTTTACGATAATTATACTGATCTCACCAACCGCTCGTAAAAGCCTCCCCACCAGCTTGCACGGGCTCGATGATATATCGCCATATTATTCCTTGACCTCCAATGAATTCCAGCCCCTGTAGCGCCGAAATATAGTTGGCTAAGAATCCAAAGTTTGTATAATTTTATTTTATGTTCTCTTTCGTAACGTTAAACCTAACTAAAAAGGCTTAGTCTAATTGATTCATATTTGATATACATATTGGATTTGAAGTAATTTTTTTTTGAAAAGTGTTACTGTTTTATTGAACTTGTAAGTTAAAATTCAAGTAAAAAAGAAGACCTAGAAATTAAAAGATTGTTAATGTTTTGTGCTTTTCGTTGTTACTAAAGAGCTTCTACAATTATTCTGAAATCGTTTAAATATGAATTTGTAAATTTGAAGTGTAAAGTTCCTATTGAAGTAAAAACTAGGAGAAGTGTTAGAAATATTAACAGTATTAAAATAATTTCTTGTCCGATCTTAATGATCAATAGTTTTAAAAATTTTATAAATTATTTATCAATAAATATATTTTTAAGAAATATTGTACTGTATAAATAAGTTTTAAGGGTGCACACCAGTAAAGGTTTAGTGATTTTAATATTCCGTCAGCGGTAGGGTTCTCTCGCTCCGGTGGTGTGCACTCTGTTTGCGGTAAACCGGGCTACAAATCTGATACACAGTAAATAAAAGAAAGGTCGTTCACCATTTCTAGGTGTAATGCTCTCGTAGCGGAACAAGTGAAGAGTGCTATATAAGCGTTTGCAGTGCTGGTCTCAATCTTTACATAAAACAGTCCGGAAAAATCGATGTCTGTGTGGTAGAATGGTGTAGTTTCAGTAATTTTGAAGCTAGGGAGAGATGCTACATCGACAGTTCCCGCCTTGCCCGTAAAAATGACTACTGGTTACGCATTTCTGAAGGAGAGGTTTCGCGGTTTGACTTCTACGAATAATACAGAAAGTTTCTCGAACTTCTAGAAGAGTCCAGCATAAGTCTGTGATGATATAAAATTATTAATTCGGATAAACGATTCTTGCCCATTAGGATGAATGGATTCTTTTCATTATACGAAAATTCAGACTGTTCGAATCTGCCGCCAAGTCGCAAGAGTCCATCTTAATCGAGGATAGGATTGAATGAGTGTAACCTTGGTCCAACAGGCAACCGTCGTCCTGATGATATAAGACTTAAGTTCATCCTCGAAGTCTCTGTCGTTGCGCTTGACGTAAAAAGAGTTTATCCCCTTTCTCAAATTCTTCCCCTGCCAGAGGACCATGAGGTTTAGGTTCAGCTCGCTTGAAATGACCGACGACTCGTAGAACCCATGAAGCTTTTCCTTTGGCGTTGCTGAAGGAGCTGTAGCGATTGAGATCCAGAAGGTGACGTTGTCCTGCTACTACGGAAACGCTGGTTTGGTCGTAGCTCGTCTTCCACGTCAGGATCCATTTATTCGACATAAATGCTGATGGACCAGGAACTTGCGTCCGCGACGAACCACGTTGGACCTTCCCACCAACTACGACTGTGAATTAGTTCGTTAACTCCCTTACCCCTCATCGTTTTATCTGGCGGGTTTTCTTTCCCTTTTACATGTTGGCAAACTCTTGGCTCGGTACGACTCTGGATCTCGGACACCTGTTTTCCGACAAAATTGCTGACCCTAGGATCCAGAAAAGCGTGATTTTCTAATCTGTCCTTAAACGAATGCAAGTGAGATTAATAAAGCTTACTTTTAGATACGCCACCAATCGGGCTCCGAGAACAACAGCCATCAATTCTAGACGAAGCAAGGTGAGTCTTTTTAACGGAAGATCCTTGTTTTCGATGCGACCAATGTGACCTGCGTTTTGCCGTTATGTAGAACTTGACGAACTTAGGCTACTGTTGCATAGGCTACATCACTTGCGTCGCAAAAGACATGAAGCTCAAATCACAACATCTTCTGGTTTCGAGGTCAACCCAAGTACCTTTAGGGCTTCTGGGAATCCACTTATTGGCGAATTTAGTGTTACGAGCCGCGATATCTTGATTTCATTTTCCTTGCAGCTAGTACGAATTACTCCGCCATTTTCTTAGATTCATTCCTGCAGTGCCCATCAAATTCTTCATCTTTATGGACATCTGATATGCAGACTCCACCTCAGATTCTCCTGATAAAAGATCGTCTGCATACTGTCTTTGATTGATTTACAGACGTCCGAATTCTCATCTTGGTTCTGGCGCAAGCGATGTTGAATAGTTGCGGACCACAGAAAGGGACTCGACGTCACCCCAAACGGAACGCGAGCAAGTCTGTACGTCTTCATCTTCGTATCCCATGGATTGTTGAATCTGACTAAATCTGTCGTTGGGTGCCAAGGAAATCATCAAAAACGAGAATGCCGACTTGATCTGCTTCTGACGTAAGTTGATCGAACGCTTGCTTCTCTGTTGGTGGTTAACTAGAGTCCGAGAAAGGCTCCAGCTTGTTCTCGACTTTCAACTTCCGTTCCCAGGTATTCCACCAGATCCGTTATATTTCATAAGATTTGTCCTTTCTTTGTCCGCATGAATTCTAACAGGATATCACGTGGCCGCCGTTTTTTAAATATGGTACGTAGCAAGGTTCCATAGGTGTCTGTTCCGATACTCAACGTCTTCAAACTTTGAATCTTCATGTGTGGTAAAACCTAAGTTTAACGACTTCAAGTTGCAGTAGGTTGTTCATGTGATCATCAACGATTAAATTTTCACACCCAAATCGCTTTGTCAGGATAGTGATTGCTTCGTAATAAAATACTCAGATATTGGTAGCCCCATAATGGCTCTCGAGGCATGTCCTTCTAAGTAAGATTGCAGATAAGTAAATTTGTCCAATTTATTTTAATACCTTCATTTCCGTGTACTGCTATATTATAGTGGTTCCAAAAATTCGCCCATTGAGAAGGTTCTCCGTTTTAATTCGAGAGCGTCAGTTAAGGATGTTTGCCGGGTTGGGCTACCGGACGGTCATTAGGTATAGTTGACGCCGCTTGCTGAGCTGTGCTCGCTTGTAGCTTCCTAAGTATGATCTGGTATTTGGTTTTCACTTCAATAATATGATCCAGATTGTTAAAGAGTCTTCTATGTCCTTGTCTAGTTCGTCATCGTTTATTAAGTCGGTTTGAACGTCCTGATCCAGCTGAGCCAACATCAACTTTTGTTCAATTTGATTCAGTAAATTCTCCTACCTAGTCTCGTCCACCAAAGTCTCGTTGACTTCCGCCTCCAGATTATTTACCAGCCTCTGCGTTACGCTTTTCACCGAACCTCGTATCTTCGTCGGTCGATTTGCCATGTCCACAAATGTATCTGCTGGCCAACCAAGACTTTGAATATACCAGTTCCCAAATTTTCCTTTCCTGGGTTTCGGCACCATAAGTGAAGAAACTTGCCAAAGAGGGCGACTGCTCAGAACCGTCTTCGTGAACGCGACTGACTTAAGATAAGTGAAAGTGGCAATGGTTAATTTAAGAAAATTTATTTACTTCTAAATAGATGCGAGATCTTTTCGGTTAAGTAACTGAATGTATTACAATGTCATGACTCGCATTATATAGTCGAAAACGGTATGACAAAAAACTTTTGATGAGGAATCGTAAAAATATATTAATATTTACATTTATACAAATCTCAAAACCAAAAACTTTTAAAAAATGGTTTTATCACCGTATATTAGGCTGTAGGTCTACCGATGACACCCTTAAACATTTCGAACCAATCTGGTATGCGTATTGACCATTACTAGTTTCATGTTCTCCGTAATTCCGATGACGTGGGGCAATTTTCCGGTTTTAGTTTGTTTCAAACCCCTAAAGCTTTTAATTGGTAAGTTTTCGGTTGAGTGTTTTACAAATGAAGGCTAGTAATCGATTTAAATTGAACAAACCTTTATCTTTCCTCTCTTTTGTTAATATTTACAAAATATTTATATTATAGGATACGTCAGTACTACGTCATGGGCATAATTGACAAGAGAGTCGATTTGGAATACGGTCATCTCAAGGACAGATGCTACACCGAGAAGACCACCGATGTCCCCGGCGAGAAGAGAAGTACTCCAGACACGGCCTTACCATTCTTGTTACTCGTGGTTTTCACTGAATCTATTTTTTCGGTCGTACTTATTTTGGAGATACTTATTAAATTTCACAAAAAAGGTTTGCAGAGTGCTTAGCGTTTCTGCTGGTCAGCGAGGGACGAGCAGCTCTGATCCCAAATTGGGACACTGTCTAGTTACAAGAACGCAATCCATTTTTAATCAGTTTTTAGTGTAGAGCCGCTGCTTAATTTTCTTCGTTTAAAATTACCAATTTTTTCGCCAAAAGGGTTGGATGGAATATATAGTAGTAAATTCTACATAGATGGATTTTGTAGAAAGAAATAATTATTTTGATCTAAAAAGTTATATAATTCGCAATCTAGCAGTATAACGTTTTCATTGTTTTCAATTTTTTTATGGATAAAAGATTGCATTCTTTTCAAACATATAAAATGTATAAAATATTTTATTAATAATAGTAAGAATAATTATGCATTTTGACTTAAAACCGTGAAATTTTCTGCACGTATAGCTAAAGGCATTCCTTATCTGTAAGAGATAGGAGGCATTGAAAGTGCTTTTATATCACGGCCACCTGAATTAAAAGGCTTTAAAAGTCGCTCGATGACTTAGGTCTAAGGTGGTGCCTTGAGTGTTAACCTAGCTGATTATTAAACGACAACCAAAAAGCGACTCAATCATTGGGGCCCTTTATTTCCAGGGGTCGGGACATAAGTTAAAAGGGCATTTTTTATTACGCGCCATAAAAGGATTGAGATGTTTAGTCATCAACAAAATGAAAATTATGAAAGAAAGTTTTGAAATAAACAGTTTTTATGGTGTTGGTCCATTTGATCGAAAAATATGTGATCGACAGTCGATCATTATACGTTGCAATTGATCGAAATTCCATTTGATCGAATCCCATTTGTCATTTGTTTCATAAGATCGAACCTTCAAATTATCGAATACTATTTGATCGAATTCAAAAGTATTTATAGTACCAGTTGGTATGTTTTTATTTTACTGAATGTCAATAGGAAGTGCAGAAGGAATAATGATGGAATAATTCATTGCTTAAGTGAAGAAGGAATAATGAGGGAATAATTCATTGCTTTAACTGTATTAAGCCACAAAGATGAAGAGATTTTTACTTTATACACTATATGATGGAATTTTTTATGACATCGATGATAACGGCCCGTTGTTTTTGATATATATAAATAGGGTCAGGTTATGTTAGGTTAGGTAAGGTTGATGTACGCGCGCCGTAGGCGCGTATGCACCGTTGTATTGCTAAAAATTAGGTACAGAGTTCATTTTTGCCTTTTCGATTTACTCCCAAAAACTAGTAGTTTTACCCTACAGTAGCTTTCGATCCAATTTCGTTCGATCAAATGTGACCCGTTCGATCATTTGGGAATCGATCAAATAGACTCAAACCGTTTTTATTTAAGAATGATCTATATTTATTGTACAAGAAATAATTTGTAGTGTCGAGAGTTTCAAATGGAATTAAATTTACCTAGAGTGACTTTTTAACTGTTATTATTAGCAAGCCTATTTTACAATTTTAATTTTTTGGCTTTGAGATAAAGTTTTATTTCGAATATATCTATACTCTTTAGAGTAAGTTTTATTTACGACATTTCTAGTTGTTCTCAGTTCTGCCATAGCTTGTTAAGTTCGAACCGGCAATCTGAAGGCGTTTTCCAGTCATGAAAATAACCCGTTTGCATCATCAATCAAGTACTAATTCCGACTCAGTAGAGTGTCTTCAAGCTCAAGTATAAAAATAACCTGACGTTAGCTCGGTGCTCATTAACGGTGCCGCAATGATCAAGATGATAAAACATGGGACCTGTACGTTGTTTAATGATAACGCGGAATCCATCATTAACTACATCAAAGGCCAATTCCAAGTTTCTATTTCTGACATTATCTTCGATGTATTTTTACAGAATAGGCTTAAAGCCAGAACTAGACTAAAGAGAGGAAGTGGAACAATTGTTAAGGGTAACTGAAAAGGGCTGGTGTCACGGACTGAAGTTAGGATTTAATATAATTCTAATAAGAATAGTTGACACTGATGTTCTATTTCTCACAAGGAGAAATTCGGGGGATAAGTAGACTTTTATGCAACTTGAAATTTCCCGAAAGGAAAAGTTAAGTTTTACCGTGGCAACCAAAAACGTTTTTGATTACTTAATATCATCTTTACCCTATCCAAATTAGCACAATGTTTTTGACTTTAAGGTGTTCTCTATTAGCAAATTATACACAAAATATATTTTGCTATCTGTTTTTCATAAACAACGCCCGATCGGTCTTAGATGGTCAAATAATGATAGTAAAAAAATTAAAAACTATTGGTAAAAAAATCCGATATTACTTGTATCTAAATTATACAATATTTTGGACAAAGATATTAAATTCACTACTAATGGTTGTTTATACCAAAAAAAATATTTAGATGGTTGATTGCTTACGGATACCATAATTTATGTGATTTACTAAAATATAATTAATTTTGGTTTGAAACTTTTTCTAGAGCTGTTATTAATATGAATGTAATAATTCTTTTTCATTGCTATTTATACTTATATAGAAATGAAATTAATTCTTTTCCGCTGAATTTTAACACTCAAAGGTTCTCTATATTTATAAATAATTATCCCCATCACGCACGAGCTATGCTTATGTTGATATCGGGGAGATGTGTACACTTAATTAAAGCTTATGTATTAATATATATCATCAATAAATTTTTATTATTATTTTTCCGATAGTGTAAAAAATGTTCAAAATGTTATTCACAAGAGTTCAATCATCGGTAAGGGGCACCAAATTGGCTGGAATGGGGCGCCACATCTTGCCAGTGAGTCGCACAAAAACTGGCCAAGATTTCAATGACAATACACGCATCTTTAATTTATGTTGAAAAGGAAGAATGGAAGGCGAAATCTGACTATAACAGCGGCAACCTTTATTTTAACGTATTTAATTTGGATTAAATTATTTTGTTTTCAATCAAATTGAAATGGATAATTTCAAAATAACCAAATTTAGATTAAAAGTTTAATTTTTCACCGTATGAGTTTATAAAATATACTTTTATATTTGCTTATTTCGTGAGGGTAAAACGAGGTAAAAGCAATGGCCCCCATTGAAATAAATTGAGCTCTTAAATTATTTTAACAATGGATATTATAAGATTAACATTTTATTTAATTTATTATATGGACATTTTTAACACTCCCCCGGTGATAATTTAAAAAATAAATGTTTTAATTCGTAATTTCGAAATTTGCAAGGTGTTGCACGGAACGTTTAAAATCAGTTCCTTTTGAACTTTTTACAATGCATGCGCGGATTTTATTTTCTCTACCTAGAGTTATTTCTTTTACCACTCCTAATTTCCACAAAAGGCGTGGTATTTTATCGTCATAGACGATGACTACATCTCCTACTTTAAATAAGGTAGTTTCTTTTTTTAGGGCCGACATGATGAGCGGACCTTAATTCCTTCAGGTAATAATGCCTCCATTTTCACCAAATTCTATTCATGATTTGTTGTCGATGTTTTTCTCTAATTTTAAACTGCCTCTGAATTTTCGGAACTATTTCTTTAAAATCGAATTTGATCTTTGGCCAATAACAAGATCAGCAGGACACAGTGGTTATGGTTCCTTAGCGTCATTGTAGCTTTTACCAAATTGGTCGCGAATTTAGTATCGCTTCGGTTTCAGAGATTACTGTTTCCATCTCTGTATAGTAAAGAGTTGCTTTACCGAGCGTTTTCTTTAGCGTAATTTTAGCCGAGCGAACAAATCGCTCCCACCAACCCCCGAACCAAGCTGATCGCTCTACAATATAATTCCATTTTATTCCATGATTTCCGAAAAATTCTTTTATCTCCGTATCATTTAATTTTTCACAAATTTTTATTTCCCTATCAGCCTTCTTCAAGGTTAGGGCATTATCCTAATAGATTATACTGGGTACACCTCTACGCGCGACCATGCGTCTAAAAGCTAATAGAAATTCTTGAGTGCCAAGTGATGCCACCAGTTCTAAATGGACAGCCCGCGCGATGGCGCCAGTGGCCAATAAAACGTAAGATTTTTTATGGGTATTTTGATCATTGTTTTTTGGCAACGGAGCGGTAGGCACTTCACCTAATTTAGCTTGAAACCTTTTACATTTTACTTAGTCTTTCACTACTGTTCTGGCCAGCTTCCTACCGGCCGTTAACCAATACCTTTCCCTTAATGGGATGATTGTATCTCCGATTCCGCCATGATTCACTTGTTCGTGGCCTCGTGAAATTAATAATTATTAAAATCTATGTTTTTTGTTTAAAATTATTGGATGCTTCTCCCCCAGTAGCAAATTTTGGTCGGCCCGATGGTCGTAACAAATGAGTCGGCCGACCTGGTCGGGTCGTAGTCGGCCGCTCTGGTCGGATCGTAGTCGGCAAACTAGTCGAAATGTCACCGACGCGAGTCCGTGCATCGCTATGGCGCCGACTAATTTTTGGAAAAATGGCCCACCCCAAAAAAGTATAGCCCGCCAACTCTCTAACATTTAGCCGGTCGATAGATCGAAGCTGAATATCAGTCGGGCCTACCACTTTCCAGACGCATTTTCTTCTAAAATATTTAGTCGGCCCTACCTTCATTAAACCCCCTTTGCTTACCAAAATATTAGGACTACATCAGTCGGCCCTACCAATTTTCGGTCATTTTTTCGACCCAGAAACCAAGACTGTGTAATAGTCGGCCCTACCTATATTGAGTCACTTTGCCTAGCAAAATATTAAGACTACATCAGTCGGCCCTACCAATTTTTGGTCACTTTCCTGACCAAAAAATCACGGCATAACAGTCGGCCCTACCTATTTTTAGTAACGTTGTAGACCAAACATCAAGACTATGTCAGTCCCTACTTAATGTAAGTCTATTTGCCGACCAAATATCAAGCTTATCAGTCGGCCCGACCAATATTATGCTGTTTTGCCGACCAAAAATTAGGGCTGTATAGTCATAGGCTCTACCAATATATTAGGCCTGTGCGAGTACTCGAAAAATGCGAGTACTCGGACTCGCGACGTCTTAATATTATACTCGTACGAGTACCCGAGTCCTTTGTCAAGGTTTAAGAGTTACTCAAAGTGGACTCGAGTTAATAAATATTACAACGAGTCCTTTATTTTTTGACGAGTCTTGCGAGTCCAAGGAGTTCAAGTTTTTTTTTATCTCATTTTTGAACGCGTAGTTGCATTCAACGGCTCACCACCAGGTGAAATCCCGTAATCACGCTATGGTAGTGGTTTTTAGTTCCACATCGAGATATATATATATCGAAGTGGGACTATTGCTATGGACGGATTGTCGTTAAGTGTTGTATGTTGTATGTTGTTTGGCGTGGAAAAGCGACGACACGGTAGATGGAGCTGCGAAAAATATTCTATTAATATAACTTATATTAACGCCAGCGCCGGGACTCGAACACAAATAGCTGCGGGCCGCGTAATCTCCATATACCGACGCCTCTACCAACCTAGCCACACCGCTCTGTTTACAAATTTTACTCGGAACTTCTAATCTATCTTTGCAACGCGGGAGGATTTGTCAAGTTAAGTTGTCGCAATTCCCGTCCGTTTTTCCGCGTTATTTTACGTATATTTACGGCGTTTTAGGGTCAAGTTAACCTCAAACTTCGCCTCCCCCCGCCCCAATTTCGACCCCCTTATCGAAACCGTGTATGGTCAGAAGTAATAAAAAAGTGTTGCACTTTCTTATCGAAACCGTGTATGGTCAGAAGTAATAAATAAGTGTGGCACTTTCTTATCGAAACCGTGTATGGTCAGAAGTAATAAATAAGTGTGGCACTTTCTTATCAAAACCGTGTATGGTCAGAAGTAATAGATAAGTGTGGCACTTTCTTATCGAAGTCGTTTATATGTGGCACAAAATAATATTATCGCCTTCTTGGCGAACTTGTTTAGTTTGTATAGTTGATCCAAAGATTTGGTCTCATTCGATAGAACTCTTTTACGCGAACGCAGTGCCGATAATTTCCGCCCCCTCCGAACAACCCCCTTAAAGGGAAAGTGATTGAAAAAAACAAGTTGGTCTCATTCGATAGAGCTCTTTGACGCGCACGCAGTGCCGTTAATTTCCGCCCCCTTCGACCAACCCCCTTAAAGGGAAAGTGACCGAAAAATCAAATTGGTCTCATTCGATAGAGCTCTTTGACGCGCACGCAGTGCCGTTAATTTCCGCCCCCTCCGACCAACCCCCTTAAAGGGAAAGTGACCGGGAAAAAAGTTGGTCTCATTCGATAGAACTCTTTGACGCGCACGCGGTGCCGTTATTTTCCGCCCCCTCCAACCAACCCCCTTAAAGGGAGAGTGACCGGGGAAAAAAGTTCGTCTCATTCGATAGAACTCTTTGACGCGCACGCAGTGGCGTTATTTTCCGCCCCCTCCGACCAACCCCCTTAAAGGGAGAGTGACCGGGAAAAAAGTTGGTGTCGTTCGATAGAACTCTTTGACGCGCACGCAGTGCCGTTATTTTCCGCCCCCTCCGACCAACCCCCTTAAAGGGAGTTTGACCGAATAAAACAAGCTGTTCTCATTCGATAGAAGAATAAAAGTAAAAGATTGTAATCGTTTTCGCTCGCGTCTACGTGAAAGAGTGAGACCAAAAAATCCAAAGCAGTCGAACTTCAGGCCTGTTGCAAAAGTCTGCTTTGCTAGAATCGCACATGTTAAATTCAATGAGCTAGCACTTTGGCTAGGGCTTTTGCAACAGGACTTTAAGCTGCAAAGTATGCGACCATAGGATGGTAAACTATATATCAAACGATAGGAAATCACATGACCTCAACAGCTTTTGTATTTCTTTGCCCACCCACGTATCCTGAGTGTGGGTGGATACCCAAGTTTTAATCTTTCAACTTAGGGTAGAATTTTATATATCTAACGATAGGAAATCACATGGCCTCAACAGCTTTTGTATTGGTTTGCCCACCCGCGTATCCTGAGGGTGGGCGGTGCCCACTCTTTAACATATGATGGTAAATTATATATCAAACAATAGGAAATCACATGGGCTCAAAAGCTTTTATATCAGTTTTCCCACCCGGGTCTCCTGATGGTGGGCGGCATCCACTCTTTAACTTAGGATGGCAATTTATATATCAAACGATATTAGTATTAGTTTTCCTACCTGTGTCGACTAAGGGTGTATGGGTTTGCCCTCTCGAATACACTGATGTGGAACTAATATTACGGCCTGGGCTGACTTGTTATTTTTTATGGTTCGTTCGCTCACGGACTTTGAATTCCCAACGGAGATCGCGTGACTCACCAAGCCGGCATGTTTTCCGATTTTAGTTTTAGTTTTGTTTTTTGCACTCTGAAGTAGAGAGCGGTCTTTCCTTTGTGCTTGTGACGCGGCTTTAGTAAGTTTAGTTTACTGTTTTACGTTTACAAATAAGTATAAGTTAATTTTAAGACTTTTATTATTTATAACACGGCTTAAACTACTATGAGTAAAAGAAAGATGTTTCAAAAAGAAATATTGCCTCCTCGTGAATCTTTTGAAGAAAACTCAAACGAAATTATTAAAGAAACTAATGATTATGAAGCCTTGGCAGGACTTTCAGGAAACGAGGATACCCCCTCGGATACCCCTCAGAAAACTAAGTCTATGATTTGGAACTATTTTGATTTAAAAACCGATGGAAGTGGGCAGTGCAAAGTCTGTCACATAGTCATTAATGTGAAATGCGAAAATACTACAAGCATGAGGAAGCATTTGCCATTTAAGTACTCTGGAGAATATTCAGCGCTCAAGGATCTTGAAATTGAAATTAATCCTGATAAAAAACTTCGATAAAAAATTGACAAATATGCAAAACTAACATTATACTCAGAGAAGCATCCGAAAGCTGTAGCTATAACACGAAGCATCGGGAAATGATCCCCCTGGATTTTCAACCAAGGTATAAAATTCCATCTAGGACTACATTTTCCAGAACAATAATCCCTGAACTCTACTTTAAAATGATGGACAATATCAAGACTGACATAACCAGCTCAATTAAAGAGGGAGTCGAGTCTCTTTCGTTCACCAGTGATTTTTGGTCATCTAGAACCAATGATTCCTACCTTAGTCATACGTGCCACTATACAACCAGTAGTTACAAACCAAAAGTGATTACCTTTGCTTGTTTACCATTCAACCATGTTCATACAGCAGAAAATATTCAGTTTGCCATTTAGGAATTTCTTCAAACCTTTATATCAATTGATAATTTGAAACTCATTCGAATCTATGTGGTAACGGACAACGCTGCGAATCTGAGGAAGGCAATATTTCAATCAGACTTTAGAATTGTAAAGTGTGACTAAAGCAAGATCTATGAGTGAAGTGTGATTGAAATATTGGTGGTGAGCCGTTGAATGCAACTACGCGTTAAAAAAATGAGATAAAAAGACTTGAACTCCTTGGACTCGTAAGACTGGTCAAAAAATAAAGAACTCGAGTACTCAGACACGGACTCGAGACGAGTACTCGCATTTTTCAAGTACTCGCACAGGCCTAATATATTATTAGAGCCTATGACACTACAGCCCTAATTTTTGGTCTACAAAACAGCATAATATTGGTCGGGCCGACTGATAAGCTTGATGTTTGGTCGGCAAATTGACTTATATTAAGTAGGGCCGACTAACATAGTCTTGATGTTTGGTCTACAACCTTAATAAAAATAGGTAGGGCCGACTGTTATGCCGTGATTTTTTGGTCAGGAAAGTGACCAAAAATTGGTAGGGCCGACTGATGTAGTCTTAATATTTTGATAGGCAAAGTGACTCAATATAGGTAGGGCCGACTGTTACACAGTCTTGGTTTCTGGGTCGAAAAAGTGACCGAAAATTAGTAGTGCCGACTGATGTAGTCCTAATATTTTGGTAAGCAAAGAGGTTCAATAAAGGTAGCGCCGACTAAATATTTTAGAAGAAAATGCGTCTGCAAAGTGGTAGGCCCGACTGATATTCAGCTTCGATCTATTGCCAGGCTAAATGTTAGAGAGTTGGCGGTCTATACTTTTTTGGGGTGGGCCATTTTTCCAAAAATTAGTCGGTGCCATAGCGATGCACGGACTCGCGTCGGTGACATTTCGACTAGTTTGCCGACTACGATCCGTACAGAGCGGCCGACTACGTACCGACCAGGTCGGCCGACTCATTTGTTACGACCATCGGGCCGACCAAAATTTGCTACTGGGGGAGAAGCATGGCGGAATCGGAGATACAATCATTCAAATAAGGGAAAGGTATTGGTTAACGGCCGGTAGGCAGCTGGCCAGAACCGTAGTGAAAGACTGCGTAAAATGTAAAAGGTTTCAAGCTAAATTAGGCGAAGCGCCTACCGCTCCGTTGCCAAAAAACAATGATCAAAATTCCCATAAAAAAATCTTACGTTTTATTGGCCACTTGCACCATCGCGCGGGCTGTCCATTTAGAACTGGTGCCATCACTTAGCACTCAAGAATTTCTATTAGCTTTTAGACGAATGGTCGCGCGTATAGGCGTACGCAGTATAATCTATTAGGATAATGTCCTAAACTTCAAGAAGGCTGATAGGGAAATAAAAAAATTTGGGAAAAATTAAATGATTTAGCGATAATAAATTCGCGACCAATTTCGTATAACTACAATGACGCTAACGAACCATCACCACTGTGTCCTGCTGATCTTGTTATTGGCCGAAGATCAACTTTGATGCCACCGCTCAATTTTAAAGAAATAGTTCCGAAAAATCAGAGGCAGTTTAAAATTAGAGAAAAACATCGAGAACAAATCATGAATAGAATTTGGCGAAAATGGAGGCATTATTACCTGATGGAATTAAGATCAGCTCATCATGTCGACACTAATAAAAGAAACTATCTTATTTTAAGTAGAAGATTTAGCTTTAATTAAGTGTGCACATCTCCCCGATACCCACATAAGCAAAGCTCGTGCGTGATGGGGATAATTATTTATAAATATAGAGAACCTTTCAGTGTTACAATTTAGCGGAAAATAATTAATTACATTTCTATGCGTGTGGTTCCTTTCTCTGGTCGTTCTCAACAACGTTTTGACATCCATGATCGTGACGAACTTGGTCAACGGAGACCGGTCTTTAATCTTCAACTTGGGTGGCATATTGTCACACAAACACATGGAAATATACGTAGCCAACAATGCTGTCAGCCTAAAGCAATTTTTAAAGGTAAAGACTTTTAGGGTCTCTACATCTGTGGGTTAATTTGATGTATTAATTATTAGGGTTAGGAGCTATTTAAAATTATTGAAAAACGCACCGTCAGATTAAATACTAGATAACCACTATTTTCGTAGACATGTAAACTTTACATTTAGAAAAACCAAACCATTAACAGAATACTTTCATAGGATATCCAATGTATAATAAGCAGGAATTAAGTAGTTATTTTAATGATAATCAAAATTTTAAACATATAAATAATTATGATTTTTTTTAGAAAGGAATTAATCAAAAATAGTGGCCGTCAAAGAAAATTATCGTCTGTTTCTTTTAGTTTTATATTTATATTTCACTAAATTTTTAATCTTAATTAGTTGACACTTCTATTCCATTTATATCAGTTACTAAATAACTGTTCTTGTACCATCAGTAGATTGCTCGTCTATTCCATTATTATAAGTTGTTGATGTGGATATTCCTTTATCATCAGTGGATGTCAGTAGGAGTGTCTAACCTCTTCAGGGTTTTTCCATGTAGAGGTAGACGTGGGGGTCGGCACCGGAAGTCCCCGCTTCAAAGGGGGGCGTGGCCTAAACTAGGTAACCCCCGCCAGGTGGCGCGTGATAACGCGTGTACTTCATGCTGATTGGCTGGTGTTTTGGCGCCACGCGTATACCACGCGTATCCCACGCGTGCACTTCGCGCTGATTGGCTGGCGCGAAATTGTTAAAAATGGGGTCAGTGCTCATTTAAAGGAATTCCCAGGTTCGCTTAGCTATACTCGGGCTTTTCCCCGTTTTCCATTGTTAACGCTGTGACAGATTTTGATTGATTAAGAGTAGGTGTAGTACGGGGAGAATCGGGGAATGCGCCGTGTGACCTAGTCGCTATATGGTTAACAAATAATAAGCATTTTTGGCGGGTATTTAACATGTGTTTTGTTTAGGTAATGTAAACGCATAAATCATAGACTCTGAATTATGAAAGTTTTATTAACATGAATATGAAATTTTAGCGGGAAAATCGGCATATTTGATAGGGGTAAAGTGCGTACTGTTTTATTACCTGTCCACGGTTAGGAAGCGGCTTAGGGGTTAATCAACAAATGGTCTTAAGAAGGAAATATAAATCAGTTTTATAAGCTGTGTTTTATTAACCGTTAGGAAGCGCGATAAAAATGTCAAAGGCTTAACATAACGGAGTAAAGTTTGTAGGGTGGTCTCTCTTTTAACGATTATTATATGAACTCTTAGTAATTTTGGTTGGAAAATTCATGTGATTTGGCCGCCATCTTTAATGTTTCATATTCAAACGGGTTCTGTAGGGTGTATTGAAAAGGGTGGCCATCTTTGTTATTTTTAGGAAATTTACCATATTTACGTTAATAGATCAATTTTTTTAACGCTTTTAAACAAGTTGTCCCTAACGGATTTTTATATTAACCTAAAACGTCGCATTAAAAGTCGGTAGATGGCTTGGGCCTAGCTGATTATTATTATGACATTGTAAATGCATCATATATTACTGTCACTTAACCTTTAATAACGACGCGCGGGAAACGAAAGTTTGTGAAGAAATTAGGGAGTTTAGTGGCCATCTTGGATATTTCAAGTTTTTTTAACATAGTCAATACGTTAATCACGGGGTAAAGATAGTATATCCTGTCGTCCGTTAGCGTCTTTGGGGTCATCTCACGTAAACATGTGTTGAAAAGGGGGAATTTCATATCAAGACATTTCAAGAACTCGCGTTTCGGCGTGTGTAACAAGTTTTCCCTAGATAATTCCATCAAAAAGCCGCGTCACGTGATCATCTGATTTACGGTTATGGAAAGGGGTCTTCCATAAAGATTACATTATAACATTTGTCAATTATGCATTTTTTACGTATAAACGTCGCTATCAAGTTTCAATATTTGGTTCGCGTATTGAATATATAAAAGTACAAAGAACTTTCTAATTTATATTAATGAAACATTAACGATTCTTGATAAATTTGCGTAAATATAATGCATTTATAAGTTCGCGTATTGAACACATAATAGTATTAAGAACTTTCTAATTTATATTGAATACATTGCCACTATACGAAATATTTACATAAATTAAACAAGGTCGGTTCGCGCTCATGAAATTTAAATAAACGTAATAAGTCTTTAATAGTAAATACTTGACTTCAGCCAAAGAAATGCCCCTGTATGTTAGTTTAATGTTGAAATTTCGGTTAATAATGCAGTAAAAAGCTAAGTCTAACAAATTTAAGAAATACTTTGTCGTCAAAACTACTGTTGAAAACATTTGCAGTTACACTTTTTGTTATAATCTCCCGCGTAGTGACTTAATAATAATAATGGTTAAACGTATTTTATAGCGTCATATGAAATAACGGGCGGAAATAACTTACTGGCAGGTGTTTTCGGTAACGAGTTTAAGTTGAACCCTACGAAGCAAGAATGACATTGGTATAATAACAAAGAAAACATTTACTAATAAAAAAAATATTTATAAACTGAAAATGTTTTTCAAATATTTTACGTCATTTAATCAATGATCAATCAAATCCCTTACGTCAAATGGACAATAACCTATAAATTGTTCCAAAAAATCTTTTTCCACTTGGTGATCCTGAGAAATACGAAAGGCGGCGTAAATTTCTATAAAGTCACAGGGTATTTGTCGCTTCTGCAATGGTTTATAGCCCGCTTGAAATTTCGAAAAATTGTCGACCAATACATTAAACATGAGGTCTATAACCGGTACCCTTTGTTTTAACAGACTCAACTGTTCATCTATACACACTTTAAATTCATTTAAAGCTAACACTTGCGCTGCATTAAGTGATAGACTGGCTGATAAGTTAATTTCGTATTCCAAATATTTTTGAGTAAACGGAATTAAATTCCATGAAATTCTTCCTCCCGAGGAAGAAACTTTAAAATTGGGTTCAAAAGTGCAATCGGAATAAGGTTCGACGGTCGGAATTGGCAGATAATTTTTTTTATTGTGGTAGAGCTTAGATTTTCAATGACGGAAGACCATTCTTTTGTAAGGGCGTCCCATGTTTCCAAGGAAATGTCCGTACTTTGGTTGCCATTAGAAATGTAAATCCCCGGCTCTTTGTTAAAAATTGATACGGTGACCACCAATCAAGTGGGCGATTGTAACGTCAGAGAAACTATAATAAAATACGTATTAAATAAAAATAAAAGTTTAAAATGTTTTAACGTACCCTTTTTAAAGGCCATTGTATGAATAATCCACTTTTTGTTATCGAGTCAATTAAAATTAAGTTCTTATATAAAACGTGTAGGAATTTTTTAATAGCTCGCAGATAGCTTCCTCGACGAAACACTTTCTCTCTCAGCGAAACTCTATCTTTCGATTTTCGATGATCCTCGGCTAAACTCTCTCTCTCTCCACGGCGGTGTGGCGCGCCTATTTTCTCTCACGTCCAGCTGGTGAAACTCCGCCTGAATGAGGGAGGTGTTATTATGTAAATTTAAACCAAACGGTTTTGGGCCAAGTCTGCCTGCATATTATACATTTTTTAAATGTTAAATAATTACCCGAAACAATCAATTTACTGATAGGTAAATATTTAACAATAAGTTTGCCTCTTTTGCTCAGTGTGTTGCTTTATTTTTATACAACTTATTATACTACTTATTATACAATTTTTTATACAATTTTTTATACAATTTTTTATACAATTTTTTATACAATTTTTTATACAATTTTTTATACAATTTTTTTATACAATTTTTTATACAATTTAATTTATACAACTTTATTACAAAACCTGTTTTAATATAATTTTTAATCTTGAATTTTAAAATTTTGTTCCATGGTTCTATTTACAATTGTCATGATGATTTATAATAAAAAGTACTGCTACTTCATGAAATTTAAAGAATGATTTTATTAAAATAAAATGATTGGGGGCTTTCGGACCGTAGTCCTTCGTCAGCCGCTACAATATTCTGATTAATATATTATGTAATCGTATAATCACATTAATTAGAATATTGTAGCGGCTGACGAAGGACTACGTTCCGAAAGCTCCCAATCATTTTATTTTAATAAAATCATTCTTTAAATTCCATGAAGTAGCATATAATTTTTAACTCGGAACCTACAAATGAAAAATGCTATTAGAATTGTAATTATTTTTTCGGAACCTAATGTTTTACCTCCTTCTACTAAGATGGTGATTCCCGGAGCTGTAATAAAAAATAAAAATTAAAAATGATAAACATGATAGTTTTGTTTTATAATTACCATTTCGAAGATCAAGCTCCCTAGGTTTTTTCGCTGGAGATTCCGTGTTTGTAGCCGTTGTCGGAGGTGTGGTCAGTATAGTTTGGGATGGGTCGTCGTCTTCCTGGGGATATAACTCTAGGGGATTACCATCTATACTTTTTACATAAGCTGCCACTTGCCTCACCTTTTCATAGGCGCACACATTTCTGTTAAATAAGAAATACTATATAATTTCCCCGACAAAAGATGGCGGCCATTGATACATACCGCGTATGGTCGTTGTTAAAATGATGGTGAAATGCCCCCGGCTGTAGCTCTAAATCGGGGAAATTGGGGCACTCAAACCTCGTGGCTACTATTATTCGATCTAGATCGATAAAGTTTCCCAGGTACTCTTTGGTTTGCCTATCTTTTACAATAACGTATTCGGCCAGTCGCGTTATATTTAAGACATGGTGATCGACGGCCTCGATATCATATTGTTCCTGAGCCCTGGGAAGCTTATTGACATAGTAGCCAATCGCGTTCATTTTGCGGTTTGCATCCCCCGAATAATTGTGAGCAGCCGGTGTTCGAAAAACAATAAGGTCTTCGCGACCATCTGAAGTTTTGTATCCAATCTGTAAGGTTAATATTGAACTTTAAATCAGTAGCCCCACCAGGATTTTATCGCGAGTAGGCACTGCGTGTTGAACCATCAAAACTTGTCTGTAATTTTGTTTGATATTTAACTAATCAATTTATTTAATAATTTAAATAATTTAATTATTATTATTAAATTATTTAATAAAATATAAAAGTGATTAAATTATTTAATAAAAATATAATAATGATTAAATTATTTAATATAAATTTAATTATTAAATAAATTGTTTAATGAGTTTTAATTATTAAATAAATTGTTTAATACATTGTTTAATAAGTTTTAATTATTAAATAAATTATATAATAAGTTTTAATTATTTAACAAAATATTTATTAAAAATATAATAATGATTAAATTATTTAATAAAAATATAATAATTATTAAATTATTTAAATAAATTTAATTTTTAAATAAATTGTTTAATATGTTTTAATTATTTAACAAATTATTTAATAAAAATTTAATTATTAAATAAATTGTTTAATAAGTTTTAATTATTAACCAAATTATTTAATAGAAATTTAATTATTTGACAAATTATTTAATAAAAAATTTGTGAAATAAATTATTTACAATTAAATATTACCCACTTAATTTTTAATCGAAGAACGGCACGCTTCGATTAATAATAGTAGTTTATCAACTACTAATTGAGGGCTTTTTTGAGGGTTTGTCTCCTTGGTAGTTTGATAGATCACTATTAATCGAAAAAGTGGCTATAGGCTTGATAGCCTTTCCACCCCCATTGTTGTCCGCAGACGTGTTATAATTCGGTTGAGATAATTGAAAATCCTTTCGGATATAGTAGTTCCCACTGGAATGCGTAAAATAATTATGTCGTATTTGACATAATCCTCAAAGCAACCTTACAGCTATTAAATAATTAAAGAAGTCAGTGTTTCGATTTAATAAAAATTTTGGATATTCTTATTCCTCCCTTTAACCAATGTAGATCGAAATAGAACGGGTTGCATGATTGACAAATAGCAACGACTTAAAGATAATTTGTAACACCTAACACTTCATCTAAAGCCACAATTTAAGTCCAGTTGCGGAAGCTATTTCTTTCGGCGATTTCATTGGGAATCATACCCGAGCCACTCAGCGGTTTCCTCTGGTTATCCGTTTTCAACTATATTCTCCAATGCCATAACTTTGGAATCAACCTATTTCTAGAAAAATTAAGACTTTTTTCTCACTCCACCACCTAGTGTTGTGGCTTTTTGGCATTTTGAAAATGATATCGAAACTCCCTTTATTTCTAGGACTCTAAAAAAATTCACATCTAATAACTGAATTGCTTTAAATGTTGTAGATACGTTGCCACTCCCAAGGATTGACCAATTTTGATATACGGGATGTAAAACGATTTTAAACATGTAAATAAATTCACTACAGAAATAAAACTTAAATGGAACGGGTGGGCCCATGAGGGATAATTGAAAACTAATCATGTATTTTCTAAATAAGAATTTAAAGATTTATCATCTTTGTACGTACAAAAACCGTCCAATCCATTAAATTGGATATAGTTGCTTCAAATACTAGAAAATCGTGTACGCCCATTTCGAAATGTGGAGGCCCCCAAAGTAGGCCCGATAATTTTCAACGTAGGCACGTGCCTACTTGTGCCTATCGCTGGCGGGGCTACTGCTTTAAATATAATAATAATAATCAACTAGGCTAATAACCAAGGCACCACCATAGGCATAAGTCATCAAGCGACTTTTGAATAAATACTATACTAATTACTATTTAAAACATTAAATATAAAACTTTAAAAAATTACCTCTTTTACCAAAAACCGTTTTGATGACGTATATTTATTTTTAGGCCAAATCAATGCGAAAAGAATATGTATGGCTACAAACGATTCCCTAGAAGAAAAAACAACTAAGTATTTGTAATAATAAAAAAACACCTAGAAACTTACATTTTTTATTCCGGGAAGACTCACTCGAGTCGGGATTCCTAGATTCTGGCGTCTAAAGGATATATATACTACCTAAAACCCCCTAGGGAGACGCGTTGGAACACAAGCGCATCTCGATTTCTATAGCTACCAGTTATAACGCTTTCGTTGGCCGTTAAGTAATTAATCATTTTGACAGCTCAAAGGGTTATTGGTAATATTGAAAACACCTGTTAATATGACTTATTCGTTAACCGTCACGCGATTATATTGTTACTACCCTCTTACCTTGCCAGTATAAAAGAAATCGCGTTAGTGCAGGTGTTCAAGGTCATTTAAAAACGGGTGAATATTAATGAGTGTGCCAAGGTAAAGTTTGTATTGTTTTACCGTTAGGGGTCATTGACCTATTTTAGTGGTAAGCGCGAAAAGGATCAATGAACAAGTGGAGGAGGGTAAAATTTGTATTTACTTTAATAATTACACGTTAACCGTTAGGGGTCATTGGCCTGTTATATGGATAGTATTTTGGGAATTTAACATGTGATTTGGGAAAGCGACGCGAGGATCATTGAACAAGTAGTCAAACTCTATAGGTGTATTACATGCTTGACATGAATATTAATTAATGGCGGGGAAACGGGTAAAGTTTGTACCTTTATAATTACACGGGTGGCAAGCACGCTATGATAGCACCTTATTCGTCACCTTTAAGGACCCAGTATTTCCAAAAGCATTTCCTGACTCCTTTGGAAAATCCATTTCAATTCTGTATGTTCCTTATTCCATTATTCGTCAACCAAATTTTTTCCAACACATCACGTGATATAAACTACGTCACAAGTCGTGAAATGATTTTCATAGATGCGTTGTTGTTTTCATAAGCCAGCCGCTAGGGGAAAGATAAAGATGTCTCCGGTACCAAAGAAATGCTGGATATGTGCGGAAATATACCAAACCGTGAGGGGTTTCAAACAACATTTAATGATCACTTATCTCGTAATAAAATAAAAGAATAATCGGATCTTGAGTGTGATTGTGCGGCAAACGAATCTCTCCATTACACCGAGGAAGAGGAAATGTCAGATGATAAAATTATCGATTATCTTAACGAACTTATTGTGAGATGTAAAAGGCGCGATGAAACAATGGAATCAAACGAGTCAACAATTGCAGCAAAAACTACATCTAACGTGGTTTTTCCCGCCGAATTCAAAATGCCGACTGACAAGCAAATGAATGCTCTGGTTTATTTTCAAGAATATTGCAAGTCTAATCAAATTCCTAATATTAAAACCGTTGTAAAGAAATTGTGAATAAACGTTCTTTCTATTGAATTCATTGTTATTTTTAATAACATTTTATGGGTTACAATTATATGATGATTTTGAAATAAGAACCGTTATTGATAGAAAATGTTCACTGTTATACGCGAAATTAATGTAAAGGTGGCATGAAAAAACTGGGACACATATTTTTTTACACTGAAAATTGACACTTTATTATAATATTTACACTTTGAAATTAAAATTCTAAAATATGTTTACGACTTTTGTAATATTGTTACATTTCCAACTTGGCATCCTCGAATGAATGGGCACAATGGAATTGGACGACAATGAACTATCAATGGAATGTCTCCATCTTTCCATTCATCAACCACTAGTCCGCAAAAAGGACATTTGACACTCGTTCCGTTGCCGAGCGAATAAAATCCCCAGGCGGCCAAGTCTTAGGTTCCATAAGTAACCCAGTTTTTAAAACTCAATAATCTTTCTCTTACCGAAAACATTTTTAAAGACACGTAAGAAGGCTCATTTCGTAGGAAAACCACTTTCAAGTTCTATTCTCTGTGCGATATATTCCGCTTGAAGTTTTCGTCTCTGTTTTTTCAATATATTGATACGTTTCAATAGTTCCGTACACGGTTCCTTATTTTCCTTATCACTCATTATCCAACTGTCGTCCAATTTTGTTCTGTAAAATGAAATGTGTAATTCTTGCTTCGTAGGGTTCACCCTAAACTCGTTACCGAAAACACCTGTTAATTATTCCATGACGCTATTAAATACGTTTAGCCTTTATTATTAAGTCACTACGCGGGAGATTATAACAAAGTGTAACTGCAAATGTTTTCAACAGTAGTTTTGACGACAAAGTATTTCTTAAATTTGTTAGACTTAGCTTTTTACTACATTATTAACCGAAATATCAACATTAAACTAACATACAGGAACATTCGTTGGCTAAAAGGTAAGTATTTACAATCAGGGTAGTGTGTGCTGCCACTAAGTTATTAATTTACCCCTAACTAAATAGAATAAGGGTCTATAAATATCACAATAAGCCCATGTCTGCTACGATAGAATTAAAGCTTCCTGGAATGTTTGATGATTGTCACCAATATTTTATCACCCTTCCTTTACACCCATTTAATAAAATTATTAGTCATTTTAAAGGTTTACAAATTGATAGATTTTTTAACGTTCTTTAACGTAGTAAAGTGGCCCCTCCTGTCACTTACGCTGTCACTTACGAAAATTAACGGACCGTACATGTTAAACTTGTTATAGTCTATTAAACATTCCTCGTGCTGCTTGGTAAACACGGAATAAAATACAGGTAGTATACGATAGATTTAAATTTCATTATTAAAGATTTTTACGACTTTTATAACGGCTCAATAATTTATATTCACGATATTATTGATAAACTAAGTCATTTAAAAACGGGTGAATATTAATGAGTGTGCCAAGGTAAAGTTTGTATTGTTTTACCGTTAGGGGTCATTGACCTATTTTAGTGGTAAGCGCGAAAAGGATCAATGAACAAGTGGAGGAGGGTAAAATTTGTATTTACTTTAATAATTACACGTTAACCGTTAGGGGTCATTGGCCTGTTATATGGATAGTATTTTGGGAATTTAACATGTGATTTGGGAAAGCGACGCGAGGATCATTGAACAAGTAGTCAAACTCTATAGGTGTATTACATGCTTGACATGAATATTAATTAATGGCGGGGAAACGGGTAAAGTTTGTACCTTTATAATTACACGGGTGGCAAGCACGCTATGATAGCACCTTATTCGTCACCTTTAAGGACCCAGTATTTCCAAAAGCATTTCCTGACTCCTTTGGAAAATCCATTTCAATTCTGTATGTTCCTTATTCCATTATTCGTCAACCAAATTTTTTCCAACACATCACGTGATATAAACTACGTCACAAGTCGTGAAATGATTTTCATAGATGCGTTGTTGTTTTCATAAGCCAGCCGCTAGGGGAAAGATAAAGATGTCTCCGGTACCAAAGAAATGCTGGATATGTGCGGAAATATACCAAACCGTGAGGGGTTTCAAACAACATTTAATGATCACTTATCTCGTAATAAAATAAAAGAATAATCGGATCTTGAGTGTGATTGTGCGGCAAACGAATCTCTCCATTACACCGAGGAAGAGGAAATGTCAGATGATAAAATTATCGATTATCTTAACGAACTTATTGTGAGATGTAAAAGGCGCGATGAAACAATGGAATCAAACGAGTCAACAATTGCAGCAAAAACTACATCTAACGTGGTTTTTCCCGCCGAATTCAAAATGCCGACTGACAAGCAAATGAATGCTCTGGTTTATTTTCAAGAATATTGCAAGTCTAATCAAATTCCTAATATTAAAACCGTTGTAAAGAAATTGTGAATAAACGTTCTTTCTATTGAATTCATTGTTATTTTTAATAACATTTTATGGGTTACAATTATATGATGATTTTGAAATAAGAACCGTTATTGATAGAAAATGTTCACTGTTATACGCGAAATTAATGTAAAGGTGGCATGAAAAAACTGGGACACATATTTTTTTACACTGAAAATTGACACTTTATTATAATATTTACACTTTGAAATTAAAATTCTAAAATATGTTTACGACTTTTGTAATATTGTTACATTTCCAACTTGGCATCCTCGAATGAATGGGCACAATGGAATTGGACGACAATGAACTATCAATGGAATGTCTCCATCTTTCCATTCATCAACCACTAGTCCGCAAAAAGGACATTTGACACTCGTTCCGTTGCCGAGCGAATAAAATCCCCAGGCGGCCAAGTCTTAGGTTCCATAAGTAACCCAGTTTTTAAAACTCAATAATCTTTCTCTTACCGAAAACATTTTTAAAGACACGTAAGAAGGCTCATTTCGTAGGAAAACCACTTTCAAGTTCTATTCTCTGTGCGATATATTCCGCTTGAAGTTTTCGTCTCTGTTTTTTCAATATATTGATACGTTTCAATAGTTCCGTACACGGTTCCTTATTTTCCTTATCACTCATTATCCAACTGTCGTCCAATTTTGTTCTGTAAAATGAAATGTGTAATTCTTGCTTCGTAGGGTTCACCCTAAACTCGTTACCGAAAACACCTGTTAATTATTCCATGACGCTATTAAATACGTTTAGCCTTTATTATTAAGTCACTACGCGGGAGATTATAACAAAGTGTAACTGCAAATGTTTTCAACAGTAGTTTTGACGACAAAGTATTTCTTAAATTTGTTAGACTTAGCTTTTTACTACATTATTAACCGAAATATCAACATTAAACTAACATACAGGAACATTCGTTGGCTAAAAGGTAAGTATTTACAATCAGGGTAGTGTGTGCTGCCACTAAGTTATTAATTTACCCCTAACTAAATAGAATAAGGGTCTATAAATATCACAATAAGCCCATGTCTGCTACGATAGAATTAAAGCTTCCTGGAATGTTTGATGATTGTCACCAATATTTTATCACCCTTCCTTTACACCCATTTAATAAAATTATTAGTCATTTTAAAGGTTTACAAATTGATAGATTTTTTAACGTTCTTTAACGTAGTAAAGTGGCCCCTCCTGTCACTTACGCTGTCACTTACGAAAATTAACGGACCGTACATGTTAAACTTGTTATAGTCTATTAAACATTCCTCGTGCTGCTTGGTAAACACGGAATAAAATACAGGTAGTATACGATAGATTTAAATTTCATTATTAAAGATTTTTACGACTTTTATAACGGCTCAATAATTTATATTCACGATATTATTGATAAACTAAGTTAACGCAAAATTATAAAGAATCGCAGACATGTTCGACTGCTGCTTTCTATATGTTGTCGTTAATGTTACCTAGTTTTTTATGCAATGTACACGTTTAACACGAATAACCGTTTAAAAGTTCATATAGGGGCGACTTGTTTAGGTAACCCGAATCCATAGATACCAGCGTGTTAAACTTGTTATAATCAATCTTTATGGACATATCCTTTAGTGACGAAAATTCAGAGCTGCAAACGTTGTTAATTATACCTAAGATACCGCAGTATTAATTCAAACCGTCATTGATCTATTAAAATGATGAACGGTTATTGAAATATCCATTACAAAGTCAAGTGATTTACCTTACAAAGTTTACTATTAAAGACTTATTACGTTTATTTAAATTTCATGAGCGCGACCTTGTTTTATTTATGTAAATATTTCGTATAGTGGCAATGTATTCAATATAAGTTAGAAAGTCTTTAATACTATTATGTGTTAAATACGCGAACTTATAAATGCATTATATTTACCGAAACATGTTCGGTTGGTATAACCAAAAGGTTATGGATATACGTAAACTAATATTTTTGAAGAAAATGCACACGATGTGCGTAAAGACATTGTATACAGTGAAACATTTTTAAGACCAGAGCTGCAAAGGTTGTTAATAATACCAAGCTGATTTTTAATATAGGGACAACTTGTTTCAAACTGCGAGGTTAACGAATTTAACATTGAACTTAAAATGACGACGCCGAAACAATGTCATAATAATAATCAGCTAATACCAAAGGCCCAAGTCATCTAAAGGTATTTGCGCCGCTAAGTTTGCTTATAAAATACTCTTAAACGTCGCGCCGAAGTCACCATAGCAACGGGGGATCCTCGTACTTTCTACACCGAATAACACCTGTTCTAAATCAATCAAAACCTGTCACAGCGTTAACAATGGAGATAAACGCGGAGAAAAGCGACGGGAATTCCTTTAAAGGAGCGCTAACGCCGTGGAGAGAGAGAGAGCGAGAGAAAGTGTTTCGTCGAGGTAGCTAGCTGCGAGCTATAAAAAAATTCCTACACGTTTTATACAAGAACTTAATTTTAATTGACTCGATAACAAAAAGTGGATTATTCATACAATAGCCTTTAAAAAGGGTACGTTAAAACATTTTAAACTTTTATTTTTATTTAATACGTATTTTATTATAGTTTCTCTGACGTTACAATCGCCCGCTTGATTGGTGGTCACCGTATCAATTTTTAACAAAGAGTCGGGGATTTACATTTCTAATGGCAACCAAAGTACGGACATTTCCTTGGAAACATGGTACGCCCTTACAAAAGAATGGTCTTCCGTCATTGAAAATCTAAGCTCTACCACAATAAAAAAAAATTATCTGCCAATTCCGACCGTCGAACCTTATTCCGATTGCACTTTTGAACACAATTTTAAAGTTTCTTCCTCGGGAGGAAGAATTTCATGGAATTTAATTCCGTTTACTCAAAAATATTTAGAATACGAAATTATCTTATCAGCCAGTCTATCACTTAATGCAGCGCAAGTGTTAGCTTTAAATGAATTTAAAGTGTGTATAGATGAACAGTTGAGTCTCTTAAAACAAAGCGTACCGGTTATAGACCTCATGTTTAATGTATTGGTCGACAATTTTTCGAAATTTCAAGCGGGCTATAAACCATTGCAGAAGCGACAAATACCCTGTGACTTTATAGAAATTTACGCCGCCTTTCGTATTTCTCAGGATCACCAAGTGGAAAAAGATTTTTTGGAACAATTTATAGGTTATTGTCCATTTGACGTAAGGGATTTGATTGATCATTGATTAAATGACGTAAAATATTTGAAAAACATTTTCAGTTTATAAATATTTTTTTTATTAGTAAATGTTTTCTTTGTTATTATACCAATGTCATTCTTGCTTCGTAGGGTTCACCTTAAACTCGTTACCGAAAACACCTGCCAGTAAGTTATTTCCGCCCGTTATTTCATATGACGCTATAAAATACGTTTAACCATTATTATTATTAAGTCACTACGCGGGAGATTATAACAAAAAGTGTAACTGCAAATGTTTTCAACAGTAGTTTTGACGACAAAGTATTTCTTAAATTTGTTAGACTTAGCTTTTTACTGCATTATTAACCGAAATTTCATCATTAAACTAACATACAGGGACATTTCTTTGGCTGAAGTCAAGTATTTACTATTAAAGACTTATTACGTTTATTTAAATTTCATGAGCGCGAACCGACCTTGTTTAATTTATGTAAATATTTCGTATAGTGGCAATGTATTCAATATAAATTAGAAAGTTCTTAATACTATTATGTGTTCAATACGCGAACTTATAAATGCATTATATTTACGCAAATTTATCAAGAATCGTTAATGTTTCATTAATATAAATTAGAAAGTTCTTTGTACTTTTATATATTCAATACGCGAACCAAATATTGAAACTTGATAGCGACGTTTATACCTAAAAAATGCATGATTGACAAATGTTATAATGTAACCGTAAATCAGATGATCACGTGACGCGGCTTTTTGATGGAACTATCTAGGGAAAACTTGTTACACACGCTGAAACGCGAGTTCTTGAAATGTCTTGATATGTAATTTCCCCTTTTCAACACATGTTTACATGAGATGACCCCAAAGACGCTAACGGACGACAGGATGTACTATCTTTACCCCGTTATTAACGTATTGACTATGTTAAAAAAACTTGAAATATCCAAGATGGCCACTAAACTCCCAAATTTCTTCACAAACTTTCGTTTCCCGCGCGTCGTTTTTAAAGGTTAAGTGACGGTAATATATGATGCATTTACAATGTCATAATAATAATCAGCTAGGCCCAAGCCATCTACCGACTTTTAATGCGATGTTTTAGGTTAATATAAAAATCCGTTAGGGACAACTTGTTTAAAAGCGTTAAAAAATTTATCTATTAACGTAAATATGGTAAATTTCCTAAAAATAACAAAGATGGCCACCCTTTTCAATACACCCTACAGAACCCGTTTTAATATGAAACATTAAAGATGGCGGCCAAATCACATGAATTTTTCAACCAAAATTACTAAGAGTTCATATAATAATCGTTAAAAGAGAGTGACAAACTTTACTCCGTTATGTTAAGCCTTTGTCATTTTTATCGCGCTTCCTAACGATTAATAAAACACAGCTTATAAAACTGATTAATATTTCCTTCTTAAGACCATTTGTTGATTAACCCCTAAGCCGATTCCTAACCGTTGACAGGTAATAAAACAGTACGCACTTTACCCCTATTAAATATGCCGATTTTCCTGCTAAAATTTCATATTCATGTTAATTAACCTTTCATAATTCAGAGTCTATGATTTATGCGTTTACATTACCTAAACAAAACACATGTTAAATTCCCGCCAAAAATGCTTATTATTTGTTAACCATATAGCTACTAGGTCCCACGGCGCATTCCCCGAGTCTCAGCGTACTACACCTACTCTTAATCAATCAAAATCTGTCACAGCGTTAACAATGGAAAAGCTCGAGTATAGCTAAGCGAGCCTGGGAATTCCATTAAAGGAGCGCTGACCCCATTTTTAACAATTTTGCGCCAAAACACCAACCAATCAGCGCCACTGATGCCATTTTTAATAATTTCGCGCTAAAACACGAGCCAATCAGCGCGAAGTACACGCGCCGCGTGGTAACCGCGCGCGCCACCGGCCGGAAGTGACCTAGCTTAGGCCGCAGGGGGGGAAGGAAGCGGGGACTTACGGTGCCGACCCCCACGTCTACCTCTACATGGAAAAACCCTGAAGAGGTTAGACACTCCTACTGATGTCCCTTCTATCCCTAACCATCAGTCTCTGTCCCTTCTATTCCTTAATTGCCATCAGTAACATTCCCTTCTATTCCTTACCATCAGTAACAGTTCCTTCTATTCCTAACCATCAGTAGCTCTCCCTTCTATTCCTTACCATCAGTAGCTGTCCCTTCTACTCCTAACCATCAGTAGCTGTCCCTTCTACTCCTTACCATCAGTAACAGTCCCTGCTATTCCTTACCATCAGTAGCTGTCCCTTCTACTCCTTACCATCACTAACAGTTCCTGCTACTCCTTACCATCAGTGTCCTTTCTGTTCCTTGACATCAGTAGCTGTCCCTTCTACTCCTTACCATCAGTAACATTCCCTTATATTCCTTACCATCAGTAAAAGTCATTTCTATTCCTTGACATCAGTAGCTGTTCCTTCTATTCCTTACCATCAGTAGCTGTCCCTTCTACTCCTAACCATCAGTAGCTGTCCATTCTATTCCTAACCATCAGTAACAGTCCATGCTATTCTTTACCATCAGTAACAGTCCCTGCTATTCCTTTTTCATCAGAAGCTGAATCGTATATTAATTTAACGGCAATCCGAGTTGCCAAATCCGAGGTTTTCCCGCGGCTTATCGCGGAATTGCATATAATTTCGCGTAAAACATTATTTTACTTTTCAAAGCAACAGAAAAAATCTAACAATACAATACAATACAATATAATAATACAATTTAATAATAATAAATAAAAATATATTTAACAAAATAACCATAGGAAAGAAAACACTACCACCCAAAAATTTAAATAATTTGGTACAGGGGTACCAGATTTGATGGAACCTTTGAGAAATGGGAGAAGGCGAGTTTTGAACCAAGAGAGATTCAAAACATTGCGCGGTTGCATCCCGACCAGAAATGAAATCCTATTCCTGAAGAGGCCCTTGAAATTGATCAGACCAAAAAGGTGGGAAGGCGGCAAAACCTTAGTTGACAAATATTTGCGACAGGCAATATCCCCTCCCCCCCCCTCTGGTCTTACGCCGCTGTCCCGTATATACTAATCTCCACCACTCTCCCCCTATTCGGCTTTCCGTTGCTATGCAACTCGTTTTGAAATTTTTAATATTTAGGCTTAGTTTCTCTATTCGGAGTTATAGTAGCAAGCCAGATTTCCCACACGGTACTGACGGGTCCCAAATAGGACGAAACCGGCCTAACGTTGGAATTTCTGGCTATTTAATTTAATTTAATTTAGTTTTTCACTCGAAGATCTATTTGGTGCAAGTTTCGCGTGTTTTTGTTCGGTACGAGCTATTAGTAAGTTTTTAAATTTCTTCAAATTTGTAGGGTTTAGCTTTATTATCCCTTTTCATAATGGACTTTTCTACCTATTCGCTAATTATATAATACTTTACGCCGCTGTGGTTGAATCTAAGTTGATTATTCCATTCGAAGGCCCACGATTTCGGAAATATTTCGGCGCTAAAATTTAATTGTTCTTAAAGTTTCCAGGAGAAAAAGGAGCGGAAATTAAGAAAAGAACACTCCACGTAAAAGGAACAGCTCGTCCAAAACGTGTGCGCGATGTGGCGAGAGGGAAGACGTCGTTCGTAGGATGGCAAGAAAATTTGCGTTACGTTTCAAAATTCTGCAACGCTGAGAAATTGGTTGTGCCCTCATTCTTCGCGGCTCCTGACGCTTTGGGTATCTTAAGTAACGCAATCTAGACCAATAACAATACTGTAGAGACGAGTCGGGCCCCCGATTGAGTCGGGGATATATAAATTTTAATATTTACGGGTCGGGTCGGGTCGGGTCGGTCAAATTTATTTTTTGAAAATTTCGGATCGGGCCGGCTCGGGCTAATTTTCAATCCGGCCGGGTCGGGCCGGGTTTTTTATTTTAATATTAAATGGACCGGGTCGGGCCGGGCCAATTTTCAAAAGGGCTGGGTTTTCAAAAAAAGGCCCGACCCGACCCTTACCCGCGACTGCGTACTGCGTTGGTCGTGTGAAATGTTTCGGCACTTCGGGTGTTCTACGCATAGAAATAGAAATTAGACTAGAAGCACTGCCCTTTCCGACAATCCCAAGGGAAACAGGCGAGCTAGAAGGCTGACATTAGGGTGCACGGGTGGAATCGCGATGTACGCGCCATCTGACAAACGCATTAAACATTGTCGCCGTGGCTACGACGCGAATTTCGAAGAGGGAAAAAAGGCGATCCACTGCGTATCACCTTGTGCGCAGCGGCTGTCTTTTCGTGTTTAAATTTTTGCGTCTAAAAGCATATCCGCAAAAATGGTTAAAAACTGCGAGCGAAAAACTACGCTTTTTCACATTGTAAAGAGAGATCTGGGAAAGAAATAAAATTCTTATTTCATAAGTATATAATATTAGAGTAAATATTATATAATAATCTCGGAATAAGATATTTTTTGAAATAAAAACTAACTGAAATATGAATAATTTCTTTATTAAAACAAGAATTTGAAAAAGCTCCCAAAAATATCTATTCCAGAACAAAGCGTATTTACATCTTCTAGAGTATGCCAATTTATTGATTTTAGTAATTGTTATTTAGTTTCCCTATTTATCAGAGGTTATTTCAGAAAACTTACGGAAAAAGTGAACTACCGGAAACCACTCAATTTGACTTGACTAATACTGACGATAGTTTAAAAGACACTGAAACCAAGATTTTGAAATCTCATGTAGGCATATTTTAAACCACACTGAAATAATTAAAATTTAATTAAACTGTGATGATTTGTGGTATTTCAGACTTACAATGATTGCGCAAAGTTAACGTGTGACTTTAAGGGTGACACGGTAGATATAGTAGATTTTTGAGATTTTTATGATTTTCCTAAAGCTGTTTAAATAACTTAATATAATTGTAACCGATACCTGTTTCTATTTCCAGGTAAATAAAAAAAGTGTTTAATACGTTGCCTACGATCTGTTTTATGTTATTAGACGTGACCATATTTACTTCTTTAGTTTAAATTGTTTCTATGAGATGGCGTGACTATCGCGATTCCACTCTGATGGCAGCCTTCTAGCTGGTACGTCCCCGACCAATCCAATCGTGCTTCTAGTCTAATTTCTATTTCTATGGTTGTACGAAGAGAGAGAGAGGAAGAGAGAGGGGGTGGGAAAGAGATAGACGTAATGAGTTCAGTTCAGTTTTGAAAGCTAGATCTTTATAAAAAGTGCGACTCGTCGAATTTTAATAGCTCTTCATATAAAATACGAGAGGTCACGTGATTACGTTAGATTCACCGTGCAGTTAAATTAATTAATTAATAATATTAATCCAAGGTTGCATACCGTACTACAAAGGTAATACGTTTAGTTATAAAGGAATTAGTTTTCATCTTTTTCCGAAAGATAATTTTATATGAAATGAATTAACTCTGCCTCCATGAGAAGCCTTAAAATTGCCCGGTAATATAAAAATATTCCGTATAATTTTAATTATTTATACCATAAGAGGATGATAATAATAATATTATCTTCTTATACTTAGTTTTAGTAACATTAAATATTTTACTTTAAAATATATTATCGAAAATTAACATTAGTATGTTCCTTATACACGTGAGCCGACGAATTTCTTATCTGACGCAAAATTATCATGAGGGCAAAAACTGGTCTCCAATATGACTTTTTGGCTAGCCATTCTAACAGTTTAACCGACCGACCGGAAATATTCCTTCCCAGATGAATTTGGAACGGGAGTAAAAACCGAGTATCTTTTATTGAAGCGTTCGTTGGCTTTGATAGTTGAACGTCTCTTCTACGTCACGAGTGACGCGCCCGATACATCTAATCAAGAAGGCCAATGTTACTTTATAGAAAGGCCTATTTGCAAGTCGCGTGTCTCGGCGTACTTTGAATCAATATAGCTAAAAGAATTCTAGATATTCCCGTGTCACAAACGAGTGACGAACGTGTATTTTCCAGCACGGGAATTTCACTTGGTCCTCGAAGAACGAATCTAAAAGGTTCAACTCTTTCGCAACTAACTGTTCTTCACAAAAATTGTTTAAATAAATAAATGCCTCTTGTTATATTTTGTATTGAATATCTACATCTAGACTATATAATAAAATCGAAAAAAGCTTCATGCTATGGGTTGCGGTGGTTCTACGGGTCTTATCGGCAATTATCTGGTTTTCGGGTCTTGTCGGGATTCCGGGCCGGGCCGGGCAAAATCGATTTTTTAATTTATCGGGTCGGGTCGTGTCGGGCAAAAATAATTTTTATTTTTTACGGGTCGGGTCTGGTAGGTTTAACTTAATGTTTTCTGTGTTGAGATGGGCAGTACCAGGGAAAGATTAGATAATCAACAGCTTCTTATTGATAATCACAATTATCACCATGATAACTCAGTTACTAGCCGTTTAAACCGAAATATATTTTCCTCAAACTCTCATCACAAATGCACGTACTGCTATGAATGACCTCTGGGAAATTCTGAAGCCAAGATAAAAAATATTCGGAACTAGAAGGCGTCAACTTCCACTCAAGCCGTTAAAAGTCGACTATTTGTTTTGAAATAGACTGTAATCAAAAGATCTAGCGAAATTTGAAGGTGGCAAATTTTACGTAATCATTATAATCATCTATAATGTGTCTGAACACACTGAGGACGATTCTGCCAAGCCGAGATAAAAAATATTCGGCTGACTTGCCATACCAACAGCGAAATATTCCGAGTACGCATAAGCAGAATGGGATTCGTGCCACTCTCTCCACTTCGGTTAGCGGCCTTCGACTAAAAAAATTATCTTGATCTGTTAATGTTTTGTTCCCTTATTAGCAGGGCCGTCTTTACATACTGTTGGGCCCCTGGCACTTTTAATTTTGGGGGACCCCTCGAGTGGCGTAAAAATGGGGGATGGGGGTTTATTGTACTTACTTAATTTTAAGGAATAGCAACAGCCCTCCCCGTTGAATAGTAGAAAGTGGTGGGGGCCGCCAAATTCACCTTCTGAACTGCACCCCCTAAATCTAGAACTTTCCTAAAATATTCGCCTCTATAGTTAAATTCGGTGTATACAGTGATTTCAGTATCACGTGACACGACGTCACCTATGCTTCTTCCCATAGAGAAAAAATCTCGCACAAAATGGTGGCCATAGCCAAAGCTACGAATAAAATATATTCGTATAAAATAAAACGACATCTTCTAAAACAACTTATCTATAATTTTTAGAATTAAAATATGTTTAGTAATATTTATCTCAGTCACTTAATTTGATTTTACTTCTTTAAAGATGAAACAGAAGTTTTCACATTAATCAGCCTAAGCTCCAGAGAAGGGGCAATGTGTTTGAGATTATCCCCACACAAATATTTCGGTACTCCGAATTTTCCCACCGGCTATCGGCTAATAATTTACAGCAAATTTTCAAGCATCGAGCTAACCTATAGCTATCCCTAGACCCCATTATATGAAATACAGTTTAATTAAACGCAGTGAGACTGAAACTATGACATAGGCCTACTAGCCTAATTGTAGTAATTAATAGTAAAATAACAATATACCTTTTTTAAAATTATTAATGTACCGTCTGTCCGTATATTGCTTAGGAAGTCAAGACTCCTAAGTTCTTATGCCAGCCAACATCAGAAACTAAAACTTAATAATATTGTTTGAAGAAAACCGCGCAGGCGCAGTACGTATTGAAAACCGTGATCCATCCCTAAGGTCATTCAAAGTATTTGTTGTTTCTATGTCTTGTAGGTACCGTTTATTATTTTCACCGCAAAACGTTGCAAGAACCATCTTTGTACTTACAGCAGCTTAATCAAGTTATTGGGTACCCGACTATGCAATTTTTGGTACTCGATAATTGACGAGTATTTTCCAATTACTTATTCGAGGTCCAGTTCGAGTACTCGACTTAAAAAAATTCCAAGTAATCGATGATGTTCGAGTATTCGCACAGCCCTAGAATTCCAACTATTTAAAACGGTTAAGAGTTCAAACCCGCTATTCTAATGTAGCAGACGACGTGCACTCGTCGTGGTTCAGTTTATTTATTCTAGGCCATGTGGGTCACTGGTCACCTGTCCACTTTCAAAAAAATCCATAATTCTATTAAACTTACTCAGAGAAATGTTTCAGTTGAACAGCTAATTCAAATCATTTTGGCCTACTAATATATAAAAATAGGCTGAGTCCGAAAAACTGTTGGTGATGGAAAACAAATTATCGAGGGTAGAAATCAGCTTAGACTAAAAATGCGGCGACGTTGTCCGCCCGTCGTAATAAAACGTCTGAGTGAAAGACAAAAATAGGGCGAAGATATACCCTCGTTTAGTCATTATTTGTTATTTATTTACGGGTTTTCTTATCGACTTCGATATAGTTGTATTAATGCGGTAGCGTTGGTTTGACATTTTTTGTGTTACGAGCTGTCGTTTAGTCAAGTGGTTTATTGTGCTTTGTTAAAGGTAAGGTTTTCGCTTCTTGTTAATACATTTTCTGTTGGTGTGGATATTTGGATATCTACGATTCCTAATGCAGTCATTGATTTCGTTAATGTGCGAGTCATTATATGATATGAAATTGGACGCCATTGGTGTTTTTCATGCGGTATGTGTCACAACGTCAACAGGAAGTCTACGAGTCGTCCACTACCAGATGTCGAATATAGCTATTCTACGGTATCTTCATCAAGGGCGAGTGTTGAAATAAAATGAGCGTTAAAGATGCGGCAAGTATTTGGTAAGCGAGAAAAATACAAATACCCTCTGTAGATATTTACTTCATTAAAATTGGTTTCGTATTATATTTAACTGATAAACTTGTACTGTTAATAGGGTTAAATTCAATTGTGCATTGTTTTAGTACGTCTAACTCACTGTTGTAACTACTTAATTTATAATATTCTGAATAAATTAAACTCGGTGGTTTCGTCTCAAATATAATAATAATAATTAAAATTTTATACCGGGCGGGATTGAACCGGGATTACGTTTTTAGTAAATAACTCTGAATTGCGGAGATATATCTTTAAGGGTCATCTCGAGAAATTAATACCACTAGGGACAATTCTTCCGAGGAGAGGTATATTTTGGCTTGCCAACTTGTTATTAGTGCTTTCACTTATAGTTTTGGTTTTCGCTTTAACTTTTGTTTTAGATATAAATTTGATTGCTTAAGTCCTATAATACAAGGAGTTGATTTTGGTCTATAAAATTGTTTCTCGCACGAATATTTTTCGTTTCGTGAGCGTTCTAATAATTTTAAATTTTGTATTTTCTATTTCTCATTTTGTTGCTTTGTTAATTTAATAACGTTTTGGATCTAAAGTTGGTTTTTTGTTCTGTTGATATTGGAAATTTGTTTAAGGCAATCACATTTGTAATATTTATTATAGTGATAAAAAAAATACTCTACTGGTTGGGATAGCACCGGGATTTTGTTATTTTGGAGGACGCTTTGACTATGGCGAAATATCGTTGGGTGTCGTGTTCAGTAGTTAATACGCCCAAGGGCAAATTTTTCCGAGGTGAGGTATATTTTGGCAAGCTTGCCAACTTGTTTGATTAGAACTAGAATAGAATGTTGTTTATTACTCTTGTATTATATATTTTTATTGTATATTTCAAAAAGTGTTCGAGAATATTTAGTATATGGCAATCGCCACTAAAAGGTTTTTCCATTCATTGTCAAATTTTCCCGAGTTATTTTTAACGACTAGTGGTTAGCCCGTAGACCTATGGCGTCACGTTGAAGGGCAGGGTTTGGGGGTTTTTCTGTCGGGTAATTTCCCGAGTGTCCAGTGTACTCGTAATTGTATGTGCGGGGGTAAAACTCCTAACGGGTCCCATTCTAATTTTTCTTGTAAGCCCGAAGGGTAGAAATTCTTAGCGATTGATATTGTGCGGTCTAGGCAATGTGTGCCGGCCAGCAAAGAAGGAAGAAAAAAGTAATTTATCAAATTTGCAAGTCTAACGTGCAGTCTAGTATTAAAAAAATGTTATTTTTGTTAAATGAAACGTTCGTCCAGATTTCTTTTATATTTTACCAGCGAGGTCCCGTTTTCGTTTATTCCCATTCGACCGAAATCCCATTCGACCGAATCCCATTCGACCGAAAGAATTTTAAAATGTAGCCCAATTGGCGGGGTGATTTGGTATTTTATTTATAAGGTATGTACTATCGAAAATCCATGTTTAGGTTAGGTTAGGTTAGGTTAGGTTAGGTTAGAGTTGGTTAAGTTTACTATTTCAGTTTTGGTTCAGTTACTTTTCTTGACTAGGTGAAGATAAAAATATAATTCATGCTCATTCCATTTTATTTTCCGCTCCATTGCAAACGACTTCAGTAACTAAATTGTAAACATAGCAAAAGCCAATTTATATAGCAGCGTTCGGTCGAATGGGACACATAAAAGCGTTTGGTCGAATGGGACACATAAAAACCGCCCGTTTCGGCGGAATTCGGTCGAAAGGGGCACCTCAAAAACCGTATTCGGTCAAATGGGATTTCGGTCGAATGGGACTAAAGCCCCGTTTTACCCTATGCTAGTTTGGGCGGTGTTTCAGTCTGCCGTTCTAACTCTAGTTCGCGCCTTTTAATCAGCAACAACGACCAAAGTTCCCCGATTGTCTAGTCCATGAGTAACTATCCAGGATTTTCCACTAAACAACCTTATTTAACAAGATCTAGCGCGGTTTTTTACCCAAGAGTAGAGCCTAGCGCCACTGATCCAACGCCGCCTTCGCTGAAATTTTCTATGGCACCGAGCCGCCGCTGATAAATTTAGATCACGCCGCCAATTTTATTTTTTTATTTTTTAAGGAATTATTTTTAGGCCTGCGCGGACTCGGACTCGCAACCCATCTTTCTTAGGCTCGATAGCTGCACACCAAGACTTGGTCTCGGGCTCAGTCTCACCAAATTTTTTGTTTGCCCTTAGTCTCGTCTCGGTCTCACAATAATTTCCCCAAAAACACGAGAGCTCGTATCGGGCTAATAAGTTTTTTTTCCTAAATACGAGAGCTCGTCTCGGGCTCATCAATATTTTTTTAAACACGAGAGATCGTCTTGGGCTCATATTTTTTATCTCCTAAACACAAGAGCTCGTCTCGAACTCACAATTCCTCTCCCTAAACATTTGAGCTTGTCTCGGGCTCCTACTTATTTCTGTTACTAACAAGGGCTCGTGTCAGTCTCTGAAATATTTGCGTAACTCACGGCGCATTTCAGTCTGTTAATATCTTTTTGAAGTTATAATATTTTTTTGTATTGATATATAAATCCTAAGTCAAACGAAACAGCCGGGCGACCAGGTCTGGTATTCTCTTCACTTCAACAATCTTCGAAAATTCTAGAAGGTAGTTTACTTTGGACCAATCAGAAAACCATTGAGTGAAATCACGTTTCCGTATTAACCTAGTAAGCCAGAGCTAGGCAACACGGCCAACTGTGATAACGCGCTATTCGCTCTTTACCTACCACGCAAACAGCACGTAATCAAAGTTGGTTGTGTCGGTGAGAAAGAAAGCTTTCAGGCCAGCCTTGGAAATAAGCTATTTTATTTAACTGGTCCTTATGACCAGTGACCCCTTAGATTATGAATTATTAAACTGGTCATTATATACGAAGTTTTCCATAAAATAGTGTCACACTTATTTGATTCTTTTGGCCTTACGACGTTTTCCGCAAAATAGTGTCACACTTATATGTTAGTACATGTACATGAAACCAATACAAATAAATTCTTATAGGATTGTGTGTAAAACCTGTTCTAAGGGGAACGAATCTATTCTATTGTGTAGTTTACAAGTCTTCCTCCAGAGGGCGAAAGAGCATTCGTTCTTATTTGAACGAAATAAAATATCTTGAACACACCGTTCTATGTTACATACCTTTAGAACGCTATCGTTCCTTTTTGAACAGACTGTTCTAAGTTGAACGTCTTCCGAACACAGGTACCATAGTGGGCCTTAGACCCATCGGTAAACCAGACGATCTCTCCTCTGGTCAAGTTACTCCACTCCGCACGGCTAGGGAAGTTAACCTCAAAAGGCTTACTGAAGTGTAGTTTAGTAACCATCATATTAGAAACCATTTTCAGAATCGGAAATATTTCGATAGAGCTTGGTGTGGCTGTGCTCTAAATTATTAGCCTTCCACCCGCCATTTTGGTTAAGATTATAGGCACCTAGAAAAGCATCTCAATAAAAAGATGGAGAGGATGTAATTCCGACACAAGCCATCCTTTGCAGAGTGCGCAGATCACACTGCACAGTCCTTAAAGTAACTCTTGACCACCAGACCACAGCTGCATAAGACAGGATAGGTCTGATGATCATAGTGTACAGTCAGTATACACAGCTCTAGGGCTTAGGCCCCAGGTCTTGCTAACTGTACTTCTAGTTCTCCAAAATAACATTTTACCCTTCTTGACTATATAGTCAAGGTGTGGCTCCCATGTTAGTTTGCTATCTAGGATGACCCCGAGGTACTTCACCTCGGTACTCTCCACCAGGTATAGACGTCCTATAACTTTCGTCTAGTTCAGTAAATAAGCCTTTCGTTTTGTTTCTTGGAAAGAAAATTCCGAATCCCGTATAAGCCGTCGATAAAGCCCTATAAAAAGTACCCTTTTCCGAGCGTGATTTGGGTGTCCAAGTTGATACTGGTTTGCGGTTTTCTGAAACGCTAACTAGGTTTCGAGAATAATTCAGTGTTTCTGTGTTTTTTTGTTTGTATACGCTCTCTTTGTTCATTTTTTTATAATTTGTTAACTACAAGTAGCTATTATAACAAATCATTTATAAAATTATATATATTTATAAATTGATAAATAACTTTCTTTATACATTTGCTTATGAATAAAAATTATAAATAATATAAACCTCCCTACCACGCACGAGTATGATTTCATGTGGTAAAGGGACAATGTACTATTTCTGCTAATATTGATCTGTATCTTTTGTTTGCCTCAATAAATCAAATTAATAATAATAATAAAGTTCTTACTTAAACGCCATCTTTATTTCCGTTCATGAATATAAATTCATTCCATTCCCTCGTACTTCCGAACATTGACTAATTTGGCACCTTCGTCTACAATAAAAACTTTAAAATTGGGTTAAGAAAATTGAAACTTTAAAATTGGGGTTAGGCGAGATACGTGTAAAGAAAACATTAACTTTAAAAGAATCTAATAGCTCTTATTAAATAATATATACGCATACATGTATAAAAAGTGTTATTTTTTGGAGCGTGCGCTTCCTAACATGCCCGTGTAGAGGGTCTCGTGCGTTTTAGCGAGCTCAACAAAAACAAAAATATGCGCTCACTCTCTAACTTTTAACGTGACCTCTCGTATTTTAAATAAAGAGCTATTGATTAATTATAAAATATTAACGCTTCTACGAGAAAATAATTCATAAATCAAATAAACATTTCCGGTCTCGAAACCTGCGCGTAAATTGTAGAGGTAGGTCCGATGGGCCGAAGACCAACCGATCGAAGGGGTCCAACGGCAACGGATCGTAAACTCACAGCCCGAAAAAAAGGACCAACCAACCGAAATTTTATATAACGTTTTTTTATAGCAACAAAAGGGAAAAGGTTTCAACGGACCGAAAAGTTGTATATCGTTAAATAAAAATTAAAATAACTTTTTTACTTCTGCCCCGAGATATAGCAGGGTACGCGAAAAACGTTTTAGATTAGATTAGTTCGGATTAGGTTAGGTTAGGTTAGGTTAGGTTAGGTTAGGTTAGGTTAGGTAAGCGCGCGGAGCGCGCAAAGTTTAGGTTATATACGCGCGCCGAAGGCGCGTAGGCACCGTTGGATACGTCCGTGACTTATATATATCTATAAAAAGAAACCTTAATTCGATGTACTAAAAAAAATATATAAAGGTGCAAAATTGGGCTGTAAACCGCACAATTGGGGTATTTTCGATCGATTGGAACTCAATGTTAAATCGTTTTCCAACGAATTGGATTTCGGTCGAATGGGCCCAAAGCAAAATTATGGCATTAAATAACTATTCTTAATTACTATTCGAAAGGAAAGGCCTTCGAGTGAAAAACAAAAACGCGCGCGCGTTCAATTTCTTGTGGGGTGTATATTTTTTGCCCTTTCAAGGTGGTCTGCTTTGCATGTTCTTGTTTCGATATTTATTTTTAACAGATAATGCCAACATAAGCCACCTGGTTTCAATTATAGTAACGTTTTTTTTCAGCTTTTTAAAAATATATATTTCGGTCCGTTGAAACCTTCTGCAATTAACTCATAAAAAAGGAATTTTTTAATTTTCGGTCGGTTAGTGCTTTCCTTCGATTGGATGGACTTCGGTCCGTTGGACCCCCATTCGATCGGTTGGTCTTCGGGCCATCGGACCCAGACCTAAATTGTGTTTAAGCTACGTTCAAAATTATAGTTTACCTTGTGAAGCCTGGAAATTGTCGGTTTATGTTTAAACCATGGACGAGAGTCAAACTGTAAAATACACTTTTATTTGATAAGGCATGGTGACCAGTATATTTATCTAGAAGAGAGAATATAAAGAGATTCAACTGGTTAGGTCACACTCCGGAACCAAAGACGATGAGTCCAGTGCCCCGACGTTCCTTTTTTAGTGGGCCCCTCGGATGACGCTACCGGCCTCCACCCTAATTGGCTGGAGAAGAAACCCTGCCAAGAGATCTTTGCGGACACCGGTAACCTTACCCCGCTCTTAACCCTTCGGGTCAGAGGTCGCCACTTTCGGGAATGCGGGCTCTACAACCTTTTCATATATCACCCGAATCCAGCCACAGAAACTCGGGGATGCTCAATTTATTTCTATGGGGGCCAATGCTTTTACCCTCACGCAAAAAGCAAATATTTTATAAAATCATGTGGTAAAAAATTAAAATGATAAAATACGCGAATAAGTAGATTAGTCCATAATTAAAAGGGATAATATATCTAAATCCTAAACAAATTTGAAGAAATTAAAAAACTTACTAATAAGTCGTACCGATAGGTCTTCGAGCGAATCTCGGATCAAATAGATCTTCGAGGTGGTCTCTTCTAACTTAACTTATCGTAAAAAATTAAACATTTAATGAAATTTGGTTCTTTTTTTAAATTATTCATTTCAATTTGATTGAAAACCAAATAATTTAATCCAAATTAAGTACGTAAAATTAAAGGTTGCCGCTGTTGTAGTCAGATTTCACCTTCCATTCTACCTTCTCAACACAAGGATGCGTTTATTTTCATTGAAATCTTTAGCCAGTTTTGGGCGACTCACTGCCAAGATGTGGCTCCCCATTCCACTCAATTTGGTGCCCCTTTCCGATTTGAATAGGGGTACATTAACTCTTGAACCCGTTTCTCGTGAATAACCTTCGTTTGTTACACCTCTCTATTACATTTTCTGACTTCTTAACCTCGTGTTATTACGACGCGACGTCATAACTTTACTTTAATCACTTAAAGCTTTCTGTTACTGTTGACTCTTTCACCTAGGATGTTTTCACTATAACAATTCACTCAAACTTTCGACAAAAGGTCTGTGAATTTTTTCGAAGTGAATAACTTTTAGTACTTTTTTCACACTATCGTTAGAATAATAATAATAATTTATTGATGACACATATTAATACATAAGCTTTAATTAAGTGTACACATCTCCCTGATATCGACATATGCAAAAATCATGCGTGACGGGGATGATTATTTATAAATATGGACAACCTTTGAGTGTTACAATTTAGTGGAATAGATTTAATAACGGGTCATTCCATGTGAAATCGAGAGGTTGGGAGGCACTACCTCACCGATTTTTACATGAATTTTTTGTGTGAATTTAGGCTTGAAATAATGACAAGTCCCAAAATTTAAGCCCTCTAGCTGTAAAATTGGGCATTTTATGATTTATTGAAGTTTACACGCAACGAAGGCTTCGCGGCCCCAAAAATTCAAATATTTGAACATAACTCGCAGTGAAATTACCCAATACTAATAAAAATGAGTCACTTTATCACAAATTTGACAAAGAATTCGAATCTGGCAATGAAATTTAAATCGTACAATTGTTGTAGAAGATATTAAGGTATTAGGGAGGTTCATTTGACCCCCAAAAATCGAAAATGACGTCACCTTCGATTTTTTTTATTTTTTTATGTTAGTTCTCCTGACTTTAGTAACTTATATTTAAAATATCAACGATGAGAAACTTTTATTTTAAGTATAACACTTGTTTATTTTATTTTGAAAAAAATATTATTAATTTGTAATGTTGCATATAGAGGTTACTTTTTCAATAAAGTGCAATTTAAATGTTTTGTATTTATCATAAATTAACTTTAATATCAATTCGGTGTATCTTAATTCGGCTCTGAAATTTGTTTTAGATCACTACTGTAGAAGGCATTAGGGGGTTCTCTAGACCCCAAAAAATGGGAATGACGTCACCTTCGATTATTTCGACTTTTTATTATGTTAGTTATCTTGGCCCAAGTAGATTATATATAAAATAGCAACAATGGGATCAGCACAGATCGTCTCTCCTTGGCGATTTGTGTGAATGCACAAATCAGTGAGGGTGCAGAACGTTAATGAGAGCTTAGGCCTGGTCTTCTCGAAGATGATAGATCAAAAAGAACGCCAAAGTATCATTTTGCAAGCCGCGTACTTCCAGGTTTGAGACTATAAAAATGAAGTTTCTCTGTTACCAAACAGAAACCGTAAGATAATCGTTATCTCCGGAAAGTCTAGAAATCGACAAATGATTTAAATCTTTTGGTACAAAGGAGTGGTGACTCGTTGTGCCTTGGACGGTTCTAGCTCCTTTCAACTGTTCTTTGAGAAGTTGAGCATAGCCGTAATTTATTTTCACTAAATCTAGTGAAAAGCAAATGAGCTAATCATACTCTTAAATTATGCTCAAGGGAGTTTAATGATGAAATTGCAATTTAAATAAAAAATTAAATCAAAAAACCAGAATTAAAATTTTTCATAGAATAAATCGTTTCTCATTTTTGATATTTTAAATATAATCTACTTGGGCCAAAATAACTAACATATTAAAAAATCGAAATAATCGAACCAAATGTTTTCTACAATAGCCAAATTAAGATACACTGAATGGTTTTTAATGTTAAATTATAATTGAAATAAATAAGAGATTGATATTAAAATTAATTAATGATAAATACAAAACATTTAAATTGCGTTTTATTGAAAAAGTAACCTCTATATGCAACATTACAATTTAAAAAGGTCTTTCAAAACAAAATAAACCAAGTGTTATACTTAAAATAAAAGTTTCTCATTTTTGATATTTTATATCTAAGTTACTTGGGTCAGGGGAAATAACATATACAAAAATTAAAAAATCGAAGGTGACTTCATTCCCGTTTTTGGGTGTCAAATGAACCCCCTAATTTCTTCTGCAATAATGATCGAAGACCAATTTCGATGCCAAATTAAGATACACTGAATGGTTTTTAATGTTCAATTATATTTGAAATAAATAAAAGATACATATAAAAATTCATTCATGATAAATACAAAACATTTAAATTGCACTGTATTGAAAAAGTGACCTCTATATTCAACATTACAAATTAATACTATTTTTTCAAAATAAAATAAACAAGTGTTATACTTAAAATAAAAGTTTCTCATTGTTGATATTTTAAATATAAGTTACTAAAGTCAGGAGAACTAACATAAAAAAAATCGAAGGTGACGTCATTTTCGATTTTTGGGGGTCAAATGAACCTCCCTAATACCTTAATATCTTCTACAACAATTGTCCGATTTAAATTTCATTGCCAGATTCGAATTCGTTGTCAAATTTGTGATAAAGTGACTCATTTTTATTAGTATTGGGTAATTTCACTGCGAGTTATGTTCAAATATTTGAATTTTTGGGGCCGCGAAGCCTTCGTTGCGTGTAAATTTCAATAAATCATAAAACGCCCAATTTTACAGCTAGAGGGCTTAAATTTTGGGACTTGTCATTATTTCAAGCCTAAATTCACACAAAAATCGGTGAGGTAGTGCCTCCCAACCTCTCGATTTCACATGGAATGACCCTAACATTTCTATATAAATATAAATAGCAATGAAAAATAATTATTACATTAATAATAATAACAGCTCTAGAAAAAGTTACAAACTAAAATTAATTGAATTTTAGTAAGTCACAGAGAGGGGGATGGCCATCCGGTGATTGAGAATTTCATTCTCAATCACCGGAAGGACACAAAGCTGTAGCTTGGCTCCCGCCGTTCACCCGCACCTCTCCCGTTCCTCCCTTAATCACCAGAATTTCTAATCACCAGATTCTCCCGTTCACCGGTTGCTTTCCCCCAAACCCCATTCACTGGATACTTTATCTCTCGTTCACCAGCTCCTTTCCCCCTTTGCTATCCCCATTCACTGGATACTTTATCTCTCTCGTTCACCAGCTGCTTTCCCCCATCTCTAGGCAATAAAAACAACCATAATTGTTATCTCTCATACTATCGCTCCCAATCGCTAGAAATTGGCTTTTTCCCCATTCGCTATAAATCGCAGCAGTTTGCCAGAATTAGTTTTATCTCTCCGAAATAATTAATGTACCCAAAATTTGTACCGCCAGTTTATTATTCTTTTTAGGGGAATCTCTATGGGAGTTTAACATTACAATAAAGCTAAAAGGTCCAGTTTGGGGTACATTTCATCCGAAATGGGGTATATAGGGCCGAAAATGGTGACTTTGGTCGTTTTTGGGGTACATTTGGTCCATTTTGGTCCATTTTTGGGTACATCCCTGCTTTCCCCCATCCCCATTCACTGGATACTTTATCTCTCGTTCACCAGCTCCTTTTCCCCATTGCTACCCCGATTCACAGGTCCCATTCACCGGAAGTACATAAAACACTTTTCCCCCATTCACTGGCTCCTTTCCCCCTTCCAACCCTCCCCATTCTCCAAAATTAGTTTTACTCGTGCAGATATCTAGAGATTAGATTTTACCCGTTTGCTTATCGCTTCCGAACTCCATAATTTCTAATATCTAGGCAATAAAAACAAGTTATTTACATTTAATTTTTTATGTTAGAACTTTATTTTACATGTTAGTAGGTACTATCAGATATTCCATTAGATGGTTATCTTGTACATTACACAATTAAAACAAATTAAAGTAGTTAAGTTTACAGGCATTTAAATGGGGTGAAACGATCTCCTGCAACTTAATTTAATTAAAAGTTCTAACTCACGTATTTGTAGTGTTTAGCAGCAGTATCGTCTTCTTCTTCTTCTTCAGGTACAGATGAGATGCATTTGTCAGAGACCGTAGTTACTTTTGGCGTCGGGGGAATGTCCCATTCTAGCGAAAGGTACTTTTTTTCCGATGGTGAATTATCCCTCGACGGACAGTGTGGAAAGCATCTGGCGTGTTCAAGTTCTGGTACGTCTCCTGATTCCCAGTGTTCTAAGATTCCATGGCATTTGTAACATCGTACTTCATCGCCCCGCTGAATATAGTAGAATCCAGCCTTCGCTAGTTGCTCCTTAGTGACGTGCGGATTTTTCCAGTGACGAAACGTTTCAAGTCGATACACTTCAATGTCCATAGCTGATCTAGACCAAATACGTTCTATAGTTTCAAATGATACATTCTCTAAGCCTACATTTACCCCTAAGTCTACTAAACCTAATTTTATCAATATGGTTAAATTTCTACGCTAAAATTCTCAATATAAACGCTTTTTTCAATATGCAAATTGTTTTAAATATGTCTAAAAATATAGTCTATTACAAAGAAAAAATAGTTACTTACTTTACGGGTAGAAATCCATTGTCGAGCTGTAGAAAAGACTGAGCGATCCGTCAGCAGGTCTTTACTCGTCAATGCGCCGTAGAGAAATGACGCACGGAAGATTAATTTATTCCTATCTTGTTGAGAATAATTCATCACGTGATCTAAACTTCAAATAACCCTCAAATTCTATTGGCTGTCTCTCTCTGACAGTTTAAACTGCCTCTAATGATTGACGGCACATATTAACCCACTTGAGTATTTGGAAAAACCCTTTTGCTACTCGAAGGAGAGTTTTGGAAATACCACGTTGACGATATCAAAATCGAGCTCTCACTTGAAAATGTTTACGGAAAACAATCCTCTTGGAAAATTGAGTTACGTAGAAGATTGCTAAAAAATGGCTAAGTGTTATGTTTTTTTCAATAATGAGTCTTATTTTTTACATTTTAAAGTATTTATTAAGAGTGAAAAATCCCATGACTACACTGACGGCATATCTTAAGTACCGGTGGAAAAAAATCCATTGCTCAAAGTTCAGTTATCTTATTGAACGTGCGCGTGCACATAAAAATGAACGAGTCACGTGATAGTAACTTAATTTCTACGCTAATCTTACCCCTACTAGACCTAATTTCTGTCTAATACATTTTCAATATATATATATAAAAGAATGCCTAAAAATTTCATTTTAAATATAATAAAATAGCCTAGCTGATTATTATTATTATTATTATAACTTACTTTTCAGCGTGACCTTCAATGACTATTCCCAATGCTAAGACTCTTTATTGAGATAACGAAAACTGTAACTAAGAATTCATTCCCATGACAACCCTGACGGCATATCTTAAGTACCAGTGGAAAAAATCCATTGCTCAAAGTTCAGTTATCTTATTAATCGGGTGCGCGCGCACAGAAAATGAAAGTCACGTGAGAATCGGTACGTCACTGAAAATAGGGGAAGTGTCATCACTAGAGATCTTTTATCAATATATTTAATTAAGGATTATTTCAAAGTTTAGATGGCGCCATGGTTCTCAAAGCAGTGATATTAAAAGATCTCAACGGGTGGAATTGGAGAAACGCTAAAAATATTCTCGACATATTCATTCTCCCTGAGTATAAATAAATAAATAAATAAATACATTCTTGGCGTAGTAGTAGGATTTTAAGAAAAAAATTAAATACGGAAAATCAATTATTTTATTTTAAAGGTTTTGTGATTTCTCACCAAACAATTTCAACATCTTCAATGTAGGCTATCACATCAGGGGCATCTCAAAAATCTTTTTCCTCTGATCTCCTAGTTTCTGCCTCTGTCTTTAGTATTTATAAATATTTTCCTATCCATAAACCATTTCCTAACTGGTGGACATTGATAACACTAAAAGTTTACTTATAATAATATGCTGAAATACATTTTCCAATACGCAAAAAATTAAAGCTAGACCTAAAAACCTGTAAAGTGTAAATAGTTAAGACTAAATTTCTAAGCCTAGCCCATGAAAGTACATTTTCCGTAAATCATATCCTAACATGAATGCATTTGTTAAGAATAAATGTTTTTTTTTTTAAATATGCTAATTAATTTCGTAAACAAGCATAAATTTTAGTTCGCCCTTCCTCCAAAATATCTAATAGAGCTAGTACATTCTCGATAAATATACATGTTCTTGGGGAATAAGATACGTTTTTTATCAAAGTAAGCCAAGTTTAAAGCTTATTGTCATTGGTTCCATAACAAAAACCACATTGTAACGTGATAATGGCTGCTCACTAATCCCAATTCCATGTGAAACTCTTTCAGTTTCTTTTGAGTTTCAAAATAGGGTTTTAGAAATAGATTTTTCCTATTTCATTAAATATAAGTATTAAAATTAGAATTGCTTCATTAAATTATGCATTTGTACTGTACTGTACACAATACCTGTATTTGAAATTGTATAACATTAAAACACAGTTTTAAAAAAAAAATATATCCAGGTTTTCAATTCAGTTAAAAATAATTATATTAGATGTAATGTGTTTATATTTTTAACTTAATTGCATTGATATTTTAAAAGCAAACCTCGGGCCTAAGAAACAGGCAAAGTGTAAATTGCTAAGACTAAATTTCTAACTCTAATAATGTGTAAATCAATTATACAATTATCTATTCATAAGTGTTAGAGACTTTATTACAATGAAATAAAACCATGTAGAAATGTATATGATATAAATTTAAGAAAACTCAAACATTCGACAGACATAACTTTTCTGTTTTAAATCAACAATTTTATTATTCTTTCTTATCATTTTTTTTATACAACCATTTGTTTTTATATAGATAACCTGAGGACGGCTATAATATGAACATATACCTAAAAAAAATCGGGGGTTAAACAAAAACAACCTTAAGTTTACTATTTTTATATATTCACACGTCCTCAATTATGCAAATTTTATATTAACATTTCTACTATACATATTTCATAATTATCTCGTATAAAAGAGGGTCATTTTTGTACTATAAAACCATTCCATTCCTGAAATCCGCTACAGGAAAATCTGCAAAGGGATAAAAAACAAACATATATATATATATATATTTATATATATAGCTTTAATCAAATAAATAAATAAATATATTCCTTATGGATTATAAGTTGGCGAAAGGTGTGTATTATATTTAATTTCTTACATTTCGTTTCATTATTTAATGATTTTTTTATTTTTTAAAAAAGTATGTCTTACTCTGAAGTCACACTCTGGTTTTTGGAGTTACAGCTTTAATTTTTGATGGTGCCCCAGCCGTGTACTTAACAAACGGTGTCAATAGTATCGTTGTCTCAATTCAATCTTGGGATTGTCTTACTGAAAAATGGTCCTATGTCATTGACGCTCTGGGGTCACAAACAGGAATACGAATTACTCTACCAACGCCTACTATTGAGCAGTATTCGGATTGCTGTTACAACCATTACTTTCGCGTAACGTCGACAGGCGGAGAGTTTAATTGGATTCTGCAACCATTTAGTCAAAAGTATTTGCTAGATGAAATGTGTTTAACTGGGAGTTTGACGCTTAGCGTACCCCAGGTAATTGCGTTCGATCAGTGCAAACCCAGAATTGATGAGCAACTTTCCGTACTTCAGCAAAATCAATCATCCATCACCACAATGTATGAAGTTCTCGAACAAAAATTCAGAACTTTCTATAGTGTTTTCAAACCTTTGGAGAGGAGAGAGAATCCCTGTGGCTTTTTAGAACTATACAGTGGATTCCGTCTCTCAAACGACTATTCTAAGCCTTTGGAAAACCTCTTTTTGGAAAAATTCTGTGGGAATTGCCCCTTTGAAATATATTCTCTAATGAATTATTGTTTGAACGATATAAAACATTTACAATTACTGTTGGGAGACATACTGTAATTTTCTAAACAATAAACAAAATACGAACAATTTTCATGTTTTATTATTATTAGGAATATGGATGAAAAAAAACACACATTAAATATTTATTTCAAATATCTGTAGAACCGAAGCCTCTCGATCCTCTTTCTGTATCTTCTTCAATTTGCTAATACAAACCAAAACAGGAAAATTGAAATAATAATAATAATAATTTTGGAGGGTGGAACATATCAATTTAACTCACAAGGCATTCCATAGGAACTGGCATCGAAATAAATTCGCAGATAAGTTGAGCTATTCGATCGCCTCTGAAGATTTTAAATGCGTTTTTCCCGTGATTAATCAAGACAACCCCTATTGTACCAGTGTAATCTTTATCTATCACACCTGCTAAAACATCAATACCATGTTTTACGGAAAGACCCGAACGAGGGGCTAGAAATAAATAAATAAATATAAAACATGGTATTCGTTAAATAAATATAACTTTATTTAAATTACATTGATTGTGAAAAGGCATAATTTAAGTATGCGAAGGATATAATTTACTAAACTTCAATAACTTTGACTTGATAAAGTAGGGTAATATATGATTCCATCTAAGTATACAAAAAAAAATGCTTCAATCTTTCAATAACTTTATTTAAATTACATTGATTGTGAAAAGGCATAATTTAAGTATGCGACATCATTTAAACAATGAGAAATTAATTCGTTTATATCGTTGGGGGAATACCCTGTAAATTCAACTCACAATCAATGTAATTTAAATAAAGTTATTGAAAGATTGAAGCATTTTTTGTATACTTAGATGGAAACATATATTACCTACTTTATCAAGTCAAAGTTATTGAAGTTTAGTAAATTATACCCAGGATATAAGTTATCATGTTGACTTATAACCCTAACTTAATAATTTAAGCAATTCTTTTCTCTCTCTCTTAAAGAAATCTTATTGTAATAAGCTTAAAAATTTAGGAATAAACTTATATTATAGGATGAAGAAAAGTCAATAGACATTTATTTGTAAATTATTCGCAATTTTATTTATTTATTTATAAAACGAACTACAGTTCGGTCTCTGGGAGGCTTAGGGTAATGACTGCATCCCATGAAATCGAACGCTGAGCACTCCTCCCGTCGACGGCTTCTCTTCGACCCTCTTCTTCCACAGTACGTACAACGGAGATGGAGCGGGAACTCCTTTATAAGATGCCCGGGGATGTGTTCGGTATAGACATTACCATGTCGAAAAATTACACCCATTTGATAATGCGCGCACTCTCGACCCCAGCAAAAGAAGAGTCCTCCGCCTCTTACTGCCAATTCTTCCGTACATTCGCCGCAGTGAAAGCAAATCATAGATTCGGTTGTCGTACCGACGTACTCATTTCCCGAGGCCAAAGTTATGGAAATAGGATCCATTACTATAAAATTAGTAAGAATGAATGATTGAATATAATATATATATACAAAGTTTAGAATTTACAATTGAGGTATTTCTACGTACTTAGTCCCTCGAGCCGACTCCGAAACAATTCGAATTGGCTGTTTTCTTAATACTATCACTAAATTTTTCTGTTTACCCTTTTTATACTCGAAAAAAACAATTTACAACTGACATCATAATTATAAACTGGGGGGTGTGGGGGTAGAAGAGAAAACTTTTCGAAAACCAATCAAATTTAGTTATATCAAAATCAAAACAGTAGTCCTCCAAATTGGTAGTCAACCCAAAAATAAGTAATTAAAAATTTAAACTATATTCAAATTTTCCTAATGAATCATTATCGAACATAGGGCTCTAGAAATCGTTATCATACTCGTATCTTATTAAACGGTACAGATGTTTGTGAAACAATTTTGGTCAGGGACACTTTACGTGTTTCACTTTATCGATTCAAAATCATAGTTTTAAGCAAAATCGTAAAAATAAGTACTTACTTTCTTAATTACAAGTACGCTAGGACGTAGCTCGTAAATTGCTTAGCTTAATCAACTAATCTTCACTATAACAAGATCAGTTTACAAGAATACTTCATAGATTATCTTAAGTAGCGTAACTAAAGAATTTTAAATCGAGTTAAACGCTATAAAAGGAATTTTTTCGTAAAACTTGTCATTTGTGTTTGAAACTTCTTTACTCGTTAGAATATTTTTTTAATATTTGTCTTTAATATTTATCCATAATGGAAATTCCTCAGCAAATTCTGAAATTCGTAAGATTAACGAAATATGCATGCGCGCCTACTCGAGAAATACCTGGCTCTGCAGGTCTTGATTTATGTAGTGCATATAACTATGTTGTAGCCCCCATGGCAAGAGAGCTAATAAATACTGATTTAAGTGTAGTTATACCTGATTTCTGCTACGGACGTATTGGTAATATTATATATATATATATATATATATATATATATATATATATATTTATATATTTATTTAACGAATACCATGTTTTATATTTATTTATTTATTTCTAGCCCCTCGTTCGGGTCTTTCCGTAAAACATGGTATTGATGTTTTAGCAGGTGTGATAGATAAAGATTACACTGGTACAATAGGGGTTGTCTTGATTAATCACGGGAAAAACGCATTTAAAATCTTCAGAGGCGATCGAATAGCTCAACTTATCTGCGAATGTATTTCGATGCCAGTTCCTATGGAATGCCTTGTGAGTTAAATTGAAATGTTCCACCCTCCAAAATTATTATTATTATTATTTCAATTTTCCTGTTTTGGTTTGTATTAGCAAATTGAAGAAGATACAGAAAGAGGATCGAGAGGCTTTGGTTCTACAGATATTTGAAATAAATATTTAATGTGTGTTTTTTTTCATCCATATTCCTAATAATAATAAAACATGAAAATGGTTCGTATTTTGTTTATTGTTTAGAAAATTACAGTATGTCTCCAAACAGTAATTGTAAATGTTTTATATCGTTCAAACAATAATTCATTAGAGAATATATTTCAAAGGGGCAATTCCCACAGAATTTTTCCAAAAAGAGGTTTTCCAAAGGCTTAGAATAGTCGTTTGAGAGACGGAATCCACTGTATAGTTCTAAAAAGCCACAGGGATTCTCTCTCCTCTCCAAAGGTTTGAAAACACTATAGAAAGTTCTGAATTTTTGTTCGAGAACTTCATACATTGTGGTGATGGATGATTGATTTTGCTGAAGTACGGAAAGTTGCTCATCAATTCTGGGTTTGCACTGATCGAACGCAATTACCTGGGGTACGCTAAGCGTCAAACTCCCAGTTAAACACATTTCATCTAGCAAATACTTTTGACTAAATGGTTGCAGAATCCAATTAAACTCTCCGCCTGTCGACGTTACGCGAAAGTAATGGTTGTAACAGCAATCCGAATACTGCTCAATAGTAGGCGTTGGTAGAGTAATTCGTATTCCTGTTTGTGACCCCAGAGCGTCAATGACATAGGACCATTTTTCAGTAAGACAATCCCAAGATTGAATTGAGACAACGATACTATTGACACCGTTTGTTAAGTACACGGCTGGGGCACCATCAAAAATTAAAGCTGTAACTCCAAAAACCAGAGTGTGACTTCAGAGTAAGACATACTTTTTTAAAAAATAAAAAAATCATTAAATAATGAAACGAAATGTAAGAAATTAAATATAATACACACCTTTCGCGAACTTATAATCCATATGGAATATATTTATTTATTTATTTGATTAAAGCTATATATATAAATATATATATATATATATATATATATATATATATATGTGTTTGTTTTTTATCCCTTTGCAGATTTTCCTGTAGCGGATTTCAGGAATGGAATGGTTTTATAGTACAAAAATGACCCTCTTTTATACGAGATAATTATGAAATATGTATAGTAGAAATGTTAATATAAAATTTGCATAATTGAGGACGTGTGAATATATAAAAATAGTAAACTTAAGGTTGTTTTTGTTTAACCCCCGATTTTTTTTTAGGTATATGTTCATATTATAGCCGTCCTCAGGTTATCTATATAAAAACAAATGGTTGTATAAAAAAAATGATAAGAAAGAATAATAAAATTGTTGATTTAAAACAGAAAAGTTCTGTCTGTCGAATGTTTGAGTTTTCTTAAATTTATATCATATACATTTCTACATGGTTTTATTTCATTGTAATAAAGTCTCTAACACTTATGAATAGATAATTGTATAATTGATTTACACATTATTAGAGTTAGAAATTTAGTCTTAGCAATTTACACTTTGCCTGTTTCTTAGGCCCGAGGTTTGCTTTTAAAACATCAATGCAATTAAGTTAAAAATATAAACACATTACATCTAATATAATTATTTTTAACTGAATTGAAAACCTTGATATATTTTTTTTAAAAACTGTATTTTAATGTTATACAATTTCAAATGCAGGTATTGTGTACAGTACAGTACAAATGCATAATTTAATGAAGCAATTCTAATTTTAATACTTATATTTAATGAAATAGGAAAAATCTATTTCTAAAACCCTATTTTGAAACTCAAAAGAAACTGAAAGAGTTTCACATGGAATTGGGATTAGTGAGCAGCCATTATCACGTTACAATGTGGTTTTTGTTATGGAACCAATGACAATAAGCTTTAAACTTGGCTTACTTTGATAAAAAACGTCTCTTATTCCCCAAGAACATGTATATTTATCGAGAATGTACTAGCTCTATTAGATATTTTGGGGGAAGGGCGAACTAAAATTTATGCTTGTTTACGAAATTAATTAGCATATTTAAAAAAAAACATTTATTCTTAACAAATGCATTCATGTTAGGATATGATTTACGGAAAATGTACTTTCATGGGCTAGGCTTAGAAATTTAGTCTTAACTATTTACACTTTACAGGTTTTTAGGTCTAGCTTTAATTTTTTGCGTATTGGAAAATGTATTTCAGCATATTATTATAAGTAAACTTTTAGTGTTATCAATGTCCACCAGTTAGGAAATGGTTTATGGATAGGAAAATATTTATAAATACTAAAGACAGAGGCAGAAACTAGGAGATCAGAGGAAAAAGATTTTTGAGATGCCCCTGATGTGATAGCCTACATTGAAGATGTTAAAATTGTTTGGTGAGAAATCACAAAACCTTTAAAATAAAATAATTGATTTTCCGTATTTAATTTTTTTCTTAAAATCCTACTACTACGCCAAGAATGTATTTATTTATTTATTTATTTATACTCAGGGAGAATGAATATGTCGAGAATATTTTTAGCGTTTCTCCAATTCCACCCGTTGATATCTTTTAATATCACTGCTTTGAGAACCATGGCGCCATCTAAACTTTGAAATAATCCTTAATTAAATATATTGATAAAAGAACTCTAGTGATGACACTTCCCCTATTTTCAGTGACGTACCGATTCTCACGTGACTTTCATTTTCTGTGCGCGCGCACCCGATTAATAAGATAACTGAACTTTGAGCAATGGATTTTTTTCCACTGGTACTTAAGATATGCCGTCAGGGTAGTCATGGGAATCAATTCTTAGTTACAGTTTTCGTTATCTCAATAAAGAGTCTTAGCATTGGGAATAGTCATTGAAGGTCACGCTGAAAAGTAAGTTATAATAATAATAATAATAATCAGCTAGGCTATTTTAATATATTTAAAATGAAATTTTTAGGCATTCTTTTATATATATATATATATTGAAAATGTATTAGACAGAAATTAGGTCTAGTAGGGGTAAGATTAGCGTAGAAATTAAGTTACTATCACGTGACTCGTTCATTTTTCTGTGCACGCGCACGTTTAATAAGATAACTGAACTTTGAGCAATGGATTTTTTTCCACCGGTACTTAAGATATGCCGTCAGTGTAGTCATGGGATTTTTCACTCTTAATAAATACTTTAAAATGTAAAAAATAAGACTCATTATTGAAAAAAACATAACACTTAGCCATTTTTTAGCAATCTTCTACGTAACTCAATTTTCCAAGAGGATTGTTTTCCGTAAACATTTTCAAGTGAGAGCTCGATTTTGATATCGTCAACGTGGTATTTCCAAAACTCTCCTTCGAGTAGCAAAGGGTTTTTTCCAAATACTCAAGTGGGTTAATATGTGCCGTCAATCATTAGAGGCAGTTTAAACTGTCAGAGAGAGACAGCCAATAGAATTTGAGGGTTATTTGAAGTTTAGATCACGTGATGAATTATTCTCAACAAGATAGGAATAAATTAATCTTCCGTGCGTCATTTCTCTTCGGCGCATTGACGAGTAAAGACCTGCTGACGGATCGCTCAGTCTTTTCTACAGCTCGACAAAGGATTTCTACCCGTAAAGTAAGTAACTATTTTTTCTTGGTAATAGACTATATTTTTAGACATATTTAAAACAATTTGCATATTGAAAAAAGCGTTTATATTGAGAATTTTATCGTAGACATTTAACCATATTGATAAAATTAGGTTTAGTAGACTTAGGGGTAAATGTAGACTTAGAGAATGTATCATTTGAAACTATAGAACGTATTTGGTCTAGATCAGCTATGGACATTGAAGTGTATCGACTTGAAACGTTTCGTCACTGGAAAAATCCGCACGTCACTAAGGAGCAACTAGCGAAGGCTGGATTCTACTATATTCAGCGGGGCGATGAAGTACGATGTTACAAATGCCATGGCGTATTAGTAGGATGGAAATCAGGAGACGTACCAGAACTTGAACATGCTTGATTCTTTCCAAACTGTCCGGCTAGTACCTTTCGCTAGAATGGGACATTCCCCCGACGCCAAAAGCAACTACGGTCTCTGACAAAAGCTTCTCACCTGTACCTGAAGAAGAAGAAGACGTTTGTGACTGTCCCTCGGATGTCAGACGATACTGCTGCTAAACACTACAAATACGTGAGTTAGAACTTTTAATTAAATTAAGTTGCAGGAGATCATTTCACCCCATTTAAATGCCTGTAAACTTAACTACTTTAATTTGTTTTAATTGTGTAATGTACAAGATAACCATCTAATGGAATATCTGATAGTACCTACTAACATGTAAAACAAAGTTCTAAAATAAAAAATTAAATGTAAATAACTTGTTTTTATTGCCTAGAGATTAGAAATTAAGGAGTTCGGAAGCGATAAGCAAACGGGTAAAAATCTAATCTCCAGATATCTGCACGAGCAAAACTAATTTTGGAGAATGGGGATGGGGGAAAGCAACCGGTGAACGAGAGACAGAGAGAGAAAGTATCCAGTGAATGGGGGTGGGGGAAAGCAGCTTGTGAACGGGAGAGAGAGAGAAAGTATCCAGTGAATAGGGGTGGGGGAAAGCAGCTGGTGAACGGGAGAGAGAATCTGGTGATTAGAAATTCTGGTGATTAAGGGAGGAACGGGGGAAAGGAGCGGGTGAACGAGAGAGAGAATCTGGTGATTAGAAATTCTGGTGATTAAGGGAGGAACGGGAGAGGCGCGGGGTGAACGAGAGAGAGAATCTGGTGATTAGAAATTCTGGTGATTAAGGGAGGAACGGGGGAAAGCAGCGGGTGAACGAGAATCTGGTGATTAAGGGAGGAACGGGAGAGGCGCGGGTGAACGGCGGGAGGAACGGGAGAGGCGCGGGTGAACGGCTGGGAGGAACGGGGGAAAGCAGCGGGTGAACGGCGGGAGCCAAGCTACAGCTTTGTGTCCTTCCGGTAATTCTCATTCACCGGATGGACATCCCTTATCTCTGTCGATTTAAAAAACCCACACATTTGGCGTACGAGTATTTATCTAGAAATGTAGGGGTTGTTCATATAGAACGAAATGTTACTATATGTATTAGTTTTAATCAATTATAAATTAATTAACGTTATTAATTTTAGCTTATTCAAGTGTATCTTGAACTATCAGATTTGGGCGCTTAACTCGGTTATCAGATAGGGATCGTCTATAAAGATTTCTTACTTTGTACTTGTATTCGAAACATTATATTTCCGAGCTTACGTAAGCGTTTATTATAGTAAACCGATAGTTTTACTGTGTATTCTTACCCTCGACTCGTGCCTTTTACAAGTCCCCCGTTCTGCAACGCAATCTGTTCCGGGTCGCCTGGCTTTGGTCTGTGCTGAAACCGTAAGCCCCGAAATTTCGACTGAGATCCTTTTCTAACATGCATTGCTTGTTATTTTTATATCTCTAAAACTATTTGTCCTAGGCGAAATCTAAAACCACCACTAGATTCCTGACGTCGGAAACCTGTGCCTTATATATGTTTCGGTTTAATTGGTTTTTTTAAGTGCTTAATCATTAGTTTAAGATAGGAATTTTTTTTGGCGACGCTCTTAGCAAATTCCCGTTTCGCGGTACCGGCAACTTGGGGAGCGGAAACGGGGTAAAGGGGGGAAACGGAGACGGTCCATTCTCAGAGAAGGGAGAGAGGGAATACGAGACGGGAAAGGCGCCGGGGCACAGCGGAGAGAACAAATACAGCAATTCCAAAATTCTTAGTAATTTTTTTGTAACGAGATGGCGTTGGGAGCCCAATAAATTAAAATGACAAGATAATGAATTCGAGGAATTTAAGTGATATAAATTATTTGATATAAATAGCAGAAAAAATGTTCAAACTGAATGTAAAATTAAAATGAAAAAAAATTAATATAAGATATCTGCGGAAGCGAGATTAGAACTCACGCCCGTAAGTTTCATATGCGCGTACTTAACCATTACGCATATAAAAAATATGCAAAACCACTCAACTCTTAACGATTAATTGAGAACCAAATGGCCAGAAATAACAAAACTACAATTACATACAGGTCAAATCACTTATTATTTTATTGCACAAACTCAATTTGCAACTAGATTTTGTATTATTTATGAATTATCTTTAAATTTGACTAGAAATTAAATACTTCGTTAAGTTTTCGCTGTTCTAAACAGTGTTTTCATATGAAACCAATTTGGTTCACCTAAATAAATATTATTACGTTCCATTTAATCTTTTTTCTCCTTCTCAAAAAGGAACATACATTATACAAAAACCAGTTCTACGAACTGAAAAAACAGGGTTTATTCTTGTAAATGTTACGGCTAAGACGGGACAGAGATTATATAAAAATTTAAAGAGTGGAAAAATAATTATGATGTGCGATTCGAAAATCACTCTTGTCTTCGACTACGGAGTGACGTAGACAAGAGCGATTAACGTTTCATTGGATGTTTATAGCAAGATAGATAGAGCCAAAAATAAAATAGAACTACTTTCTTATTTTAAATTTTCATTTTGAAACTGGTTTTACAAGTGTCAATGGACGTCTTGCACTAACCAAGGATAGTAAAGTCCACTTATCCTATTTACGTCTGGTGAAGTGAAAGCTGATAAGTGTGAAGGGATAGGTGATAGGTTTGAGGTGATAGGTGTGATGTGATAGTTGAAGTGTTATCTAATAGGTGTAAGGTAATCAGTAGCGGCACCAGGATTTTTGGGGAGGTTGGCCAACCATTTGGATTTTGGAGGCCCCCCAAAATTATGGAGGCTCATCCAACACTATTTTTTCAAATCCGTCCACGTGGATTATTTAATTTTTTTAGCAAGTGGTGCAATTTTTGGGTAAAATGGGTACGCAACGAAAAAATTAGAACTAATAACACTTAACAAATGAGTGGTTATTTACTTATTTCTACGAGTGAATTCAAGTCTATCAATTTCATTCATTTCTTCGTTACTTCGCATGTACATCCCTTACATTAGAGCTTACAATTTTACGAAAATGAATGTACATAGGTTCACTAAGTAAAGTAAGTTTAAGAACCATTTATTTGTAATGATAAAATTAAAATTACAATTTGTGTATAGTATCGATCGCCAAAAATTAAAACTAAAATATACACTGTGACTACTGTCAAAGAAAAGTTACTCGTACCTTTGAAAGAAATAAAAATAGCAGTGTCGTTAAGCAAATCACTCGCATTGAATATTGAAAAATTAATAAATAAATAAATTATTTCGCAAACAGATTACAGAATTTTCTGACATAAAATAATTTGGAGGCCCATATATTAAATTTTGGAGGCCCCTTAAGACGATTTTTGGAGGCCCTACCAAAATTTCAAGTAGGCCCAGGCCTACCCCGGCTTGTTGCTGGCGCCGCTACTGCAGGTAATTGGTTTGAGGCTATAGTGCGAGAAGCATTTTTTACGAACCTTGGGTTTGAGGTATGTGATAAGTGATAGGTGTGAGGTTATAGATGATAGGTGGGAGGTGATAGTTGAAGTGATATCTAATTTGTGTATGGTAATTGGTGTGAGATATGTGATAGGTGATAGGTGTGAGGTTATTGGTAAGGTGAAGTGATATATAAGGTAAGGTGATAGATTAGTAGGTGAGGTAAGGTGATAGGTGAGGTAAGGTGATACATGAGGTAAGGTGATAGATGAGTAGGTGATGTGAGTTAAGGTGGTAGGTGTGAGGTAAGGTGATAGGTGTGAAATGATAGGGGATAGGTGTGAGGTGAGAGGTGAGGTAAAGTGTGGGGTGATAGGTGAGGTGTGATGTGATAGGTGATATGTAATAAGTGATAGGTTTGATGTAATAGGTGATATTAGGTGATAGGTGAGGTGTGATGTGATAGGTGAGTTAAGGTGATAAGTATCAGGTTATAGGTAATACGTGAGAGCCAGTGAGGTGAAATGAGGTGAGGTGATAAGTGATATGTGAGGTACAGATGAAATGTGTTGAAGTGATATTGTGAGGTGATAGGTTTGAGATGTGAGGTGATTGGATGTGAGGTGATGTGATAGTGAGGTTTTTTAGATGTAACGTAGGTATGTTTTTTTTTAAATCTAAAGCGTTTGTTATTTTTGCCCCATAAATAACCATTTGAGTTTTTATTCCATACTCCCCGCACAGCCCGGGACGACCCTTAAGGGGCCCCTTCTTAATCCTCTAGCCTAGGGCCCCAAACGGAGCCAGTACCGACATGTTTCCATTACGCGAAACTCTAGACGGGTGAAAGCTAGTAAAAAAGGTTAGTCTTTTATAAAGAAGGCTATTTTACTAGGGTAGGAATCAGGTGCGGAAGGCCACGGGAGAGTTGGTTTCACATTTCCAGTCAATACTATTTTGAGAAAATTTAAGTTTCGAAATTTGTTTAAACGTTTTATTTATCTAGCCCAAAAACCGCTCAAATCTTGCTAGATTTTTGCTATATTAAAGAAACTGTTTTATCATAGATAAACATCAATAGTTTCCGAACTAACAGAGATCACAATGATTTGGCACCGTTATTTTATTATAACACAGTGAAAAGATCTACGCAATTGGCTCGCAACGTTTGGAGAAAAATCCAGTCCATGATGGCTTATTTTGTGCATTTTGAGATGGTTTTCGTTCCGATCTTTTAACATGCGGGAGATCGCCTTCCAAAAAAATACTACGTGATATGAAAAGCTTAATCTATCCAATGTAAGAGTCAAAATGGTCCAAGACGCAATAGGAAGCTAACTTGGTCGCTAGTGGTCACAAGAAAAAATATTTAGATTTGAAAAATCCAGGTTTTCTTAATAAACGAAATATGTAAAAAATATTTATTATATGCACTCTCTGGAATATTAGCCAAAAAATCGGGCTTTTGGAACACTGTGCATTTTAGGTATTTAATGAAAATGTTATAAATGTAACATAGGGCTGACCAGAGTGAAAGCTCAAATTCAGCGGCCCAGTGAAAACACGCCAAAAACGGGTTAAAGGGGCCGCTATGGCTCTGAGTTTTGCCAGCACCTATATCCTATACTTTTAGCTACAAGGGCCCAAACCCGAGGGGGTAGTTACTCAAGTAATCAGGTGTACACATTTATTGAAATCGATTAAGTTATTTTGGGTAATCACGCGGAATTTAAAAATATTTTGAGAAAAATCCAGAATTCACCGGTAATTTTCTTTGGCAATAAAAAAATAATTTACCAACAATCACAGGAAAACAATAGTACTCTAGAAAAATTCAAGGGCACGAGACGAGGCCGAATTATGAATGATGGCTAGGGCACGAAACGAGGCCCGAATATGTTTAGAACGTGAAAGTAGGTCCGATAATGTTTCGGACCCGTAATGAGGCCAGATGATATCTAGGGCTCAAGAAGAACCAATGATTTCTACGGCCTGTAATTAGCCTCGATTATTTCTAGGGCCTGCAACGTTGCCCGATGATTTCTACTCAAAAGTAATCAAAAGAAATATTTCAGAAATAAAAATATCTCGAAATCATAGAATTCAAAGAATTAAAGGGAATATAACCTAAAGTCATTTTTAAAGCTGACTATTTCAGCAAGATTTGACTCACTAGCGCGAAAAATATCTAAAGCCCTAGAAGGTAGCGAACAATGTTCGAAGTGTTGGTATGCCACACCAAATACCTGAGGTTCTGTTCCCTTTAAAAACAAATTATTCAGTAATCACAAGAAATAACAAATATTTAGTAGAGTTCACTAGTAAACACAAAAATATTTAAGAAATCCAATCTTTTTTAAAGTAATCAGTAGAAACATTACAGAAATCACCAAAAATATTTGAAGTCAAAGAATTCATCGGAATTTATTTTGTAATTCCTAGAATTCACGAAATTTTTGATAGGTGGAAATCAGGTGTACCAAATTTTAAAACCGACTACCCCTCGCCTCAGTTGTCGATTTTTCGTGCACGACCCTGCTGCCAAATAATGAAATATCTCAGGTTTTATAGTCAGCGAATTTATGTTAAGAGAGTGATATTTTTGAGGTATTTTTCCGAATGGAAGTCATTTGTTGAACTTATTATCTGCTAGAATGTCGTTAGTTCTTTAATGATAACTAAGTGCTGACGACGTAGTTACGTAGCAGATAAAAAGGCATATTTTTACTGCCAGTGTCCAGAAAATTTCACACAGCACCTCTAGTTGCCAGATTAAGTTTCGTTTATACAACTGTTTTGCAGTAGTCACTTAGCATAATAAATTGCATTATCTTTCATATCTTTAAGTGTGCGCTAAGCTCTAAAGGAAAAACTTATATTCAATTTAATTACAACTCGTTGTCTGTTAAACATAGATTTGACTAATTTTGAGTGTATTGACAATACATTTAAAAAGGTCCTAACCCATCACTGAAAATCGGGATTATAGTTTCAAAGGGTAGTTATAGCTACGCTCTAGAAACATCACAATCAGGAATTCATATATAAAATGTAATTAACATCTAGAGTTTTAAAACGCTACAGTTCTAAGCTATTTTGTTCTTTAAGGGCAATAAGGTCTTACTTAAGAATCAAATTCTGAGTGGGAATTCTTCATAACTTAATTTCAGCTCGCATTTCGAGCGCGATTTGAAAAAACTTGGGGTAAGGATATTCTTCGCAACTTTTGAACCTTTCATTAATCGTAGAAAGTAACACCCGCGATTTCGAAACGATACCACATAAACCGATCCGATTATAATAATAAACTGGATCTTTTCTTGGGAATGATCACTTTAATGTAAACGATTTATAGATTTGAGAGGTTAAGCAGATCGCTCTTGAAGTTTCAACGACAACGTTGAGAGTGACGTGATCATTTTCGACGGTTTTATTCCGCGTTTCAACTTCCCTGGCTCAATATTTTAAAACTTAAAAACGACGCCCTATTTTTGACGAGCTTACCCGACACGTAAGCCACGTTCACACTAGAGCCTAAAACAAAGTTTAGGTCGGTTTGTATGCCAGCAGAGATGGGCAAAAAATTATTTTTTGAATGACGAATAAATTTTTTTTAACTATAACCTTTATTTATAAATAATAAGGTGCTCTAAAATATCCGAAGACATTTATCGAAAATAAATTTAACAAAATATTTCTTAATATTTAATTAAAAAATAAAAAGAACAAAATATTCGTTCGCTCAGATTATTTTCGAATAAATGCATTTTACAGATAAACTGGCTAAAATATCTTTTTCGCCAGATATTTTCAATATATTTAGATTTCAAATAAAAAAGACTAAAATATTTCGATAACATTTATTATTACGAATAATTTCAAGCATTTCGGCTCAGTTCAGGTCGCTTTTGTAATTTGTATACACAAATTATACAATTGAATGCGATTCAGTAGTCACTTTGCGTCTCGCGATATATCGTTTTGTTATTTTCTAGCTCTTATGCTTGTTTTCCACTGGCGCGCGCAACGACGCGTTATTCAGCTTTGAAACGTTCAAACGTTTTTACGCGCGTAAAGAAAATAACATTATGACGCGCGCTAGTGGCAGTAGCGGCGCCAGCAATAGGCCGGGGTAGGCCTTGGCCTACTTGAAATTTTGGTAGGGGCCTCCAAAAGTCGTCTTAAGGGGCCTCCAAAATTTAATATATGGGCCTCCAAATTATTTAATATAAAAAAATTCTGTAACTTGTTTGTGAAATAATTTATTTATTTATTAATTTTCCAATATTCAATGAGAGTGATTCACTTGACGACACTGCTGTTTTTATTCCTTTCAAAGTTACGAGTCACTTTTCTTTGGCAGTAGCTTATTTTTTAGTTTTAATTTTTCGCGAGCGCTTATATCGAAATTGTATCTTTAATTTTATCTTTACAAATTAATGGTTCTTAAACTTAAGCCCAGTTCACACTATACAATTAATTGGGCCACTTAAATGTATCCAGCTAATTGCAATCAAGAAAATTGCATAGTGTGAACAGAAATAGTTGGAACTGTTGTTACAATATTTCTGTTCACACTAAACAATTTTCTTGCTTACAATTAATTGGGTACAATTAAGTGGCCCAATTAATTGTATAGTGTGAACTGGGCTTTACTTTACTTAGTGTACATACGTACATTCATTTTCGTTTAGTTTTAAGTTTTGATGTAAGGGATGTACATGCGAAGTACCGAAGAAATGAATGTAAATTGATTGACTGGAATTCAGTCGTAGAAATAAATAAAAAACCACTCATTTGTTAAGTGTTATCGGTACACAAAAAAGGATCAACACACACTCAGTTTTTTGTAATGTTTAAATTCATAATTAACTCTAATTTATTCGTCGCGTACCCATTTTACCCAAACATTTCACCACTTGCTTCAAAAAAAAAAAAACTTATCCACATGGACGATTTGAAAAAAATTGTGGTGGGGGGGCCTCCATAATTTTGGTGGGGCCTCCAAATGGTTGGCCTACCTCCCCAAAAATCCTGGCGCCGCTACTGGCTAGTGGAAAACAAGCTTTACACTTTTCTGACACTAGTCACACAGCAGAAATAATAAAGTCAAATAACTTCTTTAGGGTCCAGAAGAAGACATTTATAGTACTTCTATTTCACGTTGTCATTAGTGAAACAGACTTCATTTCAAACTTAGCACTGGATATATAGGTAGTGCCATACTTATACTATTATGTTACTTCAGTGGCGTAGCCAGAAATTCGTCAAGGGGGGCCGTCGCTTATCGATAGGTAAACAATAAGACGTTTATTTGGTAGGATCAACGGTACTTGGTCTTATGTATACAGTAGATTGTGTATGGTGAACCATTTTTAAGGGGAAGGGCGAGGAGATAATAGGGTTATATTGAGGGGGGAAGAAGGAAGATAAACCTAACAGAAATTAAAATCATTTAAAATGTCAACGCGTTACTCGGATCGAAAGCTCTTTGAGTCGAAAACAATATAATAATTTAACTAAAATGCCAGTATTGCATAGCATACACCTGAAGAAATATCGGTCCGAGTAACGCGTTGGTTTTTAAAATGTTTTTAAGTTCTTTTGGGGTTTCTCTTTTGTCCCACTTTTGTGATGGACTTTTCAAATGTTTTTGGAATCCAGTCCATCGATGGTTCTTCTTAGCTTAGGTATTGTATCAATATCTCAGCTGTTATCGATAAGGAATTTCACGCAGATTATATAATTTAAGGTGTTTTATCAAAAGGCCATCAAGTACTCTTTTAAATTAAGGCGTTATCCAAAGTGATTAAAAATATAAGATTTATTTCCAAAACCAACGTGCAGTTAAGAATTGTGTCCTTAGTAAAAAATATGCTACAGCAGTAACAGTTACAGTACCAGCCATGGTTCATACTTGACTTTCAAGAAATATTAAGTATGTAAATTTTGTAACTAATCGACGAACAAACTTAACAAAGTTTTGGCCTGATATGTTTATCAATTTATCTATTTACACATAACGAAGAATATTCCCTTTGAGTACAACTTTTTTCTCGAACATTTCGTCTGACAATTGATTACTCCCCGAACAGTTAACCATGGTTGCGTATGAAAAAAAGGCTTTCATCCGGTGCGGAGGACGGCAACGGAGTGTTGTACTTCAAGAAAACTGTCTTGATGTCTGGATACCAAGACAATGACGAAAGGCCCAACTGTGGGTCATCCAAATATTGCAAAACCTTTCAAAATTAACGATGTTTAAGCCAATAAGAATATTTCTAATACGAAGTACATTACTGATTACCTGTATTTCTGCTTTCACCGTTTTCTTCATACCGACATTTTTATAAACGATTCCAAAATCGAAGAAATCTTCGTTATGTGGTGGTAAGGTTGTTGGCGCAGTAGGTGAACTTGTTGACAGCTCGTACTTTACTTCATCGAAGAAGAATTCTTACTCTATTCGAGAACATTCCGAGCTACCAAGTTGCCACTCAAGCTGGTCAAGCTCTCAATCATTCTGACCAAGCTGTCACTCGTCAAAAAAATTGACATGTGTAGGACGGGAGGGGTTAAAATTCGCGCACGAGAAAATGTAGTCCCTGTTCTCTGCCTTTAAATCAATAAAACCTTTAATTTACCTCTGTAGATTTTGGTCTACCAGCTGCATTCCACAAGGACGTACATTTCGTCATTACTTGCGCGTGCAGTTCGTCAAGAGGTGGCGTTAATTTTATGCATTTTATAAAGTCTGTGGTGGAGCAGAGACTCAGTGTGGACACAGCAATGTAAATGGCGTGGTAAACCTTTTTTACTGGCATCTTGGTCCATTGAAAGTTGAATGGGCATACTATTTATCTTAGACGAGATACCATTTTCCATGGAATCGGTGTCGCTTTCTTCACCGCTTGCTTCAGAATCTTCACTGACAATTGTTGAAGAAAGTTTGACACCAAACATTTAAAAAGCTTTAACGAAATTACTTCCGTTATCCGTAACGGTAGCGACGACCTATTTGGAAAAAAAAAAAACATTAGCCTATAGTGAGTTGCAGGCTAAGAAAGACAAAATATATAGTACAATCGGCGCAAGGATGCCTCAGATCGTTTCCGGTCATTCCACCGCGCGAAATTTGAATTTGGCCATTTTACGGACAAATTCGAATTTTGCTCTTTTTGTCGTCTTTTAGCGCCATCTAGAGACCGAAATTGGAATCTTTATTTTTTAATTTCATAATTGTGGTGGCGAGCAAATTTAAAAGATAAGAAATTCCTATCATTCTTAAATTTAAAATAGTATGTATAATTATTTAATTTTGTAAATTTATTTCTACGTCTTACCAGTTAAATCGGCAGTTTCTTTTAAAATAGTTACCACGCTTTCTTGGGGGTAACGTTGTCTTAATGAGCTATAGACGTTTAAAATTATATTTTACTCTTTACTTGTTAACAATAAACCTTTATCATGCTTTTTATAGTAACCTCTTGGACAATTGAAAATATTTGGAGCTTCAATTATCGAACCTTCTTTAGCTGCATTAAGTAATTAAACTCATGACAACATGAAATTAAAAAATAGATTCCAATTTCGGTTCCTAGATGGCGCGAAAAAACGATGAAACTCACGAATTTTGAAATTGACCGTAAAGTGGTCAAATTTAAATTACGCGCGGTCTACTGGCCGGAAATGGTCTGAGGTATCCTTGCGCCGACTGAACTATATATTTTGTCTTTCTTAGCCTGCAACTGACTATAGTTAGGAAAATCAAAACCTGGAATAATTTTCGTACTTTTTATAAAACAAAGACAAAGATATCAATAAAATCGTATACAGGGTGTTAACTAAGAAATGGACCAGGGTGAATATCTCAAAATGTGTTTTAGCTATGATTTTGAAAATTTAGGGGGTTATAGAGCGCTCAGGGGGTCAACCGACTATAAAAATATCAATGAGAGCTACGAAGTTGGTTCCAATTAGAAAAAAGTGTTACCCGTTACATTGTATGGCTACATAGCTTTGACCCGATCTGATTTGCGAAATAGGAAGTCGAGAAATTTTAGGTCAAAAACAAGAAGGTCGTTAAGTTGGTAACGTTCGAGAGCTAAAATTTTCAAACTAAAGACAATCACCAGGATGAGGTTGTCTAGAAAATTTCAGTACTCTAACACGAGTTATCAGCTCCCAAACCCCGTCTTCGACACGTTATCAACTTACCGACCTTTTTGTTTTCGACCTAACATTAATCGACTTCCTATTTCGCAAATCAGATCGGGTCAAAGCTATGTAGCCATACAGTGTAACGGGTAACACTTCTCTAATTGGAACCAACTTCGTAACTCTTACGGTTCTCGTTAAATTTCGAACGGCCTGGAAGACATGGTTCAAGGGCATTGAAATTTTCATAGTCGGTTGACCTGAGCACTCTAGAACACCTTAAAATTTCAAAATCATAGCTAAAACACATTGAGATATTCGCCCTGGTCCATTTGTTTAGTTAGCACCCTGTTCACACCTTGTTACAGTCCATTCCGTATTCCATTGGGATGTCTTGTAACAAAGTTGAAATTCGGTCGTAACTGTGCGTCCCTCGAAATCGTCGGCATGCTAGACTTGCCGATTTTCTTTGAAAAGATCTCGATTCAATCCAATGAGCCCTGACACCAAAGAAACTCCTTCGCTTTGCCGACCAGGTGTCCGCCGTTGTGCAGACATAAGAGACGTTTTTTAAGAAATTTTTCAGAAAAAATACTTTCGATTCTTCTTCCAAGAGTGCGACGTTTCATGAAAGTTACTTGTTTTCTTAAGCCGAGATTTTCAAACATTCTTGGCAGGTAGGGATCTTCTACAATACTCAGCGGTGACAAAAAGTGAAGAACAAAGTTTGTAATGTCTCTATCAAAAGACTCTCGCGTCACTAAAGGGCGACCACGATTTCCGCAAATATTCAAAAAAGGGCTCTTTTGTTCGCATTTTTTACGTTTCTCCATTATGAAGTTTTCGTAATCTTCCAATACCGAAGAATCGTGCTTCCTTCATAGGTGCGATTTGAAATTCGATGTGGATTTCCAAGTTCCTCTAATTTCGACGTGTTTCGGCCCACATTTGACGCAAACAGCCACCACTTTTTCGACGTCACTCTGTTCCTCAATTACCCGAAAAAAACGTCCCGTCTAACACAGCTGAGCCAAAAGTTGCAGTTGGGTCAATCCATGTCAAATCACCCAAGGTCCCCACGCTACCCCTGCCGATTTTAGTGAAACTCTCACCAAATTTAATTCCCGCCTGTTTAGTACGAAATCCAAAATTTCAGCTCTGTATTCAATATAGCTCTTGAGATACTGGTTTTGAAATTTACCCCTGGACGCGCTCGAAATTTCAAACCTTTCAAAAATCCCATTTTTAACGAATTATATTTCAGGAACGACTTCGCTTTCCAGAATGATTTTTTTTTGTTTTGATAAAACAGTTGCTAGAGTCCACAAAAAAAGTGTCACAATTGAAAATAAATTAGTAATTTATTGTAACCCGGCCACCTGAATTAATGGCTTCAAAGGTCGCTTGGTGACTTAGGCTTAAGGTGGTTCCTTGGGTATTAGCCTAGCTGATATTATTATTTTTTATTAGGCAGTGTCGAATTTCGTTTTACAAATCCTCAGGTTACGCTGCTTATATACGCAACCACTTTGTGAGAGACTGTCATTAACCGATATCATTCAGTGTCATACTTATGCTTATTATGTAACTTATGAACATACTGATTAAAAGTAACTGTAATTTACGTTAACGCCACAATTACCAAAAGCAAATCAGTAACGAGGGTGCCTGATTTTAGTTGCGAATTGAGTAGCTTGTTTCCAAAGCGGTTCTAGCGCTGACACTAATCACATAAATAATAGAGATTTTTACCGCTATTTGAGAAGTTATTTAAAGTATCAAGAAATTGTAAACACAAAATGAATTTGTTTTATGTGAAACCCTTATCTTTTCAGTGGTATTACAGTTTTTTGCAATTTTAGTTTCTCACCAACCCAAATTGTGACACCTTTTTTAGCAACTGTTTTATCAAAATAAAAAAAATCATTCTGGAAAGCGAATTCGTTCCTGAAATATAATTCGTTAAAAATGGGATTTTTGAAAGGTTTGAAATTTCGAGCGTGTCCAGGGGTAAATTTCAAAACCAGTATCTCAAGAGCTATATTGAATACAGAGCTGAAATTTTGGATTTCGTACTAAACAGGCGGGAATTAAATTTGGTGAGAGTTTCACTAAAATCGGCAGGGGTAGCGTGGGGACCTTGGGTGATTTGACATGGATTGACCCGGTTTGGAGATTGCCGCCTGTTAGTTCCATCTGCGGCTGAATATCTTCAAAGTTAACATCGACGGTAGAAAGAGCCATTGTTACTAAGGTGTGGACGCCACGCGAAAGAACGAGAAACCGACGGTGGTCATCCGACTGAATGAAAAATCATTAACCTGCCTTATCTGCTATTTACTAAATATAAAGATATTCTTATCATTTTCGTTTTTTTACTCTATAAAATAAAGCAATTTGAAATATTTTATAAAAAATATTTACTGAATAAATATTTGTCGGGTATATTTTCGATAAATAATCGCCAAAATTATTTCTAAGATAATATTTAGAAAATATTCTGAAGAAGATTATTTACGAAATACGTTTTTAATTTTTTTTTGTTATTTAACGAATAAACGTTCGGAAAATATTTTAGGCTGTTTATCCGTCGAATAAAATGGATCAGATATTTTTTATTTATTAAATTATCTAGAATAAATTTTATTCGAATAATGATCATCTCTGCCCAAGAGACACCAGTTCCTTCTGGAAGTAACGAGTACGACAATAAAAATCTAATATACTAATTAACAATAGGTTACCAACATGCAATTCATGCTTAGCAATACATAGTTCCAATGAAATAGCTAGCTACTTAGGTAGCCCAAAATGTAACAATGAGTACCGAAATTAAAACATATGTTAAAACCAATAGGTTAAGTCATTGAAAAAGCCAACCAAAAACATAACAGATGTCAAAAAACAGTGTACATGCACAATATTCCAGAATCAAAATATGATAAAATTCCAAGTAGAAACGAAATGGAATAAATTAAAGAAAATAACAAACATGCGATAAATTAATATAAAAACATTTTTTTAAAACATACCCCCACAAAACCCATTCTTTCAATGAATAACGCACAGCAATGACTAGAAATATCTTTCTCAAAAAGATCTGAACAACTTGTAATATTAGAATGTCTTACACAGGAGTACCACCGTCCCTGCGCAGTTTGGGGATTTCGCAACTCGATACGTATTACAGTTGAAGTTTTTCCCTGCAATGTACAGTACTTAATTGACAAAACATCTTTATCCGGGGACAGCGTTGGTTATTCAGTCACCAACTTAATGGATTTGTTTAATGCTGTGGCCTATGACATAAGTTGCCGATCCGGGTCCAGTGAGGTTGTTCCTTCCACTGTTACGGTTTTGAACGAACAAGGTGAAGAAAGTCATCAGAGCTCCATTGCATCTATTTTCTTTGATCACGATGGAGAGACGATTCCAAGTCCTCTTTCAATCAACAAAGAAGCAGCGTCTACTGGTAAGTTGAAATCCATTAGTAACAAATATTTATTGCCATTTGTTCATGAGAACTACATGAGTAGAAGGAAAGGGAGGGTGTGGCGCCGATCCTAGGATCGAGGATCGAGGATCCAGGATTTTAGGGATGAAATGGGGGTAAAATCGTTGAAAAGTCAATGTATTTAGGGTATTTCTCGAGACGATTTGTTTTCTCATATATCAACATATTGTGTTCAGGCCCAACTTGTTCATTTATCTCAGCTTATCTTGAAAGACACTTGAACGTATATCTTATCAAATTTTATCGTACGGAATAAGTTGAAATGATGTAAAAAGTGATAACCTAGGCGGCGCGGGCGCGGATTCCCCCGGGAGGCGCGGTTAATTTGAATTTAAGAGTGTTTTGACGTCATGGAATATTTGTTGTTAAAGTAGAATGGAAATATTTTTAAACTTCATTTTATTATGTCGAGTGATTCAATACTTTAAAGAGATAAACTGTTATATAAGACGCGTGTGGCATTGGGTAGTGGGGGTTTTTCCGGGAACTTTCCCGCATACGAGTGCGTTTACCGCGTATATTTCCGTATAAGGGCGTTTTCCGCGTAGTTTTTCCGCGAATGAGCACGTTTTTCGACACCGGCGCGTTTTCACGTAGTTTTCTGCATTGGGGATCTTGTTTCTTGGTATGTTGATGAAAACTCAGAAAAATTTTAGATATACTGATAAAATATTACTCTGATTGACGGGAATTCTCGTCACTGCTTATCGAATGTATAACACCTTTTAAGGAAAATAAATTTTTGAGACAAGGCTGCCATCTTTAGAAGCGTTTTATAGTTCATTGAAAAATCTAATTTTTTTTAAATCATCATCTCGTTCGTAATTGTCTTTCTATCTCTTCAATTTTAAAAGTATATCCTAATTAATTCTATATTTTTAACATTAACAAGTATCCAAATTATACCAACTTTTAACCAATTTTCCCCAATTGTACTAATTTTTAACAGAATTTCCTAAATTATTCTAATTTTTACCATAAGCCAACTTAATTTCAAAACTATTGTCAATTTATGAAAATTGAGTTTTGTACGTATTTGGAATCGTTTCATTTTTATCCCTAAAATGGGTGATTTGTAGGAAATGTATATTATTTTTATTGGCTTTACGATATTTCAAGTTAATTTATAAAATTTATAAATGAGTTTAATTAAATTAATAATTAAGTTTCGTTCGTATATTGAATCGGTATTTATTTATAATATTTTTTTTCACCTAGATTATTTTTTTTTATCCCCCACACTCTCGATCCAGCTCCCTACTATACGTGTCCAGGATTACGTTATTTTGGAGGACGCTTTGAATATGGCGAAATATCGTTGAGTGTCGTGTTCAGTAGTTAATACGCCCAAGGGCAAATTCTTCCGAGGAGAGGTATATTTTGGCAAGCTTGCCAGCTTGTTTGATTATAATAGAATATAATGTTGTTAATTACTCTTGTATTATATATTTTCATTGTATATTTCAAAAAGTGTTCGAGAATATTTAGTAGTATTTTCTGGTATATGGAAATCGCCACTAAAAGGTTTTTCCATTCATTGCCAAATTTTCCCCGAGCTATTTTTAACGACTAGTGGTTAGCCTGTAGACCTATGGCGCCACGTTGAAGGGAAGGGCTTGGGTGTTTTTCTGTCGGGTAATTTCCCGAGTGTCCAGTGTACTCGTAATTGTATGTGCGGGGGTAAAACTCCTAACGGGTCTCATTCCGATTTTTCTTGTAAGCCCGATTGGTAGAAATTCTTAGCGATTGATATTGTGCGGTCCAGGCAATGTTCGCCGGCCAGTCTAGTATTAATAAAAATGTTGTTTTTGTTAAATGAAAAGTTCGTCCAGATTTCTTTTATATATTACCAGCGAGGTCTAACGCGCTAGGTCCCGTTTTACCCTATGCTACTTAGGGCGGTGCTTCAGTCCGCCGTTCTAACTCGAAAATTGCCTGCTCTCCGAAAAGCTAGTTTGCGCCTTTTAATCCGCAACAAGGACCAAAGTTCCCCAATTGTCTAGTCCAGTAGTAACTATCCAGGTTTTTCCACTAAACAACCTTATTTAACAAGATCTAGTGCCACTGATCCAACGCCGCCTTCGCTGAAATTTTCTATGGTGCCGAGCCGCCGCTGATAAATTTTGATCACGCCGCCAGTTTTTTTTAGATTTTTTAAGGAATTATTTTTAGGCCTGCGCGGACTCGGACTCGCAACCCATTTTTCTTAGGCTCGAACGAGTACCCGAGTCCTTTGCCAAGGCCTAAAAATTACTCGAAGTGGACTCGAGCCAGAAAAAAATCGCTGAAATTTTCTATGGCGCCGAGTCGCCGCCGATAAATTTTGATCACGCCGCCAGTTTTTTTTTAGATTTTTTTTGCTGAGTGGGGTGGAAAGCTAAGCACTTCGACCCGAGGTCTTTTGTGCATCCCCAATCCAGATGACTTAAATAAGTCCTATTTCTGACACAAAGCTTAATATCTGCCTGGCCGTTATGTTAGAAACGCCATGCGTCTCCAACCGGTGCATACCCAAATGCTCAAACCTCTGGGCCGCATAGTAATCGCAGCTACAGAGTACATGTGAGGCAGTTTCCTCCTCAGCTAGACTAGCTTTGCAAATCGGGTCATCGCTGACCCCAATAAGAGGTAAATGTCTGTTTAGATGGCAATGGCCTGTAAGTAGGCCAATAACCTACCTAATACAAGCTCTAGAAAGCCAGAGTAATTATTTGGCTCTTTCCCTAGAAGTGCCAAGAGTAAACTTTTTGGCCTGCCGTTGACCCTCCATCTCAAACCATTGTCTGAGTTGACGATCCGACATAAACTGCATGGGAGATCAAGCCACGTACAAGTCCCCGGGGGATGGGGAGAGCAGGTTCCGGCCCAATGAACCCAGCCCTCGCACCTTCCATTTCCAAGGCGTCAGCCCTTTCGTTCCCAAGATGCCCCTTATACCCAGGTACTCAATAAAGTTGAACTTTATTGTGCATCCCAAGAGCACAGAGGAGATCTAAGCAGCTAAGGACCAGTTTAGAAAAAATACTATATAGTGTACTGGCTAAGAGCTCTAAGAGCAGCCTGACTATCCGAATAAATCTGGATAACCTTCCCGTGATACCCCTGATGTAAACAATAAGCAACACAGGAGCAGATAGCAAAGATTTCTGCTTGGAATACACTATTGTGTATCCCTAGGCTTTCATAAAAACACCGGTACCATAGTGGGCCTAAGACCCATCTGTAAACCAGACGATCTCTCCTCTGGTACCAAGGGTCAAGCTATTCCACTCCGCACGGCTAGGGAAGTTAACCTCAAAAGGCTTACTGAAGTGTAGTTTAGTAACCATCATATTAGAACCCATTGTCAGAATCGTCCTCTGATTGGATAGAGCTTAGTGTTATTTATTATTAGCCTTCCACCAGCCATTTTGGTTAAGCCTATAGGCACCTGAAAAGGAAGCTTCCTCAATAAAAAGGTGGAGAGGAAGCATATTCAGTAGAATTTCCAGAGAAGCGCTTGGGGCTGATCTCATGGCTCCTGTAATGCCGACACAAGCCAGCCTTTGTAGAGTGCGCAGATCAAACTGTACAGTCCTTAAAGTAACTCTTGGCCACCAGACCACAGCTGCATAAGACAGGATAGGTCTGATGATCATAGTGTACAGCCAGTATACACAGCTCTGGGGCTTAGTCCCCAGGTCTTGCTAACTGTACTTCTAGTTCTCCAAAATAACATTTTACCCTTCTTGACTATATATAGTCAAGGTGTGGCTTCCATGTTAGTTTGCTATCTAGGATGACCCCGAGGTACTTCATCTTGGTACTCTCCACCAGGTATAAACGTCCTATACCTTTCGTCTAGTTCAGTAAACCATTCATTTAAGGTAAACAAGCCTTTCGTTTGGCTTCTTGGAAAGAAATTTCCTAATCCCGTATAAGCCGTCGATAAAGCCCTATAAAGATTACCCTTTTCCGAGCGTGATTTTTGTGGCCAAGTTGAATAATTCAGTGTTTCTGTGTTTTTTTGTTTGTATACGCTCTCTTTGTTCACTTTTTGTTCACTTTTGTTATAATTTGTTAACTACAAGTAGCTATTATAACACATCCTTTATAAAATTATATATATTTATAAATTGATAAATAACTTTCTTTATACATTTGCTTATGAATAAAAATTATAAATAATATAAACCTCCCTACCACGCATGTGGTAAAGGGACGATGTACTATTTCTGCTAATATTGATCTGTATCTTTGGTTTACCTCAATAAATCAAATTAATAATAATAATAACGTTCTTACTTAAACGCCATCTTGATTTCCGTTCATGAATATAAATGTATTCCCTTCCGAACATTGACTTCCGTTGACCAATTTGGCACCTTCGTCTACAATAAAAACTTTAAATTTGTGGTAAGAAAATTTAAACTTTAAAATTGGGGTTAGGCGAGATACGTGTAAAGAAAACATTGTTTTTAAACGAAACTAATAGCTCTTATTAAATAATATATACGCATACATGTATAAAAAAGTGTTATTTTTTGGAGCGCGCGCTTCCTAATATGACCGTGTAGAGGGTCTCGCGCGTTTTAGCGAGCTCAACATAAACTAAAATATGCGCTCACTCCAAGGACAGTAGATACAGGGACGAGAAAGTAGGAAAAAAGTTATCGATTTTAAACGTCTTCATATTCACGGGGAGTTAGATGTAAACAAACCGCGGCCATTGTTAAGACGCGGTTCGTTCACCATGGACAGCAATAAAAACCCGGTTATGGAAAGTTCTAAAATTAAAAACAATACCCTAGCTAAAAAAAGACTTTTATTAGGTACTACTTATAAAATAAAAAAGTCAGTCGCCAAAATTCATTCTCATGTGCATGTGGAACATCCGTATTGCAGGTATTATTTCAAAAAAAAAGTTATTCAAATGGTAAAGCTGGCCAAAACTAATTTTTACTTTTAAACTTTCAGGGCCGCTGTAATAAATGAAAAAGATGATTCTGCATCAGATGGCACACATATACTTAATCAAAACAAAGATAACGAAACGGTTTTAAATGTTGTAGATGTACAATGTGATGTAAATTTAGCGCAAGAGACTGTTATTGTAGGTCAGAGCAACTTTGATGAAGTACAAATTCCTTTGCCAAATCCAACAAGAATTATTGAAAAACCAAAAAAAATTGACAAGTCAAATATTGAAATATGTTTATCTATGGAAGAGTTTGACGATTTACTGAAACTAACCATTGAAGATCAAAAAGAGCTTCAACGCTATAATGGGGTAGAAAAACTTTCCCAGTCAATTGTGCAATTAGCAAACAGTTTTATCCCTGGTTTTTCATCATGGACAAATGGTAGGGAGATATTTAATGGTTTAGTAATAAAACAATTATCAGATTACAACTCAACTGTTCACGCACTACTTTATGACCCTAAAACTCTTAATTCAGTCAAAATCTTCTTAACTGAAATAGAACCAAAAATCGTAAGTGAACTTAATGAACGCGAGATCTCTTATTGTTGCGCAGATTTCATTAGAAGGTTTTCAACAAAATTAAGAATATTTATTGGGAATAAGTTTGTGAAAGACAATATTGAAGTTCAGAATGAAAAAGAACCAATAAAGACCACCTTACAAGAAATGACTAAAGAAGAAGAGATTCTGTATTACGTTGCAGGCTCAACTATAAAGTCTATTAGTAAATGGGCTCCTAAAGATGTTGATTTTTTGCCTATCGTATGTTTTAAAGGTCAAGCTGCAAAAACACAGCTGTCTAAAAAGATAGCTAAAATCGCTGATTGGACTAGCAGGCAAGATAGAGGGGGGCTAATTTATGTCAATGAAGACACATTTTTAATATTTCAAGAAATTGATTCAGTTGTTGGAAAGTTTTATTCTAAAAAGTTAAATTCTTACGACTTAAATGTAAATAGGAAAGATTTAGCAAAATCTGCAATCTTAAGTAACGATTCTATTGTTGTTAAATGGGAAAAACTTCTATATTCAATAACTTCAGAACTCAGAACTCAATTGTTACAAAAACTTCTGGAGTCTTTTTTAACTTTGAGAGGTAAGGCATTAGCTATTTACCATAAAAACAAATATCAATCATCTAAAAGAATTAATTTGAAATATAAAAAAAGTTTAAGGAAGGAGCTTAGAATAAATAGTGATAAAAAACTTACCTGAACAATACAAACTAAGTGAAAGGTGATACATTTAAAGTTATGATAAGTGATTTATCTAGTTCCTATTTTTTATCAATAATATAGAGTCTTAGTATTAAAAAACAATTCTAGTCAGCATTTAGAAATATGTACTAAATTTTAATACTTTGACAAATATAAAAATGAATTTACCATGTTTACGTGTACTTATTTTACATTTCCATTAATTGGGCTTCTAAATACATTTTGGTTGCTTTTTAATTTGTCCACATTCTGAAAAAATAAATATACATTTGGAGCTGTATTTGCACCGCACGCAGCTCTATGTCGCCCGAAATTCTTTTCTAGGTTGTCTTGATTTAGGCGATTGGTGAGAACAAATTGCGCTCCTTTTTTAATTAGAAATCTTACGATGGCTGGCACTGATCTAGCTGCATGGGGGAGATAATAATTAAAGTGGCAGTTAAATTTGTGAGTTTATTTACTCGTAACTTTACAAACCAGTAATTTTCAATCCTTCCATTGTTTCTCTGCTAAGCATCATGGTTTTCTTTTGTTCCGCAGTGAATGATCCTGGATGGTTAGCAATTTCCTCCTCCCAGTCTGTCAGGTACTTAATGAAGTCTTCCTCCAACCACTAAAATTTAAAAAATTAATGAATAGTTTAGTTAATAATTTTTACCATAGTACGGGTAATTAGACATAATAAAAGTATACCTTCAATCTATGATCATTGACATCTTTAAAGGGAGACAAATTCGGATTTCTTTTCCTATATCCTTCAGCTAAATTCCTTGTATTCATAAGATCGAAAAATGTATCCATTGTTTTTATGAAAGTAACAGTTTCTCGGACAGTATCGCCAAAGCGTTGTTCCAGGCTGTTTGCAACAGAGCTACTCAGGACTTGAGCAGCAAGATTAACTTTCATTTTAGAATAAGATCCTAAATAAATGTGATCATATGATAGTTTCGGTAGCTGTTTAATGGTTCTTGGAAGATCTTCTTCAAACATTTGTACTACACTCCTCCAGTGGATGTGTTGTCCATTTTTAAATAAATTTCTTGCGTATGTTTTTCCATTACCACTACTGGAAAAACAGTTTCTCATTGTTTTGATCAAATGAGGTGGATCGCAATTAAAATATATTTCACGTTGTTCATCTAACGCATAAGGGTTACAACACTTGAACTGTAAATTTCCAGCACTTGTTTTAAAAAATTTCCGATTGGAGCTAGCGCCATCTCCCGTAACTGTTAACACTCTAATGTCATGTATCTCTAACTTTGCAACTGCCTCCCAAACTATTGAATACAGTTGATCGCTTGAAAGATTTTCAGTAGGAAAATGTGCCAAAGGATGTGTTATATTGTTGGTAATTCCTTGAATCATTATTTCCAAAACATGTGTGGCAACTGGGGATGTTTCCGAAGTTGATAAAAGACGATTTTCCTCTACAGCAGAATCACCATATGTATTCAGAGACGTAAAACCAATAAGTTCTCCTGTACTTTTTTTATACACTATGTCTTCTTTTATTTTTATTTCATCAATTAAAATATTAAAGTATTTTTGATATTCTTCGAGGCACTTCTTTTGTACAATTTCAGATAATTCTTTAAAGGCTTCCGGGTTGAATCCGATCTTTGCTCCTAAGTGTGAAGAATAATTGTATAGTGTTCTTCGCGAAGGTAGCTCAAAACAGTCGCTACGTTCCATGGCCTCATAAGCACTTGGTGACTTATTTTGTATATAGATACACCACTCAATCATTTTTGGGTGCCATCTTCGAGCCCGTTTACTTTTGCATTTTAATGCTTTTATCTGTTCCTGAATAAAAAGACTTTTAACAGAGTCTTCCGGAAAGTGTTCTTTGTGTTTTTCTAAAGTTTCAAGAAGTTTATTGTTGTCTGCTTTGTCAAGAACATGTCTTTGTTCTTTTATTTGGCGGCGTATTTGATTTAACTTAAGCATTTTGGTTTTAATATATCGCTGTTTTTGGTTTGATTTTTGAACTTGCTTAAGTAGTTCAACTCTGGACATTCTTCGAAAAGACTTTCGAGTTTGTTTACTTTCTTTGTTATTTCGTTTAGAAATACCGTCTGAAATTTTATTACGATTGATTCGCCGAGTTATTGTGCCTTTTAAATATTTGCAGCTTTTGCAGATGTTTTTATCAGATAAATAGGCACATTTTTTGAATGTAGAGTATTATCATACCATAAAAAATAATATCTTTTTAAACCTAATTCCATCTCCTCTTTAAACTTCGTTGAATCCAATCCTTTACAAATTACAAATTTATCAAAACACCCCAGGCTACATGTGATGTCACTCAGTTTTATATTACTTGAGTCTAAAAATATATTTAGAAAAGCCACAAAAGCTGGATGATTATTTGGAAGACTGCGATTAAACACTTTTATCGCAATGGTGGGTGAACTGAAATTTGAAGACAGTATCAGTGTTACTGAAATTGTGACACTTTGATACAGTTCAGAATACTTCAAAAAAGTAAGTTGTTTAGTCATAGGGTTATAAGAGAATGCCCACTCCTTCGGTATTAATTTCTCAAAATTTTCCAAAAAGGTCGAAACACTGACACCTAAAATGCTATCATTTTCAGATGGATTCGGCTGATCATATAGAACTATAGAACCATTATCTCTAGTTGCGGCTGCTTGATGATTTAAGTATTCGTCATTTAGATGTTTCACAATTTGATCATTTGACGTACTAGAGTTTGATCCATTTTGATAAACAGAACTAACATTTTCTGGAACCTCTAGCTGCGACCCATTTTCAACGTGATTATTAGCCGATTCTTGCCAATGTTTTTCTAAATTTGAACAATAATCATAATGCCTTCGATAGATCTGAAATGAAAGTGTTGTTTACCACATTAAAAACTAGTTTTTGTGGTTGATTTAAAATTAAGGTTTAAACCTTATATTCTTCTGTTTCTCTGTAATCTATTAAATCAGGATGATCTTTAGTTGGTCCTTTGTTTCCTACAAAATGTAGGGAGCACACAAAAGTTCCTTTATTTACGTTTTTAACGCTAAAATCGTCAAGTCTCCCACACTTGGCTAACCAGTCTTGGCACTTCAGCCTCGTCAAGAACCGCTAAAATTAGGTGTCCGCCATTTTATTTGTTTACAACTAACTCCCCTTGCATTTAGGCCGTTTTACGTGATATATTCCAACAGAGGCCGCCAGTACACTTTCTCGTCCCTGTATCTACTGTCCTTGCTCACTCTCTAACTTTAACTGCAAGATGAATCTAACGTTATCACGTGACCTCTCGTATTTATATAAAGAGCTATTGATTAATTATAAAATATGAACGCTACTACGAGAAAATAATTCATAAATCAAATAAACACTTCCGGTCTCAAAACCTGTGCGTAAATTGTATTTAAGCTACGTTCAAAATTATAGTTTACCTTGTGAAGCCTGGAAATTGTCGGTTTATGTTTACACCATTTACGAGAGTCAAACTGTAAAATACACTTTTATTTGATAAGAGAGTATTTAAAAAGATTCGACTGGTTAGGTCGCACTCCGGAACCAAAGACGATGAGTCCAGTGCCCCGACGTTCCTTTTTAGTGGGCCCCTCGGATGACGCTACCGGCCTCCACCCTAATTGGCTGGAGAAGAAACCCTGCCAAGAAATCTTTGCGGACACCGGTAACCTTACTCCGCTCTTAACCCTTCGAGTCAGAGGTCACCACTTTCGGGAATGCGGGCTCTACAACCTTTTCATATATCACCCGAATCCAGCCACAGAAACTCGGGGATGCTTAATTTATTTCTATGGGGGCCAATGCTTTTACCATCACGCAATAAGCAAATATTTTATAAAATCATGTGGTAAAAAATTAAAATGATAAAATACGCGAATTAATTAGTCCATAATTAAAAGGGATAATATATCTAAATCCTAAACAAATTTGAAGAAATTAAAAAACTTACTAATAACTCGTACCGATAGGTCTTCGAGCGAATCTCGGATCAAATAGATCTTCGAGGTGGTCTCTTCTAACTTAACTTATCGTAAAAAAATTAAACATTTAATCGAAATTTGGTTATTTTTTTAAATTATTCATTTCAATTTGATTGAAAACCAAATAATTTAATCCAAAATAAATACGTAAAAATAAAGGTTGCCGCTGTTGTAGTCAGATTTCACCTTCCATTCTGCCTTCTCAACACAACGATGCATTTATTTTCATTGAAATCTTTAGCCAGTTTTGGGCGACTCACTGCCAAGATGTGGCTCCCCATTCCACTCAATTTGGTGCCCCTTTCCGATTTGAATAGGGGTACATTAACTCTTGTACCCGTTTCTCGTGAATAACCTTCGTTTGTTACACCTCTCTATTACATTTTCTGACTTCTTCACCTCGTGTTATTACGACTTTAATCACTTAAAGCTTTCAGTTACTGTTGACTCTTTAACCCAGGATGTTTTCACTATAACAATTCACTCAAACTTTCGACAAAAGCTCTGTGAATTTTTTCGAAGTGAATAACTTTTAGTACTTTTTTCACACTATCGTTAGAATAATAATAATAATTTATTGATGACACATATTAATACATAAGCTTTAATTAAGTGTACACATCTCCCCGATATCGACATATGCAAAAATAATGCGTGACGGGGATGATTATTTATAAATATGGACAACCTTTGAGTGTTACAATTTAGTAGAATAGATTTAATAACGGGTCATTCCATGTGAAATCGAGAGGTTGGGAGGCACTACCTCACCGATTTTTACATGAATTGTTTGTGTGAATTTAGGCTTGAAATAATGACAAGTCCCAAAATTTAAGCCCTCTAGCTGTAAAATTGGGCGTTTTATGATTTATTGAAATTTACACGCAACGAAGGCTTCGCGGCCCCAAAAATTCAAATATTTGAACATAACTCGCAGTGAAATTACCCAATACTAATAAAAATCACTTTATCACAAATTTGACAAAGAATTCGAATCTGGAAATGAAATTTAAATCGGACAATTGTTGTAGAAGATATTAAGGTATTAGGGAGGTTCATTTGACCCCCAAAAATCGAAAATGACGTCACCTTCGATTTTTTTTATTTTTTTTATGTTAGTTCTCCTGACTTTTGTAACTTATATTTAAAATATCAACAATGAGAAACTTTTATTTTAAGTATAACACTTGTTTATTTTATTTTGAAAAAAATATTATTAATTTGTAATGTTGCATATAGAGGTTACTTTTTCAATAAAGTGCAATTTAAATGTTTTGTATTTATCATAAATTAACTTTAATATCAATTCAGTGTATCTTAATTCGGCTCTGAAATTTGTTTTAGATCACTACTGTAGAAGACATTAGGGGGTTCTCTAGACCCCAAAAAATGGGAATGACGTCACCTTCGATTATTTCGACTTTTTATTATGTTAGTTATCTTAGTCCAAGTAGATTATATATAAAATAGCAACAATGGGATCAGCACAGATCGTCTCTCCTTGGCGATTTGTGTGAATGCACAAATCAGTGAGGGTGCAGAACGTTAATGAGAGCTTAGGCCTGGTCTTCTCGAAGATGATAGATCAAGAAGAACGCCAAAGTATCATTTTGCAAGCCGCGTACTTCCAGGTTTGAGACTATAAAAATGAAGTTTCTCTGTTACCAAACAGAAACCGTAAGATAATCGTTATCTCCGGAAAGTCTAGAAATCGACAAATGATTTAAATCTTTTGGTACAAAGGAGTGGTGACTCGTTGTGCCTTGGACGGTTCTAGCTCCTTTCAACTGTTCTTTGAGAAGTTGAGCATAGCCGTAATTTATTTTCACTAAATCTAGTGAAAAGCAAATGAGCTAATCATACTCTTAAATTATGCTCAAGGGAGTTTAATGATGAAATTGCAATTTAAATAAAAAAATTAAATCAAAAAACCAGAATTAAAATTTTTCATAGAATAAATCGTTTCTCATTTTTGATATTTTAAATATAATCTACTAACATATTAAAAAATCGAAATAATCGAACCAAATGTTTTCTACAATAAACAAATTTCAGAGCCAAATTAAGATACACTGAATGGTTTTTAATGTTAAATTATAATTGAAATAAATAAGAGATTGATATTAAAATTAATTAATGATAAATACAAAACATTTAAATTGCGTTTTATTGAAAAAGTAACCTCTATATGCAACATTACAATTTAAAAAGGTCTTTCAAAACAAAATAAACCAAATGTTATACTTAAAATAAAAGTTTCTCATTTTTGATATTTTATATCTAAGTTACTTGGGTCAGGAGAAATAACGTATACAAAAATTAAAAAATCGAAGGTGACTTCATTCCCGTTTTTGGGTGTCAAATGAACCCCCTAATTTCTTCTGCAATAATGATCGAAGACCAATTTCGATGCCAAATTAAGATACACTGAATGGTTTTTAATGTTCAATTATATTTGAAATAAATAAAAGATACATATAAAAATTCATTCATGATAAATACAAAACATTTAAATTGCACTGTATTGAAAAAGTGACCTCTATATTCAACATTACAAATTAATACTATTTTTTCAAAATAAAATAAACAAGTGTTATACTTAAAATAAAAGTTTCTCATTGTTGATATTTTAAATATAAGTTACTAAAGTCAGGAGAACTAACATAAAAAAAATCGAAGGTGACGTCATTTTCGATTTTTGGGGGTCAAATGAACCTCCCTAATACCTTAATATCTTCTACAACAATTGTCCGATTTAAATTTCATTGCCAGATTCGAATTCTTTGTCAAATTTGTGATAAAGTGACTCATTTGTATTAGTATTGGGTAATTTCACTGCGAGTTATGTTCAAATATTTGAATTTTTGGGGCCGCGAAGCCTTCGTTGCGTGTAAATTTCAATAAATCATAAAACGCCCAATTTTACAGCTAGAGGGCTTAAATTTTGGGACTTGTCATTGTTTCAAGCCTAAATTCACAGAAAAATCGGTTAGGTAGTGCCTCCCAACCTCTCGATTTCACATGGAATGACCCTAACATTTCTATATAAATATAAATAGCAATGAAAAATAATTATTACATTAATAATAATAACAGCTCTAGAAAAAGTTACAAACTAAAATTAATTGAATTTTAGTAAGTCACATAAATTATGGTATAATAATCAGCTAGGCTAATACCCAAGGTACCACCTTAAGCCTAAGTAATCAAGCGACTTTTGAAGCCTTTAATTCAGGTGGCCGGGTTACAATGCGTAGGAGGGTGGTGGCAAGCCCTCATGCCACGCGAGCCAACAGCGATCAACCATCTACATATTGTTTTGTATAAGCAACCATTATATAATAGTGGATTAAAAATATTTGTACAAAATATTCTATAATTTAGATCCAGGGTAAATCGGGTTTTTTTTTTAACCCATAGCAAGAATTGATCTATTTATATCAAAGACTATATATACGCTTGGCTTACTAGACGAGCGTGTTCAATGGCCCATCTTGCATACAATTGACAATCTTGCCTAAGATAGAGACCTCTAGAGCGGCGCTTTGCGTCCTCCCAAAGGTAAATATTATCCAATTAAAAGTTTTTCTCATAGCGTTATGCATGTTTTAGTAAAGTTTTAACAATGAGTTATGCTAATTAAAAATTGTTAATAAATAGGGAAAACTAGTTCAACGGCTTCAGAAATGTTCGGAAAACGAACCATTATCATTTTTAAGTAAGTGAATAAACAATTTTCATCTAATAAATTCCATGAAAATAGGGTGAGTTGGCGATGTTACTTAAGCCTCGACGGAGTAGGCGGTAATTTTCAAAGCAGACAGCAGGACGCAAAAATAAAATTTTGACGTTCTGCTGTCTGCTTAACCCGCGTTTTTCAAACAAAATGGACAGTTCACCCCTTGGTTCACCCAAGGCTTCCACTTGTCAGTCTGGTGAAATTTCAAATATTTCTGGGTATGTTTAAATAAAATTTGTTTTATAATTAATATACTGATATATTTTATATCTAGGTTAATTGGGTCTCCTTTGAGAGTAATTCAAGATTACGACATAAATTGTCAATCCAAAGGACCATGGACAAAACTTTTAAGAGATTTTCCACTCTCCTTTTCAGAAAGTGATATTAATTTTTATCAAGGGCAAACTAAAGCGGAAAAACATAATAAATCGGGGTATCAAATGTATAAAAGTAATAAGGCAGGAAATGTTTTGTTACATTATGGAGAGTCTTTAATATCAATTAAAGCTGATGTAGAAGCATCATTTACTTTAAAACCAAACTACCTCTGATATTAATTTTAACTATGGAAGAAGCTTGGGCCTTAGAAGAGAGAACAAGAACCCAATCAGAATGCCTTGAGTGGAAAGCTGAAAGAAAATTAAGGATAACAGCTTCACAGTTCAAGGAGATCATTCAAAGGAGAAAGGAAGTGAATGAAGGCTTTGTTAAAAGATTGAAGAGTGAGAAAACTGTAGCAACTAAGTTTATGAAGGATGAACTAAGTTGTGAAAATGAAGCTGTGGCTCAGTACCTTGAGATTCAGAATGCTGTGAAACATGTCTACCCAGTAGGATTTTGCGTAAATCCAGAACTACCTTTTCTGGGAGCTAGCCCTGACCGTCTAGTATACGATACAAGTATCCAAGAATGGGGTCTTTTAGAAATAAAGACTTTGGCAAAGGGCAGAGATTTGAAATTTACTCTTGATGAATGTTTTGAAAAACTCAAACCTGATTATTTAAAAAAACAAGATGGAAAATTTATTTTAAAAAGATCTCACAATTTTTTTTTTTTCAAATGCAGGGGCAACTTGCAATTACTCAGCTTAAATGGTGCGATTTCTTTGTTTTCATTGGTGAAGGTTATATTTTAGAAAGAATAGAATTTGAACCAGAGTTATGGGCAAACAACTGTCAACCAAAATTAACAGAGTTTTATTTTAATCATTATATAAATTAGAAAAATACATTTTAAACCACACTGTGATACCTTTTAAACTAGTTATATATCAAATGATTTAAAAATTTAATCTCATATGAATAATCTACCACACATATTTATTTATTGTTACTGGTCCATATTATACAATTATTATTTACTATAACTAGTCCACACTATATATAACCCAACCACCTGTAATGGCATTTAAGGTCGCTGGCTGATGGTAGTGCCTAGCTAAAAATTATTTTTATTATAACCAGTTCCTGCTATATTTACATATTTACTATAACCAGTTCCTACTATATTTACATATTTACTATAACCAATTCCTACTATATTTACATATTTGTTATATCCAGTTCCTACTATATTTACATATTTATTATAACCAGTTCCTACTATATTTACATGTTTATTATAACCAGTTCCTACTATATTTACATATTTATTTTTACCAGTTCCTACTATATTTACATGTTTATTATAACCAGTTCCTACTATATTTACATGTTTATTATAACCAGTTCCTACTATATTTACATATTTCTTATATCCAGTTCCTACTCTATTTACATATTTATTATAACCAGTTCTTACTATATTTACATATTTATTATAACCAGTTCTTACTATATTTACACATTTGTTATATCCAGTACACTCTACAAAAGTCTACATAGACTTTATTTGAGCAATTCAGTAAAATAAAATGTACTAAAGTTCCTTTACCGCAGTCTTTTGAATAAAAAAAAATATTTATCTGTGCAACATTTCAATGTTTTTTTTAAATATAACTTCAAAGAAATTGTATGATTTTTATTTTTAACATTTATCTATCTAGCAAGGGATCACGAGAGAAATTGCATAAATAACAACAAATTTTCCATATTTTGTTCATTTTATCACTCATAGAGTTAGGGAATGTATATTTTAAAATCCGAAAGGTTTTGATTTCACGTATTGCACGCTCTACGTGTATTCTTACACTTGCAATTTCTCTAGTCATGTTTTCTTCTTCTACACTTAATTGTTTTTTTCCATGCAGAAATGGTGGAATATTTAAAGTTATTCCTCTCTCATTTAACTCTTCTTTAATTAAAAACCCACGATCTGCCATTACGGAATCCCCTTTTTCCAGCATATGAATCACACCACTTTGTACGGTGATTACTTTATCCGAAAGCCTTCCAGGTGCCAAGTCAGAAACAAAAGAAATCCAACCATTGGGTGCAATACCTATAAGGCCCTTCGCTGTATTATGAGACTTGTATGTTGAGTAAGTTTGACTCTGCACTCTGAAATCTGATGGAGTTTCAATAAAAATCTCAGAACAATCTAAAATAATTCTGGTTGTTGGATAAACATTTTTGAAAGAATGGGGCATGTGTTTGTTAACTGTGTTTCGACTGGGCCAAATAGGAAGTTGAATAATCCGATTGAAGAGAAAATCTATCCAGAAAGACCAAATATTGCTTATTGTAGCCTCTGAAACTCCAGTTCGGTATGCAATGTCGGCTTCCAAAAGACCAACTCTTAGTCTGCTTTAAACTAGAAATAGTTGGTTCATTGGAGTAACCAGCGGCTTTTGTTTTTTATCAGTTTTTCTTGACTTGTCCAACTTAGTCACTCTTGTCCAAGCTTCTTCATAGCCTTCAAAGGCAAACTCGTAAAATGCCAAGAATCTCTCCTTGCTGTCAAAACCCGTGTAAAAATGTAGGGCACTTTCATTTCCCAAAATAGCTTCAATTTTAAACTCAGGTTTTTTCTTAGCACATTCCAATTGGTTTTGCAAGTCCATCTGTATAACTTTACAACTCTTTTCATGGAGTGCAGTTTCTAATTCTTTAATATTTTTTTCTAAGTCCTCATTTTTCTGTTTACAAATTTTCAGTTCTTCTAGTAATGTCTCAATTAATAAGTTCTTTTCCAAAACTGATTTGATTAAATCTTCAGTTCGTTCTGATTCTGTATATGAGTAGTTATGATCTAAAACAGAATAAAATTATGTACCCGCCATTTACATTTCAAAGGCATAAGATCCAGGAGGAGCAGTTGATGGGGGGGGGGGGGGATTGCCCCCAAAGTTTATACAAGGAGTAATTAATTTAATTGATCCTCCAACGTTTTTAGTTTAGAATAAATATTTCATTTGTAATTGAAATGAAATAAATTTTACCTTATTTTAGTGTAAAATTTATAAATTTAACGAACAACAAAAATAAATCTTGGTTGTTTTTACTAGGGGTGTGCCAAATATTAGGTACTACCAAATTATTTGGACCAAATACCAAATCAAATAACCAGTTTGCCAAATCAAAGTGCTTAAAACTATTTGTCAAATATTTGAATTCTTGACCAAATAATTTGATATTTGAAATTAAACGATAAAATGTATGTAATAATATCAAATAGTTTGGTATTTGGTCAAATAGTTCCAAAATCAAATAATTTGGGGTCTTCAAATAGTATTTGTTGATTTCAAATATTTTATTAATTTCTCAAATAATCAATTAACAGCTAGAAGTTGTCTGGGTTTTCCCGCCAAATATTTTAAAGCTGGCGCGCTTTTGCCATTGGCAAAAATTGAAAATGGAAAAATGAAAGCGAAAATTAAGCTAAAACTTAAAGCCAGAATCAATATAAGCTGGAATAGTGTAAAAGAAACTTGGTCTGAGGTCTCTTTACTACTATAATACTATTTAGTTACTAGTTAGATTTATTAATTATTTAAATTTATTTATGTTAAACCTCCAAACCCGCATTAATAATGCTGGTTTAAATGGTTTCATTTAAAAAGTAGACTTAATTTTAAAAGTTCAAGATTAAGACGGATTAAACTTTCAACTTTAACAAGTTCCACTAATGGTAAGAAACCACTTAAAATTATATTTCTTTTAAACTTAATTGTCGCTTAATACTTATAAATAGTTAGACTGATTAGTACTTAGTATTAAGTTTTTACTCTTGTTAAATTACTAGTGTTTTGTTTACTATTTTTAACCTTTAAAAAAGTTTCCCTTCAATAATTTAGTAATTTGCAAACCAAATATGCATATTATTTGACAACCAAATAGTTAAATTATTTGACACTATTTGAGAACCAAATAGTTAAATTATTTGACACTATTTGAGAACCAAATAGTTAAATTATTTGACAGTATTTGAAAACCAAATTAGTATTTGATATTTGAATACGGTATGGTATTTGATCAAATATTTTTAACCAAATACTATTTGACCAAATTATTTGACTTTTCAAATATTTGATTTGGTATTTGATGATCTTGAAAAAAATATTTGATATTTGATTTGGTCTCCAAAAAAGGTATTTGCACGCCCCTAGTTTTTACCAATTTAGTTGATCTCAGCTAGCTCTCAACTAACGATATAACATAACACACTCAGAGGCCCTGACCATTGCCTCGTGCCCCTTGATGTACACTACCTTTTAAATGATCGCAATCACTCACTGAAGAGGTATTTTCACCAATATAAACATCTTTACTATCTTTTTTTTTCTTAATTTTTTTTATAGGAAGTTCAACTGTTACTTCAGCCCCCATTGAAAAGTCAAGCTCCGTAGGGTGGAGGTTGTCTACTATATCTGGACTTTGGTTTAAACCAGAATCAAACAACTTTCCTAAAACCAAATAAATATTTATTAGTATGTGAAGTATAGCCAAAGAAATCTTTACTTTTTAGTCCGCTCTTTTTTTTTGGATATATGTTTTGTGGGGGTGTTCAATGGTGGCTCATCCGAGTATGTTTTCCAGGGAAAATATTTAGGAACTTTATCCAAACGTGTTTTAATTCCATTTAGGTTGAAGTGAGCTCCACAAATTCTACTTGATAGTGATGGAGTCCACAAGCTATACTTCCCATATGAGCCTTGACGGTTGATACGAGTTACCCATAATTTACATAGTTTCTTATCTTTTGGGAAAGTATGAAAGCTAGTGTGGGTAGTTTTCCTTGAATTGTTTGTACAACCAGGGACGCAACAAGATTTTCCACCAGATATTTTCAATTTATTTCTATAACTAATTAAAAATATAAAGGGCTGTAAGTAATACTAACCGGTAACCATGTCTTTGAAATAAAAATAATACAGTGACCCAGCATTTACATTTTGGCTAAATGTAATAATAGCTCCTGCAGGTATTTTACTTACCCAGAAATATTTGAAATTTCACCAGACTGACTTGTGGAAGCCTTGGAGGAACTGTCCATTTTGTTTAAATAACGTGGGTTAAGCACAAATTAATATCACTTTCTGAAAAGGAGAGTGGAAAATCTTTTAATAGTTTGGTCATGCCACTTATGTTTTGTCCATGGTCCTTTGGGTTAACATAATCTTGAAGTACTCTCAAAAGTGACCCAATTAATTATAAAACAAATTTTATTTAAACATACCCAGAAATATTTGAAATTTCACCAGACTGACAAGTGGAAGCCTTGGGTGAACCAAGGGGTGAACTGTCCATTTTGTTTGAAAAACGCGGGTTAAGCAGACAGCAGAACGTCAAAATTTTATTTTTGCGTCCTGCTGTCTGCTTTGAAAATTACCGCCTACTCCGTCGAGGCTTAAGTAACATCGCCAACTCACCCTATTTTCATGGAATTTATTAGATGAAAATTGTTTATTCACTTACTTAAAAATGATAATGGTTCGTTTTCCGAACATTTCTGAAGCCGTTGAACTAGTTTTCCCTATTTATTAACAATTTTTAATTAGCATAACTCATTGTTAAAACTTTACTAAAACATGCATAACGCTATGAGAAAAACTTTTAATTGGATAATATTTACCTTTGGGAGGACGCAAAGCGCCGCCACTAGAGGTCTCTATCTTAGGCAAGATTGTCAATAGCCGACGGTGGTCCCAATTTTCCCCGCACTTCAGCAGTGCAGCTAGTGGCGCATCTAACGGCTGGTCAAAAGCTTTCTCCCGTGTCTCGAAAGTGTTCACAGGTTTTTAGTTCCACATCGAGATATATATATATCGAAGTGGGACTATTGCTATGGACGGATTGTCGTTAAGTGTTGTGTGTTTGTTTGTTTGTTTGGTGTGGAAAGCAACGACACGGCAGATGGCGCTGCGAAAATAATTTGCAGTTTTGGCGAAAGCGGGATTCGAACTCACAGTCAAAAACTTCGATTAATGACGCCTTTATGCTCTCGGCCACTGGAAACTTATCAACCTTTGTTCGGAACTTCTACTGTATTCTTATCAGTTTTAGCGACGCGGTGGGAGTTGGCTAGTTAAGTTGTCGAAATTCTCGTCCGTTTTTACGCCTTATTTTACGTATATTTTCGGAGTTTAAGGTCAAGTGAACCTCAAACTTCGCATCGGGTGGTGGGAGGTGGGTGGTGGGCACATTCGCTTAAGATGCCTCGCTCGAAAGTGAGTACTCGAATAAACGAGCTTGAAAATTTTAAATGTTCGGGTGGTGAGCAGTGGTAGGTGGGCACACTCGCTTAAGATGCCTCGCTCGAAAGTGAGTACTCGAATAAACGAGCTCGAAAATTTTAAATGCCCTCTTCCCCATATGTACTTATAAATGCTCTAAAAGCCCCACAATGAGATACTTATTTTCTTATTTAAATAAATCAACAAGATACATTAAAAAACTTCATCACTCGTTACACCAAACAAAAGGTTCAAGACAAACTACGAGTTCAATCCACACTGACGAACTTCCTTTTGGGTAATAAAAGCAATAGAACCATAGATAAACAATTATAAATTGAAGTCACTATCGGGAGAAGGTATTATATTATTAAGAACACGCGTACGCTTAAAAAGTTAAAGCATTGAAGACTCTATTTCCCTTCACACACTTACGTACCGCCATTATTAATTATTAGACTCCCATACTCATCCAAAAACTAGGGGCATTCGGGCATATGTAGTTTTATATCTATGAAGGTAAATTTTTATTACGATAATCTTTGCCGTATACCATTCGCAAAACTTAGGTATATTAACTTACAAGTTCACGTAAAGACTACCCGTTTATAGCTCTACCACAAATAGATCGAAATCTAAAATATAGCATTTTTTCAAATTACCTTGCAAGTTAAGTCAAAACCAATATGCATTAATCAAGAATGAATTTATGTACTTAGAATATGGGAGACCAAAAAATCCAAAGCAGTCGGACTTAAGCTTAATTACATTCAAGGGTATCTTTTTTTTTAATTTGTGCAATAATAGGAATTTTGGTGTTTGAACCATACCCAAATGTTTGACATAAATTTCCTAAAATAAACATATTTGAATCCCAGTTTAAGAATTTCTTTAAATCCTTTTTCCACTAATTTCAATAATTTAAAAAAATTATGTTTGTCGTGTTTTGCTTACCTATTTCACCTTTGATACTTTACGTCTATCTAACGATAGGAAATCAAATGACCTCAACAGCTTATGAATTGGTTTGCCCACCCGTGTATCCTGAGGGTGGGCGGTGGCCTCTCTTTAACATAGGATGGTAAATAGTATATCTAACTATAGGAAATCACATGGGCTCAACAGTTTTTATATTAGTTTGCCCACCCGGGTCTCCTGATGGTGGGCGGCATCCACCCTTTCACTTAGGGTGGCAATTTATATATCCAACGATAAGAAATCACAAAGCCTCAAAAGCTTTGTATTAGTTTGCCTACCTGTGTCTACTAAGGGTGTATGGCTTTGCCCATTCGAATACACTGATGTGGAACTAATATTTCGGCCTGGGCTGACTTGTTTGTATGGACACGCCTGTCTAGTAAGCGAAGCGTATATATAGTCTTTGATTTATATAAAGAGATAATGTTTATATTCCGTCGATTTTTACCTTCACTCCCGTTGCAGCTCTAGGATATGAACTTGGCCCCGCCCCTTAAAACCAATCAACTGCAGGCGGCTCATTATTGGCTCCCTAAATATTACGTCCTCTTGACGCGATTGACATTCGCGTGAGTGACGCGTTAAATAAGAACGCCTCCTTTTCCATTTCCTCCGCCCTTTAGTTGATTCCCCTGGTTCATGATGCGTCGCGACTAACGGAATATAAACATTTTCTCTATATATAAATAGATCAATTCTTGCCCATAGTTTTGAATTATTTTTCTATCATTATTTGACCATCTAAGGAGGATCGGACGTTGTTTATAGAAGGTAATACAAGAGGTTTTCAAGTTTATGCAAAATAGATAGAAAAAGAGCTTTTGCGTATAATTGTCAAATAGAGAACACCTTAAAGTCAAAAACATTGTGTTAATTTCCATATTCTTATTGGAATTATATTAAATCCTAACTTCAGTCCGTGACACCAGCCCTTTGCATTAACCCTTAAAAATTGCGCCACTTCCTCTCTTTAGTCTAGTTCTGGCTTTAAGCCTATTCTGTAAAAATACATCGAAGATAATGTCAGAAATATAAACTTGGAATTGGCCTTTGATGTAGTTTATGACGGATTCGGCGTTATCAATAAACATCGTAAAGGTCCCAGGTTCTATCATGTTGATCATTGCGGCACCGTTAATGAGCACCGAGTTATCTTAAGATTATTTTTCTATTTGAGCTTGAAGAAACTCTACTGAGTCGGAATTAGTACTAGATTGATGATGCAAACGGGTGATTTTCATGACTGAAAAACGCCTTCAAATTGCCCGTTCGAACTTAACAAGCTATGGCAGAACAACTAGCTATGTCGAAAATAAAACTTACTCTAAAGAGTAAGCATATATTCGAAAGAAAAATTTTCTCAAAGCAAAAAAATCTCCATTTTAATTAAAATTGGAAAATAGCTTGGCTAATAATAACAGTTAAAAAGTCGCCCTAGGTAAATATAATTCAATTTAACGACACTACAAATAATTTCTTGTACAATAAATATGAATTATTCTTAACTAAAAACGGTTTATTTAAAAAATTTCTTTAATAATTTTCATTTTGTTGATGACTAAACATCTCAATCCTTTTATGGCATGTAATAAAAATGCCCTTTTAACAAATGTCCAGACACCTTGAAATAAAGGACCCCAATGATTGCGTCGCTTTTAAGGGGGTCGTTTATAGAAGCCTGTTACACTTTCAAAGAGAGTTTAGTCACTTGCTACAAATTAAGAATGCCTCTAATCTCTTGTCGATAAGGAATGCCTTTAGCTATACTTTCCATGCTTTTATATCAAAATATATGATTATTTTAACGTACCTTCTTACTATTGTTAATAAAATATTTGATTACTTTTTACACGTTTGATAAGAATGCAATCTTTTATCCATAAAATAAATGAAAACAATGAAAACGTCATACTGCTAGATTGCGAATGATATAACTTTATGGATCGAAATAATTATTTCTTTCTACAAAATCCATCTATGTAGAATTTACTACTATATATGCGATCCAACCCTTTTGGCGAAAAAAATTGTTATTTAAAACGAAGAAAGTTAAGCAGCGGCCCTACACTAAAACTGATTAAAAATGGATTGAGTTCTTGTAACTATAGACAGTGTCATAATTTGGGATCAGAGCTGCTCGTCCCACGCTGACCAGCGGAAACGCTAAGCACTCTGCAAACCTTATTTGTTAAATTTAATAAGTATAGCTCCAAAATAAGTACGACCGAAGAAAGAGATTCAGCGAAAACAACGAGCAACAAGAATGGTAAAGCCGTGTCTGGAGTACTTCTCTTGTCGCCGGGGACATCGGTGGTCTTCTCGGTGTAGCATCTGTCCTTGAGATGACCGTATTCCAAATCGACTCTCTTGTCAATTATGCCCATGACGAAGTACTGTCGTATCCTGTAATATAAATATTTTGTAAATATTAACAAAAGAGAGGAAAGATGAAAGTTTGTACTAGGAGGTCGTCTCAAATGGCAGTATTCAACGATACTTTCCTTTTAGAAGAACCAACGCGTCATCTGTTTGTAAGTTAAAGAAACCATGTACAAATCATTCCTATCGAAACTAAATGCCTTTAGCGTACGAGCCTGAACAAATAGTACAAATAGTACTCCGCCGATTTCTTTTTCATATACATTGAGAAAAATAATAGATTTTAAATGGTTTAATGAGGGTCTGAAAATATGCACATACCATTAAGCTTAAAACAGGATTTTACAATTTTAGCGACCACCAATAATTTCAAAAAAGCTGGTTTACAATTTAGGGTATTTCAATTTATGGTTTTTTTAAAAAAAATATCAATTTAAGTCGATTACTAGCCTTCATTTGTGAAACACTCAACCGAAAACTTACCAATTAAAGGCGTTAGGAGTTTGAAACAAAATGAAACCGGAAAATTGCCCAAAGTCATGCGAATATGAAACGAGTAATGGTAAATATGCATACCAGATAGGTTCGAAATTTAGATCATTAAGGGTGTCATCGGTAGACCTTTAGCCTAATATACGGTTTTAAAACCATTTTTTAACAGTTTTGGTTTTGAGATTTGTATAAACGTAAAAATGAAAATTATTTTACGGTTCCTCATCAAGTGTTTATTTTTTTTTGTCGTACTGTTTTCGACTATATAAGGCGAGTCATGACATTGTTATACATTCAGTTACTTAACCGAAAAGATAAGTTAATAAGTGCTCCTAAATTAACCAAATGTTGTCGCTTTCACTTATATTAAGTCAGTCGCGTTCACGAAGACGGCTCTGAGTAGTCGCCCTCTTTGGGAAGTTTCATCACATATGGTGCCGAAAACCGGGAAAGGAAACTTTTGGAACTGGTGGATTCAAAGTCTTGGTTGGGCAGCAGGTTCTTTTTGGACCGACGAAGATACGAGGTTCGGTGAAAAACGTAACGACGAGTCTGGTAAATAACCAGGAGGTGGGAGTCTAAGGATTTTGTTACGAAGCAATCACTATCCTGACAAAGCGATTTGGGTGTAAATATCTAATCGTTTATGAGCACATGAACAACCTACTGAAACTTGAGTCCATGAACGGTCAAGCGACGTCCAATCACTCGGAAGGTTTGAAGACGTTGGGTATCGGATCAGACACCTATGGAATCTTGCTACGTACTATACTCAAAAAAGGTTACCACGTGATATCCTGTTGGAATTCATGCGGACAAAGATAGGACAAGTCTTATGGGATGTAACGGATTTGGTGGAATACCTGGGAACGGAAGTTGAAAGTCGAGAACAAGCTGGAGCCTTTCTCGGACTCAAATCAACCACCAACAGAGAAGCCAGCGTTCGATCAACTGGCAACAGAAGCAGATCAAGTCGGCATTGTCAGAATTCAAGTTTCCCGTCACGTAATCGAATGCTGTCCGCCGCTGCTTTGAACACAGTCGTCGAAGCAAAACAATACATATTCTGCCAGAACTCTTCTCACAACTCAGTCATGTGACAGTGTTCCCGTTCAACGTAAAAGAGAGATAATCGGGAAACAAAGGCGATGCTATATATGCTTGAACATATCACATTCAGCAAGGAATTGTCGATCAAAAGCTGTGGTAAGAAATATAATTATGTCCTCTGCGGAAGAAACCTAGATCAATCAAAGACCAATGAAGACTTCATAGAGATGACGAAATCCAACGAAACTACGGAGATCCCCGCACTCTCAACAACTGCATCGGAAACAAGGGCTAACAAAGTCATACTACTACAAACTGCAAGAGCGAAGGTTCAGGGGACTAACGACGTCTTTCGAAAGATACGATGTTTAATTGACGGTGGGGCACAGCGTATGTTCGCGAAAGAAGAGATATCACACCAATTGAAATTACCAGTGGTCGGAGAAGAGACATTGACTCCTTCCGCGTTGAGTTTGCAAGTTCTCTCCCCACTGGTTTAAGGGGTTTTCCCCCGAGTTCTTCGGTTCCCCTTCCATAAAAACTTGTTTGTTGAGGTTAACGGTAATAGTTAGTGTAGGGAGCTGTTGGCTCGCGTGGCATGCAGGGCTGGCCACCACCCTCCTACGCATTGTAATCCGGCCACCTGTATTAAAAAGGCTTCAAAAGTCGCTTGATGACTTAGGCCTAAGGTGGTGCTTTGGGTATTAGCCTAGCGGATTATTATTATTATTATTATTATTATATCTTCAGTTTCGGGAATCCAATCCCACAAGAGGTCAATCGTTGAAAGGTGAAGGTCATCATGGAAAATCTACGCGATTCGTCCGGAAGTATCGAATTGGAAGCCAGAGGCGCCGATTCCTTGGGGGCGGTGGGGCTGAAGCCCCCATTGGTAAAACCGCCGGTGTTAAAGGCCGTTTACTTTTAAGCATCCGTAGCAAGAAAGTGTTGCCAGCAGACTCATTCCAAGTTTATTAGTGAGCTTCGGCCCCCTTTGGGAAAATAAGCGATCGGCGCCACTGGTGGAAGCAGCGCCGTCATATCAATACCAGAACAAGGAGCATTGGCGGAACTTAGACGAAGGGGACTCGAGCATGCAGAGCAAGTTGGCGAATTGGATGGTGAAAATACTGAGCTTGGATTTTTGATCGGGTGCGACAATCAATGGCGAATTCTCACTGGGATAATTGAAAGATATTATGCGGCACTCCTAGCCTTCGAGACTCCATTCTGATGGTCCCTTCAAGGACCAACTACCACTTCATTGATGACAGTCTCAGAAAATTCTGTAACAGCTATGACGTTTGGAGCCATAGAAAGCGAAGCCACGCTCTCAAATCAAATACAAGCATTCTGGAATTTTGATTTATTGGGGATGCGTGATGACGGAGTCGCCAATAATACGCTAGAGAACTTTAAAGCTCTATAGCCTTTATGGTGAAAGGTACGAAGTCCGGCTACCTTGAAATGTACATCGAGATAACCTTGGAAGCAATTACACCGTTGCCAAGAAAAGAAAGGAAAATCTTATGAAGCGACTGCGAACTCACCAATTTCTATTCGGACAATACGAAACCGTAAAACGAGAACAAGAACGGCTGAGCATTATCGAGGAGGTAAAAAAAGTATTCAATTCAAATAATCCATCGTAATATTTACCTCATCATGCAGTGGTCTTGATCGATAAAAAATCTACAAAATTCTGGATGAAGCTGGATTATCGTCTCTGAATCAATTCTTATTTGCCGGACCGAATCTTAATCCAGACCTGCTAATCGTGCCCGTACGATTTAGAAAATTCAAGATAGCCTTCACGGCTGATATTGAACGGCGTGATGATTTCTTTGGCACCCAACCACAGATTTAGTCAGATTCAACAATCCATATGATACGAAGATGAAGACGTACAGACTTGCTCGCGTTCCGTTTGGGGTGACGTCGAGTCCTTTTCTGTTCTCACCAACTATACTTGCGCCAGAACCAAGATGGGAATTCGGACATCTGTCAATCTATCAAAGACAGTCTGTATGTAAACGATCTTTTATCAGGGGAATCTGAGGTGGAGTCTGGATATCAGATGTCCATAAAGATGAAGAATTTTATGGCCACTGCAGGAATCAATCTAAGAAAATGACGGAGTAATTCGTACTAGCTGCAAGGAAAATGAAATCAAGATATCGCGGCTCGTAACATTAAATTCGCCAATAAGTGGATTCCCAGAAGCCCTAAAGGTACTTGGGTTGACCTCGAAACCAGAAGATGTTGTGATTTGAGCTTCATGTCTTTTGCGACGCAAGTGATGTCGCCTATGCAACAGTAGCCTAAGTTCGTCAAGTTCTACATAACGGCACAACGCATGTCACATTGCTCGCATCGAAAACAAGGATCTTCCGTTAAAAAGACTCACCTTGCTTCGTCTAGAATTGATGGCTGTTGTTCTCGGAGCCCGATTGGTGGCGTATCTAAAAGTAAGCTTTATTAATCTCACTTGCATTCGTTTAAGGACAGATTAGAAAATCATGACTTTCTCGATCCGAGGGTCATGTTGTCAGAATTTATAGCCCGGTGTACCGGTAAGAAAAGAACCACACCACCGGAGGCCTATCATCAGAATGCCCTACGCCAGCGTCCACAAGCCCGGACAGGTGACAAAACCAGCATGGTTAGCAGAACCCCACTACTGATGGTCGCACCCTCGACGCAAGCCGCTCAACCCAGCAGAAGGTGCAACAATGGGACGACCAGCCCGCCACTTCGCACACAGCAGTGGGATAGAGAACGGATGCTCTAGAAACTCCGGCCGACACCCCACCTACAAAGGCAGGGAGCCAAGCCCTTTGGAGAGAGCTCCTAAAGGGGAACGGCGGGCACACAGCAGCCCGCATAACCCGGCACAGCTGGCACCGGAGATCCCGGTGGGAGCCCAAAAGGCCGGGAGATGGGTCCGCCGTGCCCTCATACGGAGGCCCGCAGCCCCACAGCAGGCTACTCAATCCGCCGAGGCGGCCAGTTTGCCCGGCCCCTCTCCATTAGCCTGGGCCGAAGCCCAGTATCCAGCCCACACCTGACCGAAGTCGGAGGTCGGAGATAGGACCCTTTGGACGGAGCTAACATCTCCCAGCGCGCCACCGCCCTTACGGGTTACAAGAGCCGGACCCCGACTCCCCGGTAAAGCCACCAGTTATTGCACACTCCGACCCCTTGAGGGCCCGATCCGAGGGTCAGCAATTTTGTCGGAAACCGGGAGTCCGAGATACAGAGTCATACCGAGCCAAGAGTTTGGCATCATGTAAAAGGGAAAGAAAACCCGCCAGATAAAACGACGAGGGGTAAGGGAGTTAACGAACTAATTCACAGTCGTAGTTGGTGGGAAGGTCCAACGTGGTTCGTCGCGGACGCAAGTTCCTGGTCCATCAGCATTTATGTCGAATAAATGAATCCTGACGTGGAAGACGAGCTACGACCGAACCAGCGTTTCCGTAGTAGCAGGACAACGTCACCTTCTGGATCTCAATCGCTACAGCTCCTTCAGCAACGCCAAAGGAAAAGCTTCATGGGTTCTACGAGTCGTCGGTCATTTCAAGCGAGCTGAACCTAAACCTCATGGTCCTCTGGCAGTGGAAGAATTTGAGAAAGGGGATAAACTCTTATTACGTCAAGCACAACGACAGAGTCTTCGAGGATGAACTTAAGTTTTATATCATCAGGACGACGGTTGCCTATTGGACCAAGGTTACACTCATTCAATCCTATCCTCGATTAAGATGGACTCTTGCGACTTGGCGGCAGATTCGAACAATCTGAATTTTCGTATAATGAAAAGAATCCGTTCATCCTAATGGGCAAGAATCGTTTATGATATAATAATTTTATATCATCACAGACTTATGCATGCTGGACTTAGACACTCTTCTAGAAGTTCGGGAAACGTTTCTGGATTATTCGTAGAAGTCAAACCGCGAAACCTCTCCTTCAGAAATGCGTAAACTGTAGTCGTTTTTTACGGCCAAGGTGGGAACTGTCGATGTAGCATCTCTCCCTAGCTTCAAAATTACTGAAACTCCACCATTCAACCACACAGACATAAAACCTTGTCGAGGTTAACGGTAATAGTTAGTGTAGGGAGCTGTTGGCTCGATCTCGTGGCATGCAGGGCTTGCCACCACCCTCCTACGCATTATAACCCGGCCACCTGAATAAATGGCTTCAAAAGTCGCTTGATGACTTAGGCCTAAGGTGGTGCCTTGGGTATTAGCCTAGCTGATTATTATTATTATTATTATTTTTGCCGGACTGTTTTATGTAAAGATTGAGACCAGCACTGCAAACGCTTATATAGCACTCTTCACTTGTTCCGCTAAGAGAGCAGTACACCTGGAAATGGTGAGCGACCTTTCTTTTTTTTACTGTGTATCAGATGTGTAGGCGGTGTGCCACAAACAGAGTACACACCACCGGAGAACCTCATCATAATGCCCTACGCCAGCGTCCACAGCCCGGACAAGTGAAAAAACAGCCAAGGCAGCAAGAGAACCCAGCAGAAGGCGCAACAATGGGACGACCAACCCCTCACTTCGCACACAGCAATGGAAATAAGAGTGGATGCTCTAGCATCAGAAGCCAGCACCCTACCTACGTAGGTAAAGAGCCAAAGCCCGTTAGAAATGGCGCCTAAAGGGGAACGACGGGCACACTGCGGCCAAGCGTAACCCGGCACAGGTGGTACCAGAGATCCCGGTGGGCCCCACAAGGCATTGAAACAGGGCCACAGCGCCTCATAGGAGACCCGCCGTCCCACTGCAGGCAACAAAATCCACCGAGGTGACAGGATGCCTGGCCGCTCTCCGTTAGCCTAAGTCAAAACCCAGTTTCCCGCCCCTACCTGACCGAAGTCGGAGGTGGAGATAGGACCATTTGATCAAAGCTAACATTTCCCAGTGCAAGACCTGGACCCCAACTCTCCGGTAAAGCCACCAGTTATTGCTAACTGCGACCCTTGAAGGGCTTGTTACTTATTTATTATCTGAATTTCGTTACTCTTATAAATTAATACTAAACATTGTAAGGTCGTTTTTGAGTCGGCAAGTGGTCAAAAATGTAAGGTTGTCATACCGAGTTTAAAAGGGACCAAAAGCGTACTTAACGCGGAATTATCTCAAAAACGTTTAAGACTTTTAAAGTCGACCTTTGGACCAGGATCCAAAAACGAATTTTCGACCAAAGCCCGACCCTTAAATCGACTCTTTGTCACCATAACGGATTCATATCCGACCCCGTTTCGGATTCATACCCGACTCACCCGACTTCGATTAGGATCCATACCCGATCCCATTTCGGATTCATATCCCACTCCGTTATGGAGTCATACCCGACCTGAACTCTTTGGAATATTAAAATCACTAAACCTTTACTGGTGTGCACCCATAAAATTTATTTATACAGTACAATATTTCTTAAAAATATATTTATTGATAAATAATTTATAAAAATTTTAAAACTATTGATCATTAAGATCGGACAAGAAATTATTTTAATACTGTTAAGATTTCTAACACTTCTCCTAGTTTGTAACGCTTTTCTACTACTACTATAGGCCTATAGGTGCCTAGCGTTGACATATACTACTACTATGCTACTAGATTAAAATGGTTCTTAAGGACGCTAATGAATTATTAAATAAGGACAAGTTTTTGCCATACCCAGATTCTGATTTAATGATCAACTACTAAATTTACTATTAGACAAACATATCGAATCGAACTACTAAATAAAAACCAAACAATACCGCTAACAAATAAAATACTACTAGATTAATATACATGACCCCCAAAATAACTACATGCAGCATGCACTCGACCAATGCCAGACTACTAAAAATTCGCGGTCTACTATATACACTAATTGCGCCATATAAAAAGTACTCATCACTATTCTTGATTATCGTTGGTCTCGAGACTTCAAAATAAAATGAAAAAGGTAGATGCGAGGAGAGAGTTCGTAGAGTTGAAGAGACGAGTTGAAGGCTTGAGATGTTGGAGATACGATGAGGCTACTACTATCGTCTACGATGTCGTGGTGGTGATCGGCAGAGGAAAATCATGGTCCGGCGATAACTGTTCAATTGGCTGGAGACATTCATAGATTGCGACCAGCGCGAAAACTATGTTCCTTTTATTAAGGTCATCCGGAGCGGGGTGTTTAAGATCATAATTTCCTTTCGGTCCGAAGATACGGTTCCTCTTTTTTCATTCTTCTTCTTGTCTTCCAGTTTTGTTGTATAGGCCACGTGACCTTTTGGGTCCATCCTGGTTTTTTCGTTACTCAATCGAATTACTATGACGGGCTGTCACGTGGAGGAACCCTATGATTTGACCAATCACCAAATTTCAACGTAGGGCTTTATTTCAAGCGCCCATGTGTTTCACATGTGTTTCACTTTCTTGAGATCACAAGACGCGCACACATTCGGTGACAATTACACCAAACAATAATATCGAGGCGCACTACTATAATTGTAAGCATTGGTCGAGAAAATCTGGCAAAGGTTCGAGTTCAATAATAAATACACGTGGCATGCACACTATACGCTATTCACCGTCGATTCTAAAGACGATCGTAAAACTATAAATCAGTGGCTGGGTTGACAGGAGGACAATTTCGGGCATCTATTGAGATTCCTTTTAGCAGAGTAGTAACAATGGAAACACGTTGGATCCCTCTTTTGGCCTTTCGCTAACTACTTCCCATTCCTACAAACTATTCAACGCGACCATATGGGGATGCCGAGGGACGTAAAATAATTGTTTCCCTAACAAAATCTATTATCTAAAAGAGGGGTAACGTATTGAAAAATATTCGTTACAAGTTTTTACTCCAATAGGAACTTTACACTTCAAATTTTCAAATTAATATTTAAACGATTTCAGAATAATTGTAGAAGCTCTTTAGTAACAACGAAAAGCATTATTTTACTATTTGTTTTGAATATTTTAGAAATTTAACAATCTTTTAAAATCTAGGTCTTCTTTTTTACTTGAATTTTAACTTATAAGTTCAATAAAACAGTAACACTTTTCAAATAGAAAAAATTTACTTCAAAACCAATATTTTAAGTATATCAAATATGAATCAATTAGACTTAGCCCTTTTACTTAGGTTTAACCTTACAAAATAGAACATAAAATAAAATCATCTACATTCACACTATTAAACAATCCTATGAATTTTGCGGACGACATTTATATTTAAATTTTACATCTTAGTAAATTTTTACCGTCTACAAACTTTGGACTCTTAACCAACTATATTTCGGCGCGTATGTGCTACAAGGGCTGGAATTCATTGGAGGTCAAGGAATAACATGGCGATATATCATCGAGCGTGCAAGCTGGTGGAGAGGCTTTTACGAGTGGTTGGTGAGATCAGTAAAATTATCGTAAACAAGGTTCTTGAGCGAGCTGTACTGAGCTATGACCATACTTTCGGAGATTGAAGCAATCCTGAACTCAAGGCCGCTGACGTACTAGTTCAATGATCCTGATCAACCATCAGCGCTGACACCCGGTCATTTCCTCCTGCGGCAGAGCGTAACTTCTCTTCCGTCACGAAATTTCCCGAAAAATGAGCCAGCAATTGCAACCAAGAAGGCGCAAACCAGACGTTTAAAATACCGCCAAAATCTACTCGATGGAAAAGGTAGTATGTTCTGGAACTCCGATCCGCCTATCTCTATGTTAATCCTCGTCACGAAATCTAAGATCAAGGTCAACGATCTGGTCCTTATTCACGATGAAATGGTCCCAAGAACCGTATGGAAAATGGTGATCGTTCACGAACTCATTAAAAGACCAGACAACAAAGTACGAGCCTGCGTCGCCAAAACCGGAAACGGACAATAACTTCGTCGCCCATTTCAGCTCTTGTTCCCGTTCAAAGTTCAAGATCAACCAAGTGCGAAAATTGATGGATGTGCAACGGCTCGTCGGTGGGCAGTGTGTTAAAACCATTCTTTTACAGTTTTAAGTTTTGATATTTGTATAAATGTAAATATTTACGGTTCCTCATCGAGTGTTTGTGTGGTTTTTTTTGTCATCTCGTATCTATAAATAAATAACTGCTTTTAACTTAACCATTGTCGCTTTCACTTATCTTAAGTCCGTCGCGTTCACGAAGACGGTGCTGAGCAGTCGCACTCTTTGGAAAGTTTCATCAAACTTATTTTGGTTTCAAAAGAAGCCATTGCCTCCTACGGTCAACTTGTCTTCTTTCAAGCCCACAAAACTCGGGGGAAAAAACCGTATTTTGACCGAACCAATTGTTATCTTACTTTTTTCAATTTGCCGGTGAAAGAATAAATTTTCTAAAACGCACAAAAATGCTTTTTTCCTGAAATTTGAAATTTACAAATTCAATTGAAGACTATGCGTTGTATATAGCCTGAACTATTCACAATTTTCCGTCACGTCAGTTTTGAGAAAACCGCTTGGATCGATCAATTTAAAAGACCTTGTATACCATTATCAATAGGTTACTCTACAAAACACGATATTTTTTCTTAATATACTCCGTGCGACCGAAAAAGGAAAATTGGACGGCCAAAATATTTATCTTATGCTTTTAGGTAGGTGATAAAAGAGAAAGCTCAATTGGTTTTTCACGATAAAAGAAATCGCTATTGGAGAATCATTTCTTTGACTTCTGAAATGATTGGCTTTGGATCCTAAGGTGTCGTACCAAACCGGAGCTCTTCGTAAAAGTCAAGTTCTAAAAAAGCTGACGAAAGGCCTCAGCGACTTTAATGACCTTCTTACAAACTACGACAGCACCACACTTTTCAGCGGGTTTCATTACTCATTTCACACCTACCACGAGAAAATACGCGTTGTTAACTTAGTGGTTTGGTTTTTGGGAAACTGGGTATTTAAAATCTCGTTCTCGCAGGCAGGGACGATTGGGTCAAGAATCAATGACCTTTTACTTTACCCAAAAACCAACGTGGCCGAAACGAAACCAGTTGCTCGCAGCAACTCCTTTCGACCCGGCCCCTGACAGTTAGTTCTCATTCTAAGTTTAATACTCTTACCATAAATGCAAAATTTAACCATGGTTAGTTTAAACTAGTAAATAGTAAGTAATATACTATAGAGACAGATACTTCATGGTTTAAAATAAACTTTTATTAAAAAGAATATTGGGGAAAGTGAGTAATTGGGGCAGTTTTAAAAGGTTTTTAGGCCATAAAAACGGAAGAGCGCGTTCAACAAAAATAACTGTACGCTGATTTTGCTATCTGTTTGTATTTGGATTTTTCGCCATTTCTATCTGGGTTGAAAAGGAGCGAGTGGGCTCGAAAAGCTTCCCCAATATTCTTTTTAATAAAAGTTTATTTTAAACCATGAAGTATCTGTCTCTATAGTATATTACTTACTATTTACTAGTTTAATACTCTTACAATTGTTAGTTGATGACCTCCTGGTTTTCTCAATAATCCGTATCTAAAATTCCGGAATAAACTACATTATTTGCAATTTATTAAATAGTTGAATTTCCGTTATTTTCGTGCGGTGAGTGATTAATAGAAAACAGATAAAGCAAGTAGCGGCTCCGAACAAAACTTCTTTTTGGGTTTTCTGAATAACATTTAAAATGTTCCGTAGAATATCACCCCAATATCGTAGAAGCAGTTTGAAATAGTTTATTAAATTATGTGCAATTTATTAAATAGTTGAATTTCTATTAATTTTGCGTGACAAATAGCAAACCGTTAAAGCAAGGGGAGGTTTTTCCATTTAAATTCCCTGTACAGTGTCGCCCCCTTTCATATTAATAGCCACATGGAGCAATATTTAATTTTGTCACCCGACGCGAAGCGCATTTTTCAGTTGCAATTTTCTGTCGGAAAACAATTTAAATGTTTAATTTTTAATATTTTAACTGATATTGATCTATTATAATTATCGAAATAAAATTAATCAGATTTATGGTATAATGGACCGTGTTTGTAGGGGTCCGAACATTTTGAAAAAAAATTGTATACGAGGAAGGGAATTGGCGTTACGTGATTTGCGGAAAACGAAATAATTTAAATTTGTGTTTACCAATTGTACTTTGATCTGGATGTATAACGATTATATAAACCAGTTTTACGAACCACGTTTTAAAATAAAACCCTAATACAACCGAAATATAATTATATAACATGAAAATGTAAAGTCAAGTTGCAGGGCCTTTGGAAGACCCTCTTAAGAAGTTAGAACGCAATGAGTAAAGATATTTCAATTAAGGCTTATTAGAAATGGGAAGATAATGCTTAATGTTTACTTACATAATATTAATCTGCTCCAACATAATTTTGGTGACAGTATTGTTATTTGTACAGAGTGCGTTACTTAAGATCCCCAAAGCGTCAGGAGCCGCGAAGAATGCGGGCACAACCACTTTTTCAGCTTTGCAGAAATCCGACACGTATTCCATATCGTCTTGCCATCCTACGAACGACGTTTGCCCTCTCGCCACATCCCGCAGATGTTTAAAACGATCTATTTTATTTACAAGGAGTGTTCTTTTCCATATTTCGTATCCTTTTTCTCCTGGAAACTTTAAAAACAATAAATGATTAGCGCAGAAATATTTCCAAAACGGTGGTCCTTCTAGTTTAACAATAAACTGAAAAGTCAACCACAGCGGCGTAAGACCCAGAGTGAATGGAATATGGCCATTCCCAAATATTTTACCGCGAGATGCCACTAATGTAATTGCCCTCCCCCCTTATATTACTAGAATTTGTGCCTTTTACATATTAATTAAAGCAGGCGCGATCTCCGAAATAGCTTAATTTTTATTTTATGTATCTCTGATATAAACATTGCGTGATAGCCATAAAAATATAAACAGACCCTGGAAAAAATTTAAGGACAGCATTAAGAAAGAACTGTACTTATTATAAACATTTTGGGTTACATTTCAATATGAACTACTAAAACATATCAGTTAATTTGATCATCACAAATCACTTTTTTGGAAAATAAAAAGTTGGGTCTACTTAAAACTTAAATCTTAATTAATTCAGAAATACTTCAATCGTATTTCCAATGATCGAGAATATTTGAAAGTAAACGACAATTAATTGAGGAATTCTAAAATATTAATTTCGATGTATACAGCGAATATTAATATCTCACTTGTTTCTAAAATATCACAAATCGCTTTTTGCGGAAAATATACACGAGCTAATTATTGCAATACGTAATCTAAAATATCCATCAATTTTGTCGCAAATCTTTAAATAGTTTAATCTTAATTGTCTTATCGTATTTGCATTAATAAAAAAATACTTTGAACTTAATTTCCGTCAAATGAGATAATCTTAAATCCCAATTTGGAAAAACATAAACATGGTATTACAAAATATATTTCATTATTGAAGGTACACAAAGCATACACATGAACCCACAAATTAAAAAAAATACAGGAAAATCTGTGATGAATAACCTACACTCTGAACAGAAAAAAAACTTAAAATGATAACAATAATAACATTTATAAATTCCTCAAAGTTATTTTGAACTAAATAAGCAATATAAATTTATCTATCATCTAAAGATTGATTTTTAAATTTTTTTATCACAACTGACTATTACTTAACTTTTTGTTCACAATATGCATTTGTGATGTATTTAAGATTAGCAGTAAATATAACAATAATGAAAATAAATCAATTTTAAGGTTAAAAAGCATTATTTCTAATTTTTTAACATAAAATCACTTAATGCAGATATTGTGAACTAATCAATTTGGGAGTCGAATTATATTTCCCCCAAAACTTGAAAATTATTACTTTACAGACTGGTATTTTTCTCACCCATTGTATCGCATACCAAGAATCATGTAATCAGCGCTAAATATTTCAATTTTGTATCACAACTGTCTATTACTAAACGTTTTTACTAACAATATGCATTTGTGATGGCCTATATTATTCAAGATTTGCGGTAAATATAGCCCTTATAAAAATAATTCCTATTTAGGGTTTAAAAAAATGTCGAGTTCTTCTCTATTTCCACACTCAACATTCAATTAAAAAGCATCATTTCAAACTTATAGGAAACAAATTTAACCTAAGTTAAATTATTGCACACAATGTGAACCGATTTATAGCTTGAATCAATTAATAAAAGTAAAAACTTTAAACAAAATTGGTTTATGCAAATGAGACCTTGACAAAGAGATACAAATAATAAGGCTTAACTGCTGGGTTACGAGATTGGATAAAGTTGAAACTGAAGCCTAATTCTTCTACTCAAATAAAACGTGTCCCACGAATCCCAGATTTGTTTGGCTCTCTATTTATTCTACTTCATTGACTTTTACCACTGCCTAAAGTTAAGAGAAAAATAGGTGTAATTACACCTCTCTACAGTAATTTTGACGTAATAATGTTATTTTATACTTGTGAACTTACTTGGCTTACTCATGTCTTCGAAATTTTCAATGAAATGTTGAAGTTCAGTGAAATACGGCTTTAAATTTACCGTCTGTGTTTTTAAATTTACGCCTAAAATTCTGCAAGTATGGCGCCACGGGTTTCGCGGGCCGCGCACTCGTTGCTTTGATAGAATGCGATCGGCTTATCAACCCACGAATGTAGAGACCCTATAATTCTTTACCTTTAATAATTGCTTTAAACTCGCAGCATTGTCGGCTACATAGATTTTCATGTGTTTGTGTGAAAGTACGTCATCCAAGGTGAAGATCAAAGACCGATATCCGTTGACCATGTTCGTCACGATCATGGATGCCAAAACGTTGTTGAGAACGACCAACGAAAGGAACCACACGCACGAAAGAATATTCACGGACGTCGTGCAATTCGTCACGGAGAAGCCTGTCAATTTAGTCATTTATTAGTGAAGAGCAACGGTAAAAAAATTAAGTCGGGGGGGGGGGGCAGAATAACATAGTGTGGGAAATTGGTGCATATAGCGTAGAGCCTTCACACCAAGCGCGCCAAGGGAAAATATATACATATATATATATACACACAAAAAAACAGTGAAAATGCGAGAAAAAATAAAAATGAAAATGCACAATATAACTATAAAACACGACCGAGTAAAATACACAATGAATGTCAGAAAGGAGTACTCAGATCCGAATGGCACGTCGGAGAATGACGCAGGTGGCAGCGACCACCTCGGCGAAGCCCGCGTGAACCGCCTTGAGGACCCCATCTAAAGAAACCGGTAGATGCCTCTTGTGGAGGGCGGAGTGTAGACGCAGCCGAGGTGCAAGCTGGTCGGGGCAGACGAAGAGAATGTGTTCCACAGTGTCAACAGCACCGCACTTCGTACAACTGTCTGTGGGAGACAGGTTGAATCGAAAAAGTAGCGTCTTTGTCGGAAGGTGGTTGCAGCCGAGACGCGCCAAAAGAGTGTCATCGCGTCGCGTAAGCTGTAGACGCATGATTTCGCGTGGACCCGGGTTCAGCTTCGCGCGATAGAGAGCATACGCGGACGCACGAGTCCTCCAGGAATCAGCCCAAGTAGTGGTCCGGAACTTGCTGCACACTGACTTCAGTTCGGAGAGCGTCGCGGGGATAAAGAAATCCACCTTAGATGGCCGCGGAAGACCAGTGACTCCCGCAAGTCCATCCGCCGTTTCGTTGCCCTCCACTCCTACATGAGACGGGCACCACAGGAGAGTCACCGAGTAAGGGTACTTGTCGCGGAGATCGTGATTTGCCGTGACCACCGGGTCAGTAGAGCGCTTATGCAGCATGGTGAGGGCACTCATAGAATCCGAGCAGACGATCACCGAGCTGTGAAGATGAGCAGACGCGTAGGAAAGAGCTAGTTGTATGGCGAGTAGCTCGATCCTGTTGATGGGATGACCGGAATCGACATAGGAACAGGCTCCAACCCCTAGAGATGGAATTGCGAAAGCGGCGCCGGCGATTCCCGAGTCCGAAGCGAGAGAACCGTCAGTGTAGATAATGGTCGCATCCTTGGCGAGAGTGTCAAGAGTCGCGAGGAAAGATTGCCTCAGCGCGTCCGAGCAGTGGTCACCTTTGCGAGAATGCAACCAGCGGGAGATGACCTTCACCGTGGGCGGTTCCCAAGAAGGAGATGGAGCCAGGAAAGATTATGCTCTCTGGTTAAGTGCCACGCACGAAGCAGGAAAGGGAGCCGGTCCGGTGCGAAGTGATGTTCGAGGACTTCCAAAGTGGCGAGATTGTCGCGGGGGAGAGTGGGGTAAAATTCTGGCGCGAGAGTGTGAAGGTCCAGGATATAACGACGAACGCTCAAAGGAGGAATTGCCGCCTCCGCTTCCATAAGAACTATGGGCGAGGAGTGCGGGACTCCCAGGATGACTCGAAGAGCAGCGTTCTGTACTTTATCCAAAATGGCCAGAAGGGTGGCGGAAGCGGACGCATAGAGTGGGCTGGAATAGTCCAACCTGGATCGGATAAGGTGGGTGTACAGGAGCCGGAGCACCCCCCTACTCGCTCCCCAACTGGTCGCCGAGACGGTACGCGGGAGGTTAAGACGCTTTAGTGAGAAGTAGCAAGGGCCTCAACGTGAGGTTTCCACGTGAGACGGTCGTCAAAAATGACGCCTAGGTACCGGTACGTCCTGACCTTGGTCAATGGGGTGCCATCGAGACGGAGAGTGAGACTTCCCGGGATAGCTTTTGTTTTGGTGAAGAGCAAATATTCGCACTTGAGGCGTTGAAAGTTGAGGCCCCAGCTGGAACCATACTCCGAGATATTATCAAGTGCTATGCGCATTGAGTCGTACCGAGGTTGAAGCGCCGGTCCACACTTCCAACCTGCAATATCATCTGCGTGTTCACCGTTATCTACCAAGCTCCGACAAATTTGAGGGATCTCGTCCAACATAACGTCGAAGAGGATGGGGCTGATAGAGCTGCCCTGAGGGACTCCCCTTTTAACCGGATATACGTCAGAAAGCTCCCCATTAACTCTGACCGGGAAGGTTCTGCCCTTGAGAAAGTCCTCCACCCAACGAAGAAGATTTCCCGACGGACCCCAACGTTGTAGCTTGTAGAGCAGTGCTTGATGTTGGACACTGCCGAAGGCATCCTTTAGGTCGAGGAACACTGCAAGACAGGGTTGGTTCTTGGCCAAAGCACTTTGAGCAGCTGTGGCAAGACGAATAGCGTTGTCCGTTGCACGCCGGCCACGGCGAAAGCCCGATTGTTCCGCGGGTAGGACACCGTTTTGATCTAAGAACCAAACCAAACGGCCAAGAACCAATTTCTCAAAGATTTTCCCCAGGTTTGGGAGCAAGGAGATGTCGCGGTAAGAGGCTGCATCCATTGCGGGCTTCCCAGGTTTCAAAATTGGATGCAGAATAGCGTGTTTCCACCGAGCGGGCATGACGTTATATCTGGTCGGCGATCTTTCCAGAAAAGGTTCCTGCCGGTAATGCTGACCCGGACCGAGTGTTGGCTGGGGGTGAATAACTGTTCCGGCGGACTGTACCAGGCGCTCGGCAACTGCGGATTGATCCGTTACGACCGCGTCCCCATGTTGAAGTGAGAGGAGCCTGTGGGGACGATTACCACTTTTAAACCACCGAACCTGGGACCATACCTGAGTTAATTTGGTGTGCGCATGGAGCTGGCTGCAGAAATTTCTCCAACTGTCTCGTTTCTTTTTCCGAGTGAGCTTCTTAAAAAGAGCCCTTTCACGATTGTAGACCACTTGGTCCAGAGAATGCCCAGAGCGTCTAGCTCGACGACGAGCCGCAGTGACTTTTTTACCCTGGTCGGAACAATAAACGTCCCACCAAGGGGGCTGACGAGGAGCTGTGGCACCGCAGCCCCGCTTTAAGTGATTTAAAAGAAGTGGTGGCTTTAGTGAAGTACCTCGATAGTTCGGTAGATGGCGTCAGATAACGGTTCTTTTTAACTGTCGGCCTCTTGTGTTAAACACGTTAGTTGTACGTCTTATGATCGAGAAATGTGTAAACATTGGTTAATATTGTATGATATTATATAAAATCAAGAATATAATTCCAAAATCGGAATAATGATAATGATGAAGATGATGGTACATTTTTATTATTATTATTTATGACGTCTTTTATTCATAGGCGAGGTGATACAATTTATAAAATTTACAGGAATTTACACAAATGGTATATTAGTATATAATTTCAGTTTTTAGGAACATTTAAGCGTAAAAATGGAATGAAAAAAATTTAAATTGTGATTTAGGTAGATATTAATGTAGAAATGTTTTATAAGTCACTGTTTTTCGTTAAAGTGTTTCAATCCTGGGTCTATATCACAGATGCTTATTCTTTTTAGTGCGCTCTCAGTTTCTTACTTGTAGGTTTAAGTTCTTTTTAAGGTTTCAGTTATAACATAATTTTTTATTTTACGAGTTTAAGAAGGTTCTGAGGGGTTTCATTACATAAAGAAAGGGAAATATATAAAAAATTTAGCAGTGGTTATAATAATGCATTTAATATTGTGAAAATCATCTTTAGTGTGTTTTGGGATCCAAATATTTTCTAAATTTGAACCAAGGTTTTTATCAAAGCTCTGGATTATTTTTTCAATATAGTTTAGGATTTTATTATTGGTTATGCACGTGAAGTATATATGTGTAAAGTTTGCTGGCGTATGGTTGCCAAGAGGACCATTTGTGGAAATATTTTGAGAAAAGTGCGAGGCGGCATCGGGTGTTAAGATTTGGCCGAATTAATCAGGTTATTTTCTGGCGCTTTAAAGGTGCTTGACCAGCAGAAATTCCAAATTATTCCGGAGAAGTACTTGAATTGAACAATATCTGGAATCTTGTCGATGGTAATTACTGGTTTTAAGGAAATTTGGGAAATTTATGATTTTGATAAGGGTTTGGTTTTCAAATATGGCTAGTTTAATAAATCAAGAGAGACTTACAAAAAGAAACTAAGGGTGACTACGGGGGCTCGTCTGGTAGCCCCCAGAGGGCGTTAAAGGCCTCAAGTCGGCAGCTTGTCGAATGGTGCGGTATCGAGCGATGACACGGCTTTTAATTCGACTAAAATGTTGATTAATGTGGTCGCTGAAAGATGTTGTAACTAAGGAGAGTTTCGCGATAGTAGCGTACACGACATGGGTGGGCACGGACACGAAATTTCAGTTGCGTTGGCTATTAGGAGACTCACTTTCCAATGTCCAGAAGTCCGTTAGTGTAATGACCGCCGCATCGAAAAATTAACTGTAAAATTATATTTACCGTTCCCTTGGTGGGACAGGAAAACTCGATCTGACAAGGCAACGTACAGTAGATTGGGCATCTAAGTTAACGTCAGAAGCGGTACACTTTTCGGGGAAAGTGTAAATGCAGGCGTTAACGATTCGTCAGTGATGTTGGACGAAAAGGCGAGACAGAGAGCGAGAGAGCAGAAATTTCCATTAGGAAAGCCATCGACCTCCAGGGCTCAACATGTGGGCGAGGCGCATATGGCGTTGAGTGGTGAGCGTGCTAGTGTCATCGCGATCGAGATTTGCGCCCTCGACGATTCGCAGAAAAGTGGAGGACGCGAAGGAAATGTTAAGAAACTTCTCGCGAGAAGAGAACGTCGGCTGGCGTCGCAAGGGCATGCCAAACCAACACGACAGCGCTGTCGAGTCGAAAGGGGTTTTGGCTCGTCAAATCACCGAGTAACATCGCGGGAAAAGGTAAGCTAGGGATAAACGTGTCGAAAATGGACTTCGCGCAGGTGATTACCGGGGCATCGCGATCGTGAGACGATAAATAAAGCGCGAGCGCTTGAACTCGAAAGGCTCGAATTTTAAGTTCAACATTAACTAGCCCCAGACCACCCAAGAGATGGGGTGGGTAAATGTAGTTGAAAGGAAGTTAATAAGTGACTATTTAAACTCGCGGATGAAAGATAAAGGAGGATTCAGAACCTTCAGTCTGTATCAAGGATCCAGGAAGCTAGTTGGTTGACCAGCAATATTCGGCCCGCGAGCGAGCAGAGGTAATGGTAATGAAGCCAGTGCCTTAAGACCCGCGGAAGGCCCGTCGAGAGTTCCGGACAGAAACCGGAAGTTTTTCCCAAATGGACTCCGAGGAATTTCCCACCGTCCAACTGTGATGGATCGGGTAGTTGGATCGGTGGAGGGTTGCCACGCCATTCACCGCACCAGAGGACGAAGGACGTATCGCTGTTGACTACCGCCCTGGAAGGGGAGCAATATACAGCGAGACAACGATGGAAAGCGTCAAAATTTGAGTTAGCCCGAAGAAAACCATTCAAGTCGTCAGCGAAGGTCGCAATGACGATGTGGGAATTGGGGTATCCGAGAGGGCGGTGGAAAGACGAACGAAGTGAGAGCAGAATAATTCTACTACTAATACTTCTACTACTACTACTACTACTACTACGATAAATGGAATGAAATTTTTACATCAATTTGCAAAAGGAATAAATCCCGGCCATTAGATCGAAATAACGCTTTTAAAACCCAAGTGTTACAGAAAAACTACATTCTACGCAGACAGAAGGCTCCAAATTGTTGTACTGAGAGCTTAGATATAAAAACAATTACTTAACAGTTATAAAACTGAGGTACCGACACTGTTGTTAGAGCGTTTTGAAGTTTCGGTTAACACAGCTACTTGGTTTTGCTTAAGGTCTGATTTTGTATTCCTGAAAGCTACTTCGGCATAAACTCTCAATTTTCACCGTACTGCTTCTTGCTCTAAAATGGCTAAGCGCAGTTTTGATTACATATTGTCTTGACTACAAATTCCAAGTTTGTAGTTATACAAGTTTCTCTGTATTATAATAAACCATATTTATTTCAACCTAAGACCAAGAAAATATTTTTAATGGGTTTTTTGTATTTCCTTATGGAAGCAAATATTATATTTGGAAACAGTAATGCCAAATTCAGTATAGTGGTTACTTTATTCTAAAAAAAGTTATTGATTAGCAAAACCAATTCGAGTGTTTTCCCTAATTGCCGGAGAAAGGTGAAATAGACCACGCCAGGAAAGGCGTGAGGGGCGTGGTTTTTCTTCTAGGTACCATGAAGCGAATATCAGGTCATCCGAATACATGATCGACACTAGGAAGCGCTAACTCTGGATATACCGCCATGAACCTCTAGTGTTTTACTTTCCAATTCTGCCCTAGACAATAAATCTTAAATCCCAGAGATATCAGAAAATTATTTCAATATTGTTCTAGGAATTTGTCACATATAATCTTATAAAAAAATGTTTTGTTCTACAAAAAGTGAAAATAAAGCCAATTTAAATTAACAAAACTTCGGTAATTTTCAAATAACTTACTTTTGTTCATTAGAGATTCGAAAAAAGCCCAAAAATATCGGATTTTGATTACACCTTTAGATCGGTTTCTTCTCTGATTTAAATAGTCAAATATAATACTTAATAGTGATAATACAAAAAAGCATGAAGCAACGGAACAAATCATCTAGAAAAGTGGAAAACATAATTATTTAAATGGGAGAGTGCAGTCTTTGTACGATTAAGAATAAGTTGTTTTTTGGGCAACAATTTGAAACCCTTTTTAGTTTAGTAACGTTTTTATCCACCAAATTGAACAGAACTCGTTGAATGAGCTTACTTCAAACATTTAAATGTAATATTTCAATCATATTAAAAACGTATGCCTACGCCCGTATAACTTGAGGAAACCTCCTTGTACTACATGTTATATTTCTGGTAACTATTCCATGCCTAGTTTTTAACTGCTTTAAGAGTAGTTTTGGGCATGGAATCCATATTTGTTTGTTGCCACATTGACAAATTGACCGAACCCCTTTAAAATTGGCTGCCATTATATTTTTCAGATTTTTTCCCCAATAACGGTTGAAGCGTTAGTATGAATCTTCGTAATAAAATCTACCATTTTAATTGAAAATTGTGTTTTTCTAACAAAGAATGACCTGCGAATGTAATAATTTACTAAATATTCAATTTGCAATGAAAATTCCCTCCTGAGGGTGCGGTGATAATGTAACGCACTACTAAATATTAAATGTTTTGTTTAATTTGACAACTTTGATCCAGAGGTACGAAAAAACGTCGCGTTAAGCGTATAATCAACAAAACCTAATTAAAAATTGTAAATGACAAGATGGACGCCAAACCACGATCTTGACCGATAAGAAGTGACGAGTATGCGACGCGACAGTGTGTCAGAATTTATAGCCCGGTGTACCGATAAGATTAAAACCACACCACCGGAGGTCTATCATCATAGTGCCCTACGCCAGTGTCCACAGCCCGGACATTTGACAAATCCAGCATGGGTAGTAGTACCCTGCTACTGATGGTCTCACCTTTGACGCAAGCTACCCCACCCAGTAGAAGGTGCAACAATGGGACGAACAACCCCTCACTTCGCACACAGTCATGCCCTTCAGAAAGAGTGTCTAAAGGGGAACGACGGGAACACAGCGGTCAGCATAACCCGGAGATCCCGGTGGACTCCAAAATGCCAGAAAACTGGACCACTGCACCTCATACGGAGACCCTCCACCCCACAGTAGGCAACCCAATCCTCCGATTCGACCAGTTTGCACAGACCCTCTCCGCTAGCCTGAGCGAAGACTCAGTTTCCAGCCCAAACCTGACCGAAGTCAGAGGTGGAGATAGGACCATTTGATCAGAGCTAACATCTCCCAGTGCGCCACCGCCCTTATGGGATACAAGAGCCGGACCCCGACTCCCCGGTAAAGCGACCAGTTATTGCACACTTTGACCCATTTAGGGCCTATGCGACGCGCCATTACGTATGATACACATTTGCATTGGAAATGACGCGTTCTAGGACTTTATTCTAGAAGGAAAACAGTGACGTGCAAACGGTTCCGCCGTCATTGGGGGAAAACAGCTCATATAAATAAGATGTTCCAAAAAGAAATTAGGATTCCACGCCCAAAGTTAGCTTTAAATCAGTTAAAAACTTGAACCTCAATTTTTCGACATTGAAGTGCTACTTCTAGATGGTGAGCCCCGGCACGCTTACCATAAAGAAAAATTATTACACCATTTTTCAAAAACAAGAGCTTCTTACGCTCGGGGTCCTTCTAGATTCTGGAAAGGCCAAGTCCTATTGAGTTCGGGGTGCTTTTGGCTCCTGAAAAAGGAAAAAAATCGTGGTGGGCCCAAGGTCCCTCTAAATTCTGAAAAGGCCAGGTCCTGGTCGGTTGGGTTGCTTCTCAATTCTGATCAGCGAAAAATACTAGTGGGCCCAGGTTTTTCCTATAAATTCTGAAAAAACCAGTCCTGTTGGGCCATTGGTCCTTCTAGATTCTGAAAAGGCGAATTCCTGGTGAGCCCGTGATGCTTCTAGATTGCGCAAAAAGTCAAGCCTCAAAGGGCCCGGGGTGATTTTACATGATTCTTAGTAATTTCGTAAGTTAAAGAGACAGAAAAAGATTGCCATATATTAAAATAAAAACAATTTGGGCATCGCTGCTTTAAACATTATTAAAGGCTCACCAAGTTTTTGTGAAGGGCCATTTCCTTTAGACGCCCGTTTGGCACCCGTGCATTCAAACATAGACATTTACATTTTTAACACAAACCATCGGGAAAGAAACCAAACAAGTCAGTCACCCCCATTTGAATACGTACCCATGTTGGAATCTGAAATAGACTGGAAATCGCTGATTTGAAAACGTATTCCTTTCTTTGCGTAATCAGAACTACTCGAGAATAATATAATTCCGCGGTGAATTGATTTCGTTCTACCTTCGAGGGGTTCAGAGAAAAAGGATACATTGAAATATCCTGTTTCGATAACAAAAATATTACAAATAATTAATAAAAAGGTTTAAAGAATGAAAATCAAATATAAACTTTACTATCGAAACTACCGCGATTAAATCAAGTTCTATCTATTCTAGAATTTCTAGTAGCTTATTGAAATTAGACCTAGCTTTTAAATTATTGTTCATTGGGATAATATAAATTTATCGGATTTCGTTTTACGCATTTAAAGCGAAATGCTAACTCAGCTTTGATAACTTCGAAACTAAGAAATGTGGACGGAAATTTAGTAAATCTTTTATAACGTTTTCATAAATATTTAGGAAACCATCTTAATACGAAAACTGGTTCCGATTGACCAATGTAACATAACATTTTCATCAAAAATGATCTCCTATTTTACGTACTGATGATCGCGACTAGCCAAAAACGCAATTTCAATGCATGTTTGCCCATTCACAAAGCCGTTGCTCAATAATTGTGAAGAATAGCCCTAATATTCAACTACAATCTCATTTAAAGAGACAACATGAACGACTCTAAAGCAGGATCGGAATCACATATTTGAAATCAAATTCCAGTTTTTCAATGACTGAATGGTGAGTGGTCGTGTGTATTGTGGAATATAGAAGTAGAAAATATTCTTACCCATTTTCTCCCGTCGTCCGTGTGTGTCCAACTAGGAGATTAATCACGAAAATATTATATTATAGGGTCATCCCACGACAAATCGACCAATTATTTTATTTGTCCACCATACCTTTTTAGATTTCATTGAAATTTGGTCCTGGCGTGCCTTTTGGGTTTTTAAAAGACGATTTCCGAATTATTGTTACATATGGGATTTAAACTGTGCCATAAATGGTAAAAATAGCGACGACTCCTGAATTCAGTGGTGAAGTAAAGCGCAAAGGTGAAATGTTTTAAAGTTAACTTACAGGGTCAATGGTTCAAGCGTGCAAATTTCGAAAATAATTTCTATAAAACCCTGAAAGAAGCACTTAAAGCAAGTGGCGGCTCCAAAGAAAGCCCCTTCGATGTTTTTCCATATTTTACACCAAAAACCTCCCGTAAAGTATCGCCCTCTATCGTAGCAACAGCTTGAAACATTTAACATTTTAGCTCTAGCATTTCCTCAATTTAAACGGTGAATTAAATTGCTCGTAACTCTTAAAAAAATAATCAATCTAACGAAATGTCTGTTGATAAACGAATTGTAAGTGCGTACAGGCAATGACTGTACACGATGCCTAATACATTTCGTTGTAGGAGCTGCCGTAAACGACATCTTTTCCGCCTTACAGGTACTGGCCCTTAATGGGAGTGTGCAATAACTGGTGGCTTTACCGGGGAGTTGGGGTCCAGCTCTTGTAACCCAAAATGGCGGTGGCGCACTGGGAGATGTTAGCTTCGATCAAATGGTCCTATCTCCACCTCCGACTTCGGTCAGGTTTGGGCTGGAAACTGAGCTTCGGTTCAGGCTAACGGAGAGGGTCCGTGCAAAGTGGCCACCTCGGCAGATTCGGTAGCCTGCTGAGGTTCGGCGGGTCTCCGTATGAGGCGCAGTGGTCCTGTTTCCCGGCTTTTTGGGGCACACTGGGATCTCCGGTGCCAGCTGTGCCGGGGTATGTGGACCACTGTGTGCTCGTCGTTCCCCTTTAGGAGCTCTCTCCAAAGGGTTTGACTCTTTACCTACGTAGGTAGGGTGTCGGCTGGAGTTGCTACAGCATCCACTCATAATCCCACTGCTGTGGGTGAACTGGGAAATGGTCCACCTATTGCTGCACCTTCTGCTGAGTTGAGTGGCTGGCGACAAAGGTGCGGCCATCAGTAGTAGGGTACTACTACCCATGCTGGATTTGTCACCTGTCCGGGCTAGGTGAACGCTGGCGTAGGGCACTATGATGATAGACCTCCGGTGGTATGGTCTCTGTTACTAGATACACCGGGCTATAAATTCTGACAAACTGCCTTACAGGTACTACACTGTTAAAAAAAATTGTTATAATTTGAACAAATCGCCGTTCAGAAGGTTGTCCCTGTAACAAAACGCCATTTTGTTCTAATATGAACAAAAAATATTCGTTCGATAAAGAACGATGGTTGATGGTTCAATATTGAACGTTTTGTCGTTCGCGGTGGAACGCTTTGTCGTTCGCGGTGGAACGCTTTGTCGTTCGCCGTTGATCATTTTCTCGTTCGACTTGGAATGCTTTATAGTAATCCTATACAAAGAGTACATAAAGTTGTTGCTTTCAAAATTATAGCTCATGTCTCCTGCCGGCGGTTCATCATGCTAAATTAATAAAAGTAACCTAACCTAACCCATTGCCCACCGAAAAGAAAAACCAGGCCAAAAACTAGATTATTTGAATTTAGTTCCAACCTCCACTACAACCATCTTATTAAACTTAAAATATCTACAATGAAAGTGATATGCGTAAAATAAATAAAACCTTTTCATAGCGCAAAAGAGATTACATTCTATTCTCAGCCGTAAGGCTGAGAACTGGAAACAATCGAATTTTGAATTTATTTCGATGCTGAAAACGTCAAACCAAATTGCAGTATATTACGAAATATTTTCTGTAAATTTTAGTTCTGGAACTTGGGCAATTACATTTCCGAACGAATTTCGTCTACCTTGCCAATCAAATAAAAATATACTTAAAACAAAACGGTGCGTGTCCTATAAATTCGGACCTTTCACAACCCTTTTTCGTTTTCCACTTCGTTAGGACACGGAGGTTATTTACATCGTTATTTGTGTGAAGTTTCTTTTCAATGGGTGGCGTAGTTTCTGAGAAACAGCGTTAGAGACCTAACGCCATTTGAGTCGCTAGTGAAGGAGCTACGCTCCAACAATGAAATGGAATCTTCGGTAAATTTCCAAACACACTGTACATACAACTACAAAAACAACTTCATTACAACATGTTCTAACTCACCCTGTAAATAAATTACTACGCGTAATACTTTAATCAACCAGTACACTAACTTAAAACAACATCATATTGTACGAAAAAACTACCTATAACAAAGCGCACTCTAAACCACTCATTTATTACTTTAGGGATGTTATACTTGTTTGTTACTTTTGGCCATACGAAGTTTTCCGCAAAATAGTGTCACACTTATTTGTTACTTTTCACCTTACAACGTTTTCCGCATAATAGTGTCACACCTAATTGTTACTTTTGGTCATACGTTGAAAGTGTCACGCTTATATGTTAGTACATGTACATGAAACCAATACAAAGAAATCAATATAGGATTGTGTGTAAAACCTGTTCTAAGGGGAACGATCTCCTAGCTATTGGTACGAATCTATTCTATTGTGTAGTTTACAAGCCTTCATCCAGAGGGCGAAAGAGCATTCGTTCTTATTTGAACGAAATCAAATATCTTGAACACACCGTTCTCTTTTACATACCTTTAGAACGCTATCGTTCATTTTTGAACAGACTGTTCTAAGTTGAACGTCTTCTGAACGAATTTTTTTAACAGTGTACTTTAAAGCTATCATTTGCTTTAAATTTAGCACCGCGGCATCAAATTCGTACATGATCCTACAATAGGTTGAGTGTCATTTTGACCAAATAACGAAACAAGCACCTTTTTCAAAGGAAGTGGTTTTACATAATGTATTTTCTCTCTAGAACTAAAACTCTGATTTGGGATATTCTTTTCAAGCGTCCACAATATAAGTGCAGACTTTTAATACCACATATCTTAAGAACCGTTCATCGAATATTAAAAATTAATTGGAAATCGGCTTTTCCTTACCAATGAACATCTATGACCAAATTGCGATGAGATCTAAAACGGTAGGGTGGGACAAGAAAAAATCGGGCGATTTGTCGTGGGATGAAAAAAACAATTACATAATTTCATCTAGGAGCAACAAACACAAGGAGAACGCAGCTAGCCTTTAAACACGCTAACGAAGGGTTGTGTACGAATTTCATTGGACGGGCGTCACGAGCCTTTACGCTGAACGTTTTACTGGTGGGGGGGGAAGACAATTTCAAAATTTTCCCCTTCCGACGGCAGCAGGCGCTAAAGCGTCTAGCCAATGAAAAAAGTACACAATAAAATCCACCACTTTTGACGGGTTGCGTTATCCTTGGGTGGGGTGTTGTGTTTGTTGCCCCTACATTTCATGGGCAGGGGCCTAAAATTATACAATTAGAAAAATAAATAATTTCAAATTATCAAAGTTTTTAATTTTTAATTTTACTCCGCACTATAAATACCGCTAGTAGTAATATTTGATTTGACTTCATGGTTTTGAATATTTATTTAAAATGTTGAGACCTTTAAGACCGTGTAACTTCATTAGCATAAGAATAAATATATCGGATATTTCATAAATATATATTATCAATTTCGCAAATCCTTTCGTTTTGAGCTTGGATGTGCTTCAACCATTTTAAAGGTAACTACGCTTTCGCACGTGTTAAATTAAAGGGAAACTCTATGAATGTTTAATAAACGTTGTCTCCGACCAGATGGGGTAAGGGCTCACTTCCTTAACATCTACCGTATTCTTAGAGTAACGCTGCGATAAATAGTTCCTAATTGAATCCTGCACGCTACGAAGCGTGACGTTTTAAATCATTCATATTTCAGCAACTAAATAATAAATAATTAAAATAAATAACAGATGTTACGTGCTTAGAAGTGTTGAAAGTTTAATAGTAATATTAAAACAATCTATTAGGAGCTGTAAATATCGAAAATGATGGATAAATGGGATTTAAAACGTCAATAATTTTTATAAAATAATTAAGGGTCAAAATTGAAAATGTGTTATATTTATCAAAATAAAACAAACATAAAACATGGATTTAAGAATTGTTTAACTGTATGGTTTTGAGATGTTTCGTCAAGTTTAAGATTGATTAAAACAACCTCTTGAGAATCGCAAAATTGTTCGGAGCAAATTCGAGAATACATAGTTTTACTCAAATAAATATATTCTCCCCAAAAGCAAATGGCAGGGAAACTGATCCCAGACTGCCATGATTCGTGGCATTCGAAAGGTTCACTTCATAGCACTCTTATTGGCTTTGTGATGTGAGATTTGGTGAAAATTAGTGAAGGTAAAAATTGTAGGTTTAATTAGATTTGTCGGTTTAATTTTGTAGGTGGAAGTATATTTATAGATTTTAATTGTACTTGTATTTGTATTATGTAAGGTGCACATTTTTGCATTTTTTTCAAAATGGTTTATCTCACTTGAAACGAGTGGACATTGCTTTGAAGAGATCCACTATAGGCCCGGTTACGTTTTCGAAGTATGATCCAATGTTCGCTCCCTCTTCTACGTAGACCATTGGAAAATACTAAATATTTATAAAAAAATTAACGTGAGTTTTGTTAGTATGTGTAAGTAATTAACATTACGTTCCAAAAGTAGTCCAAGTTGGCAGTGCGCGACAAATACCTGTAATATCTAAATCCCTCTTTAAAATGGCAAAAACCCGAAAATTTTTGAAGTAATAATCACATTCTTCACGTTTCGTTTTCTGCCATAAAAGTGTCTATATGCGACTATCAGGGGCGAATTTATCAGCTGCAGCCTAGGGCCCCGTCAAAAAAAATAAAAACAATTTTAAGTTAAGAAACATGAATTTTTTCATTTACCCTGCAAAATGCATCTGACACCCCCAATCTTGAGTTCATTGGAGATTCCGAAAACCGTGTTAGCCCCTGGCGACTATTGATCCGGCCTGATTTTGGTAGATTTTCCCCTTATTAAAATCGGTATAACTCGGAAAACGGGTCAAATAGACACTTCGTTTTTTGAAAGGGCCTATCTTCAGATAATCGATTATTTTACTGTTTTAAACGGATTAACGGTATTAATTAGAGCCAATATAAAAGATTTAGGTATCAAAATATCAAACAGGTCTACCAGGCAGTTAGCGAAATATATCGCATTATAGATAGAAATAGTAATGTACATTTCTCAATTTTTGCCGATATTAAAATCAATAAATTTCGGGTTTTATTACAGATCCCTGGCTAATTCTTTTTGCATTAATTAAGGCTCATATACCACATTATTTGACCGATTCCGAGGGTCCCCCCGGTATGTATTTTTACGGTACGGGGGTATATAAATCCGTTAATCCATGTGAAAAATATTAAAATATTGAAAAAAATTTAAAACACCAAAATTATAAAATTTTTATAAAAATTGACGAAAAAAATCAAAATTGACCACATTTTGATCAATTTGAACCAAATGGTTGAAAATGAACCGATATGGCGAAAATTGGAAAAAATGTGAGAAAAAAATAAAAAAATACAAATATTGAAAAAAATATTTCAAAATTGATTAAAATAATTTTTTTCAAAATTGAAAAAATATTGATGAAAAACAGTAGTTTCGATCAAAATTCATAGGAATTGACGGAAATTTATAAGTTGTGTAAAATTGGATTAATGTATAGATAAATTGCGATTTTTTTGAAAAACAAATTATTTATTTTGGTCAATTTGATCAAACTTGACCAAATTAAAAAATAATAGATCTAAATTAGCCCAAGTTTAAAGTTTTGTAAAAATTATAATAAATAAACTAAATTCAACCAACTATCCGCTCGGATTTTGCTAATTTTGATCTATTTTTTTCCAAATTTGGAAAATAATTTAACAAAAAAACAATTTATCTATATAAATAAATTTCCGTCATACTATTCCTTCATGCTGCAGTCAACTCTTATTTCATTCCGCCATATTCGGTGGGTTTGTTGTGTGGAAATGTCTTACCCAATTATGAAGTTTCGGGTTGTGAATATTGCAGAAAGTTAATACCCGCGTGCAAGAGTCTTTATTTTAATAATAAAGTCTTAAAAAAGTTTCATTTTACATTCTTTTGTTGCTTGGCTCGGGAAAATGTAAATTAACGTAGGACTCGTGATTTAGATAATTAAATATGTTTAAAAATCATGAGTAGAGCAGGATACCAGTGCTGGAACCGACCTTATTTATCTTTTTACTGCTTATATTGTATATACACTAGAATCTTAATTTTTGGGAACATTTAATTTGTAACCCTATAACAATTAGCGAAATTTATGACGTTGTTGTTGTGAGTTTTCTACCATTCCAATCTGACAGAGCCTCCTAAGTTGCCAGTCTACATAAATGCACTGGCTTTTTGAACGCAGTCACTTTACTACCAATTATTTAAATGTTTGAGAGATAAATCGCCGATTTAGAATATTTAAAAACATTTTTATGGGAAATAAAGTGTACTAGTTTAGTAGGTAAGTAGGTAAATCATAACAATTAGTAGTTTATTTTAGATTACGCCAGTGGCTTAACTGACTTCCTTGGGGTACGCCAGCGAAACTCGATTTAAGTATCTTTTTGATCATGTCAACTAACCTATTATGGGATCATTAATATCCGGTGCCCCACTGGATAAGGCAATTTAAGATTTGAAAAAATACTGCAAGGCTTAAATGAAAACTATGTATAGCTAAATTCGTCATTATTTCCGTTTCAATTCCTCACATTGAAAGTCACAAATTCATACAGAGAAAAATCGGTCGCTTTTGCGAATAGTTCGGCCGAAATATTTATATATGCAAGTGTTCCAATTGTTTCCCGCAGCAATTCATACCTCTACTTGGAATGCTTATCACGTAAGATTTTCGTCTCGATGTGGCTGACGGTTTTTTTGACGGCACTATGTTAACTTAACAAACAACAACGTGAGAGGCGAGCGCGCGCAGAGGGGATTTTTTATCTCGTAGGCGGGGCCAAAGCCGTCAGAGTGATCTCACCATGCGCGATACACCAGGATAAGCATTCCAAGTAGAGGTAAGGATTCCTGTCTCCCGTTAACGGATGTTGACGGCGCTGAATTAACATTATTCGCGAAATTGTGTTCAACTGAAAAACACTTTGTCGACATTCTACCATAAGCTAAAGGTTTAAATAAGGATTAAATAAAATACTAACCGAAAACACAATGTACGTGATATTTCTTATATTACGAATTTAAAAATATAAATATCTTTCCAATGAGAATAAATATTTGAAATATTTTTATTAAAGACTTACGAGAAGATATTTCGGTATTCGTATATTCGTCATTCTGTCCGTTTCAATTCCTCACATTGAAAGTCAGTTATTCATACGGGAAAAACACTGTCGCTTTTGCGAATAGTTTGGCCGAACAAACTCTTAATTTACACAAAGGGACATTAAAAACCTCCGATCAATCGTACGCGTTGAGTTTCTAATCACACGTGAGCAACCATTAGAGCTCACTTGAATGTACTTTTAGGAGAAACAAGTTAAAAATCCATAAAATTCATAACGCAAGCGCCCAAAATTTCTTTCTGCTGAATACTGTCGATTAATTTATCATTTGTATCTTACAGTTCGCAAATATTTGTCTAATGGTGTGGGAAATGAGTTTCTTAAAGCGACAAAGTTTCCAAATTAACAAAAATGTCTTAGAAACGATAAAACAGAATACAGGTCACCCTTTATTACCATAAGAACCAAGAATGCGTGAGGGGATTTGGAGCAGAGCTAAAAATTATCGACACATTTACGCCAAGTAAAAATAAATACATTCTGATATAAAAGTAACATTAAGTGTAAAAACCTGTTCGGCTGGCCATTACCTTCCTTGGCAATATGTCACCTGATATTACAAGTTGCTCGATGATACAGGGCTCAGTGGCGTAGCTAGCATGAGTGACACCAGGCGCGGGTATCATAGCTTGGGTGACACCCGGGGCGGATATCATGGTGTGGTACTTACTAGTCTCTAGTTTGTGCATTTTATTTTTTACGGTCGAGTGTCACCCCCAAATCACCCCCAAACGGGTGGCACACCCCCCGCCACCTAGCTACGCCACTGACAGGGCTACAGTGGTGCCTTAGGTTTTTGTTCGCACGCCATCTAGATAGCTAACTAAAGTATGGATAATTTTTAAATTTATAAATTAAAATAGTTTAAGTTATTATATGTATTAGAAGTAAATTAATTATGTTACTCAATTTGAAATTAACTTTACAATAATGTTACTTGATGGTATAGACATCAAATTTCGGGGGTACTCAGCCTCTGGTAGTGCTTTCAGGAGATTGAATATAAAAATAAATACGAAGAAGCGCGTATTTTTCTGACTGTCCGTCCAATCAAAACGGATGTTTCTGCGTAATCTAAGAATATACGCGGGATATGTTAGATGCCGTGGACTTAGCTGCTGTAGTGTTCTTTATTCCAGATGGTCAGTTTACCTAGTCATCTTCCATGTTAGTACTTGTCTAGTTTCTATTTGGACACGGGATTTTTCTACAACATAATATTTTCATTGCCTACCACGATGGCTATAATTGTTACATTTTGAAAGCAAAACTACTATGACTCGTGATATTGTCCTGGTCCATTATCTGATGGACCTCCATATTTTCTGGCAGAACCAGTGAATGCTTTCTTCCTGCGGTTGATATAATTGTTCCTTGAATTGTCGATGATTATTCGTGTCTAGGAAATTTAATCCTCGTTGAATTGTGATTGTCCTGCGGTCCGTTATTTAATATAACCCTTGTTTGATACTTTGGTGTGGTGATGGATATAATGGTTCCATGACTTTTTATCAATTTTACTGGTTTAGGAATAGTCGTGGTCTGATTGCTAACGGGTAACGTTACATTACGTCATCTTGATGATGATTCTACGAATCTCAAAATTTTAATCTTTAACGCAGAGTTGCTACCCAGCAAACACATAGCTCCATTGGATATCCATGGCACGTTAACTTTGGATATTATGATGTCTGGGAGATATCCATATATCCAGGTTTTACGTCACATGGATATTCCATAGATATCCAGATGTCATGGTTTTGGAGATCGAGGGTATATCAAAACTCTGGATATTCAATATCCAGGGGATGTTGTAGGGATATCTCAGGGATTAAAAAAATAACCTATTTAGGATATGACCAGGATATAATATATCCTAGGGATATCTAATATATATTCTAAAGATATCTTATAGATATTTATAATGTCCATATTATGTACGTTAGAGGTCTTATTTTTTCATTGCCTACCTTGATGGCAATAATTGTTACATTTTGAAAGCAAAACTACTACAACGCGTGATATTGTCCTGGTCTATTATCTGATGGACCTCCATATTTTCTGGTATCCAGTGCTTTCTTTCTGCAGTTGATGTAATTGTTCCTTAACTTCTTCGTGTCTAGGGAATTAAACCCTCGTTGAATTGCGATAGTCCTGCGGTCCGTTATTTAATAGAACCCTTGTTTGATACTTTGGTGTGGTGATGGATGACGTTTCCCCAATTTTTCTTGCTTATGAAATTCAAGCTACGGTGCATTATAATAGTCGTGGTCTGATTGCATTATGTCTTCTTGATAATGATTGTACGAATCTTAAAAGATTAATCTTAAATGCCGAGTTGCTACAGGTCCAATGAATTAAGAAATATCTTCTTTCTGGGGAACCTGTGCGATATTTTAAGTAATAGTGGCTATAATTGATCATGGTCTTCTTTTCGATTATTCTTCATGTCTTAGACGCTTAATCTACGATGCATTATATTAGTCCACGTCCAGTATGTGATGGATATTTCTACATTTTGTCGGAAACAGTGGTTCATTGGGAGTGGCGTTGGTTAAAATTCATCGTTGTCTTCTTTTCGATGATTCTTCGTTTGTTAGAGGCTTAACCTACGATGCAATGCACTACATGGTCCTCTGCATTATACATGTATAGATCAAATGTGGATAATTCGATGGAGCGGTGCTTAATTTTTTCCTCCTCCCATGACCTGCATTTTCATTAAGGCCCGGATCGCTTTAGGGGTAGAGCTTCGTTTGTCCGACTTCTCATTTGGCCGACCACAAAATAAACGTTACCCCAACTGTCCATTTGACCGACTGCACATTGGTTCGACTGAGAAGTCAGTTAAACGGACAGTCGGCCAAATGGACTGCTCATTTTGCCGATTGAACATTTGTCTGACTGTCCATTTAGCTGACTTCTCAGTCGGCCAAATGGACAGTGTATTTTGCCGATTGTTCATTCGGCCAATTGCTCGTTTGGCCGACTGCTCAATTGACCGACTCCTCATTTGGCTGACTGCTCATTTGGCCGACTACTTATAAGGCGGTTGGACGAAACTAGGTGCGTTTGGCTAGGTACTGTACTCTAGGTTGCGTTTTAGAAGGCCCAGCGAGGTTATAAAGAAAGGGGCTGTGGGGGCGCCGTTACGCGCCAATACTTAAAACACATTGCCCGTTCTATAAGTCAACCTAACACTAGGACATAGTATAGGACAGGCTATAGTATAACAGTCGGTCAAATGAGCCGTTCATTTGTCCGACTGAGCAGTTGGCCAAATGAGCTGTCGGCAAAATGGGCATTCGGACATATGAGTAGTCAGCCAAATGAGGAGTGGGCCAAATGCACCCTAGGTTAAGTTAGAAGAAACCACCTATGGACTGTGCAAAGGATGATAAAATACGCGAATAAGTAGATTAGTCCATAATTAAAAGGGATAAAATAGCTAAACCCTAAACAAATTTGAAGAAATTAAAAAACTTTCTAATAACTCGTACCAATAGGTCTTCGAGCAAACAAAAAGACACGAATCTCGGATCAAATAGATCTTCGAGTAAAAAAATACATAAAAACTAAATAAGATAGCCAGAAATTCCAACGGTAGACCGGTTTCGTTCTATTTGGAACTCATCAGTACCGTGCGGGAAATCTGGCTGGCGACTGTTATATCGAAAAGAGAAACTAAGAAATTCGACTCAACCAATTACCGAAGAGTTCATCAACGCCTCGCTTTGCTCGATGATTCTACTTGGGATGATACGACCATTACTTGACGGAACGGTTCTTTCAATGGCAAATCAATCCGGTTTGTCGAAAGATTTGATTTGAGCGGCTGAGCGATTAACGAAATATTCGAATACAATTCAACGCATTAACGGCATTTTCATGTCGGACATCGTGCATCACTAGAACGACTACCAACTGTAAGGCCTTCAGCTTGAACCAACTTCTGGGAAACCTCTTGCCAAAACCCAAGTTCCACGAATATCTAAGCGGGACTTTCATCATACAATTTGACTCGTGTGTTGAGGATGCAACCGTCACCCGACCAGTTCGTCGTCGATCTATTGTTCCGATTTTTTCTTTCATTTCGCGAAAGATTTTATTCAGGAGCATAATTAAACTTTTAACTAATAATATTTTTTATAGCCTAGGTCAGACGCTGAGAGTTTTAATTTAAATCCCACAGTTTGGAATAAAACTTTTTTACATTTATAACTATTTCGAGTAAATAATATAATTATTTGGTATTAAGCCTAATAAAAGTTTCCAGATTACGATACTATTCTGGAGTTATGATTTGTGCTTTTGAAAGAAATTTTCTCAGAAGTGAATGATCATCATTAACTATTTAATTATTCTATTGCAGTTTCGCTATCTCTGATCATGTGCTTCTGGTTACGGACTGTAAGATTTCTGTAGATCTCTCCATTCAAAAAGATGCTAATATTAAAATTACTTACACCAACAGTAAATATATTTTGGTATTTTGCAGTGGCGGAGCTCGGTTTATTGGGCTCCACGCCACGGGAGGTATAAATAAAACCGATTCCGAGGTTAAAATCTTACTAAGACTTACTCATCTAAGTTAGTTTTATTATTATTATAGTAAAGAAAATTAGTTAATGGTTTTTTTATAATATTTTTTCTTTAACTAATTAATACTATAAGACCCGAAAACGGTTTTTTAGTGATTTGAAACGGTTTTAAGCGATTTAACTAGGTTCTCACTTATTATCTAAAACGATTTGAAGAGCTTTGAAACCTTTTTAGACGTATCGCGTATGTGTGAACGTGGCTATAGTTGAATAGTTTTCGTATTACCGAGCGTATTAGCCTCAGGCGTATTACAATCGATTACAATTTGGGCGGCTCAAATTTGGAACTTGGAAGGCGAGGTTTGAATCTCAAGGAGACGGAAAATATAGTGAGTCCCTTTACAGGGTCGGAAATAAGCGATTTATGAAAGTGAACCAGTGAGTGGCCGTGACCAACACCCGAGCCATCGACACCGTGCCCTAAAATCGAGGCCTTCAATATATGAACTGATCCATAATATGTATCCGTAGACCAAGTTGAATTAAAGGCCCCGTCGGCCTTCAAATTATTACAATTTTCCGCGCGAAATTATGACGTAGGGAATGAAAAGCACCTGCGACTCGAATTTCAAGCTGGATTTTCAAACACCAGTGGGACCCTTTCATTTAGTGGTCCAGTGAACCACTGAACCCTCGACTGACCGCCTTCGATTTAAATTTTAAACTGACCTAAACAATTTTTAACTGGTCATTTGCCTTGTCACGCCGCCTCTTCTATAGGACAGCTAGATTTGTTCCGAGAATCACGGAATCGAACAAGAATCACGGAATCGAATGAGAATCAAAGAACCGAACAAGAATCACGGAACCGAACAAAAATCACAGAACCGAACAAGAATCACGGAATCAAATAAGAATCAGGGAAACGAACAAGAATCACAGAACCGAACAAGAACCACGGAATCAAAAAAGAATCAGGGAAACAAATAAGAATCAGGGAATCAAATTTAGAATCGGAATCGAATTAGAATCAAAGAATCAAGAGTGGAATCATGGAATCAAAATAGAATCACGGAATATTAAGGAATCATGTCGGTTTTTAAACATTTTTTCTCGCGGAATACCTTTTTAGACCCCTACAATCTTAATTGACAGTTTTCTTAATTTTTTATACATTTAACAATTCGTAGCTTGCTCGTGAGTGTGGCTTTCGTTCGTTGAAATGGTAACGCTTATAGGTCAGACATTAAGACACCTATGGCGATCACGTGATTATTTCGCTGGATAGTGTGGCGTTTTGCCATGTGATCTGTGAACGGAAATAAATGTCATGGCGGCCGTTTAAAGGAGGGGCTTAGTTATGACGTATGCCTACGACGCTACGAGCAAACGTCCAATATGTAACTAGATTAGTACACCGAAAATTGCATCAGTTGCCTTAGAAATATTTATTCATAGTAACGTAGGGATCATGAAAACCGTAATAAAGTTTGAAAATAGTTTAGGCTAGACTAAACCAAGCACCACCTTCATCTAAATTATAATTTTTTCTAAGATCTGTATACAAGGTTGTGTAAAATTATATCTCACCATGTTACAAACTAGATCTTAATCGGTCTCTAATTCGGTAATTTATTTCTTTATTCCAAAACTTGGGAAACACATATCATGGCAGTTTGTTAGTTAAGCAGTATATTTAATTTACATTTTAATTTCAACTTGGGCAATTCCAACTATTTTCCAACTGTTAAAATGTTGGCGGAGTTATTCAAAGTTAATTCGACAATCTATAAGGTTGGGTTCCAAGAACATTGTTTTAAATGCCAGTTAAATCTGCGTTAATGTAGACGATTTACACATTTACCAGCTATCATAACCGACTGCAAGTTCGATTTGGTATTCGGTTCGAATATTTGATATTCGGAAACGGACCACAAATATTCCGAATCACCGTTGCAATTATACTTTTTCGAAAATAAATGTAAATACTCGTAGGTCGATTTACTAGGTTTCACGATGAAAAAAGCCAGTTGGCTCTCTACCCAGGAGTTTTTCAAATACTGATAATGCGCGGGTTTATTTGTAATAGTTAACATTGGTTAACTGAATCATTTTATAAGACCCGTATCTCGATTTGTAATCAATTGATGAAATTTCTGGTAGGGGCGCTCTGGTCGACTCGACATGTTTTAGTTTTAGTTTTGGTTTACCTCTTGGTAAGTACCTGTATATTATTAGAACACTCCACTGTTAAATCCACGTTCACACGTACCCTCGGGAACGTAATGTATGGAAAACTGTTTGTTCACATGTTCGATTTCCAGTGAGTTTTGAAGAAAGTTGGTCATGCGTAGAATAGTCGTAGAATTAGGGGTTCATTCGCTCACGCATTTGAGTCACGTTTTAAAACATTCTGATAAAAAATGCATGCACCCAAAAGAAATTTGTTGTGTTTTTTAAACAAATAGATAAAAAGTTGGAAGGCTATTTCTTCTAAAGAACTCCTAAAAATGTTATTCGGCAGGATTTTCGATTTGCTTAAAAAAGTTCACAAAAACCAGTCATACTGGCGCAGCTGGGACGCACAACGGTAACTGTTCACACAACAATATCCAAATGCAACGTTTCAGAAGGTAGGTGTGAACGCGGCTATATTACTTTGTTAGTTTTGCCAAGATCTAAACCTCTTCAAGTTAGTCCAATTTTAGTGAAAATGGGAAATCGCAGTCCGAGTTCGATAATTGATCAAAATGTGGAAATGTCTCCTCATCATAAACTAAGAAACACTCTCTTGGTAATCGACGGACACAACCTACTAAATCGGTGATATTACAATAGCGATTATGATAAGTAAACGTTAAAAATTTACTTATATAAGTAAATGTATATCTCCCACTTACAATGTTAGCAGTCAGCTCGGGCCACGTGTTCGGATCGCTCCCACTGTCGCGCTTTTGTCATTAGTTATTATAGCTAACGCTTTTTTTTCTCACACGTTTTTTGTTGTTTTCGGGATTTCATCAGAGGTATAGAGAGCCGTGTTGCGTTAGGTATTTAAGTTAATAAATCAACTTTATAATTTGTTGTATCGGTGTTTTTGTGGCGTTCCTGGTAGGACTTTTCTTATAAGGAACTTTGTATGCGTTGCCTTTCCGTCCTACTTCTAAGACACCGCCACTTTATCTGTGCAACTAGACCAACGATTTAGTAATTCTATCGTTGATCCTAGGAATAAAATACTGCAGAAAACTCTCAATTGAATTTTTTCAAAACAGTACCTCACGTTACACTAATCCATTGATAAATATCGATTTAGATTTATGATGTAGATATTTCATTTTGGGTAATTGCTTACCATTGTCTATTCTATTTTGTACCGAAACGTTACTACACAAATTAGCACCTGTTACAAACAACTTTGGAACAAAGTCCTAAGGCAGCACCGTAGACCTACGTCAACGACGAGGGGTAAGAAAGTCTCAGATAATCTGAACACCGAGTTCGTGCATTTAGCACTGTTAAAGGTACATGTTTTCAAGAGTTCGCGAGTTCCATTAAGCACTGTCAAAGGTACGGCAGTGTACGCCGAGTTCGCAAAGTGTCTTACCCCTCGGTCAACGACCGCTTTTTAGTACCAGGTGACCCAAGGTTCGTAAATCGTGCATGCTCTAAGTGCAGGTGACCTGTTTCCCGGTAAAAGGAGTGAGCTATTAAGAATGGCCGGTAGGCCATTCTCATTTAAGGGGTCAGCGCGATTTCCTATGGCTAAAATTAATACAGCCAAGCGCAGGAGAATCAATAGTCGGGTCGCTAAAAATTTTAAGACTTTATTTTAAGCGATTTTCATGCCGAAGATTCAGTATTGTGGATGCCTAGCGGGATTATTCTTACTGTCAACAATTGTTGCCTGGAAGTACTACAATTACTATTAATGTATCAGCGTTGGTGTACAGTACAGAGATAGCCATACGGATTTGTTGCTACTGTCAACTTCAGCGAGAAACGTATTGGAATCCCGTCATTTAACGAAAGTTAGTCGACTGTAGATAAGAAGCTTCGTACTGTAAGAAGTTAGTGTATCATTTTTGACATGGAAGGCCAGCTGATCAGCTCGTAGCCAGTTTCCCGGAAAAATGCAAAAATCAAATTTTGTCCGTCTTCGAGTTAACGTTGTTTTTCGCACTTTACTCAAGAAATAATAAACCATTTCTTATGGGAACTTTATTTAAATCTCATTATTTAAACGTAATTAAGTATTTTTCAAGTAAAAATTATCATTATCGTAATTAATTTACTTGCAGTTGAATAGTAATGAACATTTAACCGTTAAGCCTTTGCTTCGTAGGGAAAATTAGCCCGTAGAACCCGATCATATATTCTAGGTTAAAAATAACGTATTTAGTAGTACCAGAAAGAATTTTGTGGAAAGTGAAATTTAGTTTAAAGTTAATTTTGTTTTATCTCTTACATAAGTTTTTTTTACCCAGCTGATTTTTTACAGAGTTAAAAAAAATAATAATTTAATTTTCATTTAGGTGTATCCATCTAGCATTGTGTGAATAATTTTGGGAATTTTAATTACAGTAATGAAGTATGGTAAATATTTGAATAATTTTTCTTAACAATAAACGTTTTGGGCATTCAAACTTAATCCTCTATGTAAAGGCATCTTAATTATTCAAAAGCTTAAAGAGTGAGTAGACTGAAATTATTGTTATTTGATGATCAGTAGTGTACGAGCCATACCGTTGTAAGGTAGTACAGCCAGAACAGGACTGGAGACCCACCATTCAAGTATTGTTGATAAATGTGCTTACTTACGCTACGCGCGTAGAATTTGTTTTTAGTTTTTTAATATAAATTACACATGGTTGGTTTTTACCTCTCCGAGGGGACAAAGTCCCCTAGGAGGGGTTATACAACGACCGTGTCTGTCTGTGGGTGGGTCTGTGGGTGTGTCTGTCTGTCAGGACTGCGAACGCGTTCGCATTTTCGGTGCAAAGTGTAATCACTGCGTACGCAGTTTCTCAAAGGGTTGGCAAAACCACCGTGTGACGGTGAGCGTTAACGGATGCATTTGCGGTTTGGTTTGGATGGTGTTTTTTCGCTCACCGTCGTGACGGTTTGGTGTATTACGGTTTTTGTAATGTTTATGCGTAGGTTGTGAGTGTTGAATTTGTTGTGTTTGTGTTCTGATGGATGTGCATGTTGAGTCTGTTGTGTTTATATGGGCGTTTTCTCTCCAACTTCTTCTTAATGACTTTGGGACGGACCGAGTGCTGAGTGTAATGCTACCTCTCAACGTCCAATGGCAGGGTTTCCACCAGTTGTACACGGTATTCGTCTTAGTATCAATTTGCGATCGCATCGGGCGGGATTTGAACCCGAGACCTCCTGATTGACAGGCGGACGTTGTACCACAGAACCACCGACACTTGTTACGCCTTATTGAAAATTAGACCTTCAGCTTTATCGGAAGCGTATTTAATAGAGTACGAAATTTTGGTTTAATTGAAATAGAATTGAAATTGAAATTATTGCATCGAAGAAATTCTAATTTAGCGTTTCTCTATTGATTAAAAACAAATGCGCCACCCAAGTTTCGAACCCAGACCATTCGGCTTGGCAGTCGAGCGCTCTACCACAGAACCACCGATAGCTGCTTAGATTCACTGAAATTAAGACAGGCATCGTAAGCATAATAGGTAATAAAGTCTTTTTTTATTAATGAATTTATGAAGGCCTAATCTGGTATTTTTTAAAGGTTAAATCTTGTTTTAGCGCAGTCAGCCGAGATTAGAGGGTTAAAGGGTAGACCCTGTGGGTGGTCCACTTTCTTAACGACCTATATATAGTTCTGTTAATTCAAAGGAGATAATTTAACGTTAATTGCTTTAAGAGGTGGCGGTTAGTCAAGTGGCTCTCTGTGCTTTGTTGATGGTAAGGTTTTTGCTTCTTGTAAATACATGTGGTGTGGATATTTGGATATCTACGATTTCTAACGCAGTCAATGATTTCTTGGGTGTGCGAGTCATTATATGATATTGGAAATTGGACGGCATTGGTCTTTTTCATGTGGTATGCGTCACAACGTCAACAGGAAGTGAACGAGTCGTCCACTACCAGATATCTACGGTATCTTCATCAAGGGCGAGTGTTGAAATAAAATGAGCGTTAAAGATGCGGCAAGTATTTCGTAAGCGAGTAATTCCAAAAAGCCTCTGTAGATATTTCTTTCATTAAAATTTGCTTCGTATTATATTTAACTGATAAACTTGTTCTGTAAAAGGGTTTAATTCAATTGTGCATTGTTATAGTACGTTTAACTTACTGTTGTAACTACTTAACTTATGATATTCTGAATAAATTAAAATTGGTCGTTTCGTCTCAATTATTTTAATTATAATAAAAATTTTATACCGGGCGGGATAGAAATGGGTTAATATTTTTAACAAATAACTCTAAATTGCGGAGATATATCTTTAAGGGTTATCTCGAGAAATTAATACCACTAGGGACAATTCTACCGAGGAGAGGTATATTTTGGCTTGCCAACTTGTTTATTTGAAAGCTCCGCAGAGTTGGAAAACTCTTGATACATGATTGAGATAAAAGTAAACGATTAAAAGCTCTTCACAAATCATGCTATGCTACCCATAATCACTATCTTATCAAAGGTCGGTTTTTTATTGAAAGTTTTACCAAAACAAGTTGGCAAGCCAAAATATACCTCTCCTCGGAAGAATGATCCCTAGTGGTATTAATTTATCGACACAACCCCCAAAGATATCTCCGCAATTCAGAGTTATTTACGAAAAACGTATTCTCGGTTCAAACCCTGCCCGGTATAAAATTTTAATTTTAATTTAAATAATTGAGACGAAACAATCGAGTTTAATTTATTCAGAATATTATAAATTAAGTAGTTACAACAGCGAGTTAGACTTACTAAAACAATGCACAATTGAATTTAACCCTTTTTACAGTACATGTTTATCAGTTGAATATAATACTAAGCAAATTTTAATGAAAGAAATATCTACAGATGGTAATTGTATTTTTCTCGCTTACGAAATACTTGCCGCATCTTTAACGCTCATTTTATTTCAACACTCGTAGACTTCCAGTTGACGTTGTGACACATACCACATGAAAAAGACGAATGCCGTCCAATTTCCAATATCATATAATGACTCGCACACCCAGGAAATCATTGACTGCGTTAGAAATCGTAGATATCCAAATATCCACACCAAATATATTTACAAGAAGCAAAAACCTTACCATCAACAAAGCACAGAGAGCCACTTGACTAACCGCCAGCTCTTAAAGCAATAAACGTTAAATTATCGTCTTTGAATTAACACAACTATATATAGGTCGTTAATAATACCCGTAAATAAATAACAAAAACTAACACAGGGTCTACCCTTTAACCCTCTTATCTCGGCTGACTGCGCTAAAACAAGATTTAACCTTTAAATTTCATTTGTAAAAAAACCAGATTAGGCCTTCATAAATTCATTAATAAAAAAAGACTTTATTACCTAAACAAATACTTGAGCGGAGCGAGATGCAAATCCGGTGGTTAATTAGGCTTAGATTAATTAAACTCTTGTAGAGAAAGGAAAGCGAGATAAATCATTTAGTTTTTAAAGATTACTCTTTATTTCAATTCGTTTGCATTAATGAGTGGAGAAACAGTTAGAAGATGCGGGGAACGACTTGCCGGTGTGGAATCTGAGGTCGACGTCGACGTGGCCCATTGTTTAAATGTTCTTTTACGTAAAATTTCAAAATAAATTTTTAAACGTGTTTTTTTTTTAAATAAAAATATAAATTTCAAAACTCATTTAAGCGTTTTGTTTTTTACAAATACTTGAGCGGAGCGAGATGCAAATCCGGTGGTTAATTAGGCTTAGATTAATTAAACTCTTGTAGAGAAAGGAAAGCGAGATAAATCATTTAGTTTTTAAAGATTACTCTTTATTTCAATTCGTTTGCATTAATGAGTGGAGAAACAGTTAGAAGATGCGGGGAACGACTTGCCGGTGTGGAATCTGAGGTCGACGTCGACGTGGCCCATTGTTTAAATGTTCTTTTACGTAAAATTTCAAAATAAATTTTTAAACGTGTTTTTTTTTTAAATAAAAATATAAATTTCAAAACTCATTTAAGCGTTTTGTTTTTTACAAATACTTGAGCGGAGCGAGATGCAAATCCGGTGGTTAATTAGGCTTAGATTAATTAAACTCAAGTAGAGAAAGGAAAGCGAGATAAATAATTTAGTTTTTAAAGATTACTCTTTATTTCAATTCGTTTGCATTCATGAGTGGAGAAACAGTTAGAAGATGCGGGGAACGACTTGCCGGTGTGGAATCTGAGGTCGACGTCGACGTGGCAAATTGTTTAAATGTTCTTTTACGTAAAATTTCAAAGTAAATTTTTAAACGTGTTGTTTTTTTTAAATAAAAATATAAATTTCAAAACACATTTAAACGTTTTGTTTTTTTCGGTCAATAAAAATATAAATTTAAAAATTCATTTAAACGTTTTATGTTTTTCGGTCAATAAAAATATAAATTTCAAAACTCATTTAAACGTTTTGTGTTTTTCGGTCATTGTCAGCTGTTGAGTCTTTTTAGTTTTACACGAGCCTAGTATAGGCTAGAGTAAAACTCCCGTAGCCGCTACGGTCCCCGCCACCGACGCCGCCGTTCGCTAACACGCCGTTTTCGAACGCCACGGTAGGATTCTCACCGTCCGCAATAACGTCGTTCTCTTACGCCACGGTAGAATCCTCTTAAATTTTAACATCATTGTTGTGTGATTGCTACAAGAATTGATGAAGATATGTTTAAAACAGGTACAATCGAACACATTTTTACTTAGTTAAAATTTGCATCAGACAATACAACTAAATAAAATCAATGAAATATAATAATATTATATCTGAAATTTCTATGGCATTTTTTTGGGGCAATAAAAAATTCAAGTAGAAACGTTTAAAAAGAAGATGGCGCGACTAAAGAATATCAATATGACGTCTTGCAACGTCACACATGCTTTTGGTAGTAAGTGTGGAAACTGGCAGAAAAAGTGGCTGTCCGGTCCTAGAGAAGCTATTGGATGAAACGAAAAGGGGCGTTTCGGAAAACGACTCGAGAGGGAAAAACGGGTGATTGTTCCGCGCTTTAAAAAAAAATGGTATTCTCTCACTGCGATGAATTGGGGGGAAAAAAAGTGGGGTTTCGGAAAACGAGTCGAAAGGGAAAGAGTGGTTAATCGGTCGTGTTGGGGGAAAAAACGACTCCAGAAGAGCCGGCGCCAGAAAATTGCTGTCTGACGGAGCCACGAGAGGGGAAACAAGTGGGCCCGGCAGTCCCAAATAATAGTTTCACACGAGCCAAGCTTTACGAACACACGAATAGTAGTATAACCGGTAACGGAAACATGAACAAATAAAATAAACGGTCGAGAAAAACCGCTCGAAATATTTTTGTGGGTAATATGGGAACCGCTCGAAATAGGTTTGTGGGAAATATAGGGGTGACAATTTCAAAAATTACCCAGAGTGGTTGGGCTAAAGGGTTAAAAACCAACAGAAGCGATTTCACCACGTTTAGAGATGCACTTACGAAAACCCATGCCGCCCCCTCCCCTCCCTTCACACCTAGGGGCTCAGGGAAGGTGATAGCATAGTTCCCAAATTCCACAGAATGGCTGGGCTCCGAAGAGTCGCCAACAATACATAGGAGCGCTCGGTGGGAGAGTCGCCATATCTTACCCTCCCCCACCCGAATGGAAGCGAGAGGCAAGCGCTGTTGCGGAAACCGTGTGCGAACGAAAACGCCAAAACGCCAGAGACGGAAACGCCAGAAGATCGCCGAATCCCGATTGCCCGACTTGCTAGGTTGTTGGTTGTCTAAACCGCGTGAATTTTAGGGATGAAAAGCTGGTATAACTATAGCAGCATATGGCTAGCTTTCTACGGCCTTTCCCTCTCTGGTTTAAAGCGCGAGCGTAGGAGGATTCTACCGTGGCGTAAGAGAACGACGTTATTGCGGACGGTGAGAATCCTACCGTGGCGTTCGAAAACGGCGTGTTTGCGAACGGCGGCGGCGGGGACCGTAGCGGCTACGGGAGTTTTACTCTAGCCTATACTAGGCTCGTGTAAAACTAAAAAGACTCAACAGCTGACAATGACCGAAAAACACAAAACGTTTAAATGAATTTTTAAATTTATATTTTTATTGACCGAAAAAAACAAAACGCTTAAATGAGTTTTGAAATTTATATTTTTATTTAAAAAAAAAACACGTTTAAAAATTTATTTTGAAATTTTACGTAAAAGAACATTTAAACAATGGGCCACGTCGACGTCGACCTCAGATTCCACACCGGCAAGTCGTTCCCCGCATCTTCTAACTGTTTCTCCACTCATTAATGCAAACGAATTGAAATAAAGAGTAATCTTTAAAAACTAAATGATTTATCTCGCTTTCCTTTCTCTACGAGAGTTTAATTAATCTAAGCCTAATTAACCACCGGATTTGCATCTCGCTCCGCTCAAGTATTTGTTGAAAATTCCGTTTTCGGTTTTTGCAACGTCCTAGTTACCTATTATGCTTACGATGTGTGTCTTAATTTCAGTGAATCTAGGCAGCTATCGGTGGTTCTGTGGTAGAGCGCTCGACTGCCAAGCCGAATGGTCTGGGTTCGAAACCTGGTTGGCGCGTTTGTTTTTAATCAATAGAGAAACGCTAAATTAGAATTTCTTCGATGCAATAATTTCAATTTCAATTCTATTTCAATTAAACCAAAATTTCGTACTCTATTAAATACGCTTCCGATAAAGCTGAAGGTCTAATTTTCAATAAGGCGTAATAAGTGTCGGTGGTTCTGTGGTAGAACGTCCGCCTGTCAAACAGGCGGTCTCGGGTTCGAAACCCGCCCGATGCGATCGCAAATTGATACTAAGACGAATACCGTGAACAATTGGTGGAAACCCTGCCATTGGATGTTGAGAGGTAGCATTACACTCAGCACTCGGTCCGTCCAAAAGTCAATAAGAAGGAGTTGGAGAGATACCACCCGTACATACACACCACAAACTCAACATCCACTAACGTCATAACAATAACACAACATTACCACCCTACACATAAACATTGCAATAGCGAAATATCCAAACTACTGAATTAAACCTGTCGTGACGAAAAAAAAACCACCAAACCAACCCCGACTGCAAATTAATAATATTAAAATGTCTGTTCAAAATATATTTAAAAATGAAACCTTTTTATTTTCTAACTTATGGCTTTTATTTTCAATTATAAATTTTAGGCAAAATATGCCCTGTGAGGCAGAGCAAAGGGACAGCTATTAATTAAAAATGCTTTTATCAAAGCAGTTGGAAGGTTATTTTAAGGGGTAGTTCGGATCAATGAAGGCACAGATATTGGAAATATTTTAGAATTAAAGAGTTATTTTTTGGTATTAATTTAAAAAACAAAATATATTTCTAAAATAATTTCTATCAATTTTTTCTCACCTTTTATATATTTTAAAACTCTTTCCTTAAATTTGAGCCTTGAAACTGTAACAGTAAACTGAGAAAATTTTCAATTGTTTAGTTCAGAATTATGCATATTCTAATGGAAATATTTAAAATGAATTTTAAAACCGGCCGCCATGGATATAAAATAGGGCTGTGGGATAAAAAATTCGAAAGAAAAAGACATACTACCAAGGTTTCTTAAGAAACCTTGATACTACGAGCTGAGTTATATTGCTTGATAAGGCACCATATTTTTGAAACGCTTATTTCTGGCATTGATTTTCAATGCTATAGACGCAGTGCTTCCATATGCATTGAATTTTTCCTTTTTCCGGAATTTTTCAACCTTTAAAAACGCTAAAAGTGAATAATGCAATTTGAGAGGAAAAACGATGGAAATTTAATAAAGGGTCGTTATAAAAGTAATGAAAGTCACGATCTAAATATCTAAAGCAACTTTTGAGGATATGTTTATGCAAAATTATATAAATTTAAGTAATTTTGTAATAAATAAAACCTTAAATTTGGATTCATTTTCAGAATTAATCTGAATATCTATATAAATTAGTATTAAGAGTGAGGGATACAAAGTGGAAATTTCTAGGTCAAAACGCGAAAAACGGGATTTTTCATTTAATGAAATTATCGCAAGAGGAAAATTTTATATATCAAATGTGGAAGCCCTGTATAGACGTCTGCTATGTTGTCGTAACTGGATTCTGTAGTTAGAAACATCTGCAAGTTTTGTGTTTCAAACTGCTACTCGCAAAATATTATAACCTTAATAAATATACTGTTTTATATGTTAAATTAAAATTTTGTATAAATACATATGAAATTAAACGGTCAAAGGAGTTTGCAACTTTCTATGTAAGCTAATTCTCTTAATGAATTTAATGAGTTTATAAAACAGACATGTACTAAATTCTATCTATTCAAGTCTGCACTTATTATTTTAAACTTCTGGTTTAAAGTAGAATTATACATCAGTATTTAAATTTGGCATGCATCATGAAAAACTGAAGATCCTCACAAGTCAAGTACCCGCTGGTAGTAAAGAGTGATCTTAGAGTTACATTAAAATGACCACATTTCTTTCTAGAAAGGCCTGATGAAATGTGTGCAGTTACACTGCAGTAGCCTGTTTGAATTGTTAAATAGACTTTCAAGAAAGACCTAGTCGAATTGAAATAAGTCATTCAGTAGTAACTTTGGGTTCACAATGTACGGCATGTTAACTTTAATAACTTTCTCTTTTATTGATGACTTTTTTACTAGTTTAGTTTCTCAAATGAGTTTCAGCAATTTAAATGCTGTAATTTTACACGTAATCCTTTACAATTGAAAATTTTCTCAGTTTACTGTTACAGTTTCAAAGCTCAAATTTAAGGAAAGGGTTTTAAAATATATAAAAGGTGAGAAAAAATTGATGGAAATTATTTTAGAAATATATTTTGCTTTTTAAAGTAATTCCAAAAAATAACTCTTTAATTCTAAAACATTTCCCATACCTGTGCCTTCATTGATCCGAATTACCCCTTAAATCAACCTTCCAACTGCTTTGATAAAAGCATTTTTTAATTCCAATAATATTGTGCAATTCAAATATTTTTGTTTACAGTCTATTAATTTTCACTAAATCCAATTTATATAGTGTAAGTTCATTTACCATTGGGCAAATTATAATTATTTTGGTAAGTTTATATTATAATATATTATTTGGTTAAAATTAATATCGGAAAAATGTATATATTATATTTTGTAAATAGACGAGTAAAGAAATAAGTTTTTAAATTTTTGCAACGATTTTGCGAGATATTTGTGGGAAGGAGAAGATAAAGTGATTGACTATTTCAGGGGTCTACACATAAACTTACTCTCTTTAAACAAATTAGTAAATATATAGACCAATATTACGCCTCCTATAGGTGATACTTTAACCCAACTCTTTTGCTGTAGTGAAGTCCAAACGTTAAAATATTGTTAATTAGTTCTACCTTACCTTGGGGCATAACTGATTTTGACCATGTTTTGACATATTGGCATATGATCTCCCGAGTTATCAATAATTTCCCGAGTTATCAATAATTTCCCGAGTTATCAATAATTTCCCGAGTTATCAATAATTTCCCGAGTTATCAATAATTTCCCGAGTTACCAATAATTTCCCGAGTTACCAATAATTTCCCGAGTTACCAAAAATTTCCCGAGTTACCAAAAATTTCCCGAGTTACCAAAAATTTCCCGAGTTACCAATACTTTCCCGAATTACCAATAATTTCCCGAGTTACCAATAATTTCCCGATTTACCAATAATTTCCTGAGTTACCAACAATTTCCCGAGTTATCAATAATTTCCCGAGTTACCAATAACTTCCAGAATTACCAATAGTTTCCAGAATTACCATTAGTTTCAAGAATTACCAATAATTTCCAGAATAACAAATTATTCCCCAAATTACCAATTATTTCCCAAATTAACAATTATTTCCCAAATTAACAATTATTTCCCAAATTAACAATTATTTCCCAAATTACCAATAATTTTCCAAATTAAGCAAAATTTCCTGAATAACAACCATTTTCTGAATTTTCAATAATTTCCCGAATTACCAATAATTCTACAATGTCAATTGAACTAATTTAATAATATTTCAATTTACCCAAATTATGCCTAAATGATAAATTTAACCATAATTTTTTCTATTAATCGAATGATGTAAGTACTTACCAATATTATTGGATTTTGACGAAATGTATTAAAATTTACCCATTTTATATGAAGTTTTCTATAATTTTTTAACAATAACAATACAGAATTTATCGCACCAAGGGAAACATTGATGTGCGTTATTTTGAAAAATGGCGTATTTCTCTCAAAAGAAATAGGACAAATTTACTCGGTCAGAAATAGAAAATTTCAAAATAGTTGACGAATAATTACGCAACTTCTCAGACATGCGCCATTTTGCAAAATGGCTTCGGAATTCTTTCAAAATAGAAAGGACTTATTTATTCGATCATTTAATGAAACAGAAAAATTCAGATTTATCGTCGAAAATGGCCTCGAATTTTATTAAAATTAATAGGATTTATTATCTTTAATAGGTAATGTAAAGTAGAAAATTTCAAGTAATTGGACAAATAATTTCGGCAGTTATCGCATTATGAGCTATTGATATCTGCCATTTTGTAAAATGGCGTCAGATTTCTATCACAGTGTAAGGATCTTATTTATTCGGTCAGATAATGTAATGTAGAAAATTTCACGTAAATCGACAAATAATTTCGGCAGTTATCGCATCATAAGGTATATTTATATCCACCATATTTTAAAATGGCGTCGGATTATTATTGGAAAACCCATATGTCTAATTAACTCGGGCAGATAATGAAACGTAGAAAAGGTCTGATTAATCGACGAATATTTACGGAACTTATCGCACGATGAGTTTTATTGATATCCGCCATTTTCCAAAATGGTGTCGGATTTCTATAAAAATCTATAGTACGAATTCATTCGGGCAGATAATGTAACGTAGAAAATCTCAGGTTAATCGGATACAAATTACCTAACTTATTGCACCATGATTTATATTTGTATTCGCCATTTTATAAAATGGCGTCGTTTTTCTATCGAAATCTAAAAATCTGTTTACATCGTTCAGATAATGTAATGTAGAAATTTTAAGATTTATCGGCGAAAATATATGGCAGTTATCATGGCATAAGTTTTACAAATATTTGGTATTATAGGTATATTCCCATTCGATCGAAATCCCATTCGACCGAATTCAATATGTTTCCGAAATATAGCCCCTCCGTAGAATTTTGCTGGGAGGGGCAACTAATGTTATTGCCCCCTCCAACTTTTTGGTCTGTTGAAATCTTCAAAATGCTCAAATGCTCATTTTAAACGCATATAAAGCTTATAGAACCACAACTGTGTTTAATTTTGTCTTTTCCCACCAATTCACACGGAGGGTGGACTTCAACACTTCTCATGATTTAAAAAATATATAGTTCCCCAAGTAGTGACGTTTTCCACATTGCTTTGCGTCATCTCTATAGCTTTATTAGTGGACACAAAAATGAGGAAAAAATATTTATCAGTGATAGAATAACATTGGTGATGTCACCGTAAGATTGTCTTGGGAGCTCACAAATACGGTACCCTAATTGGAAAATGGTAAGCTTTTGAAATTTACTCCTTACGTCATCCAGCGCGCATTGTCCCATGAATCAACGTTTTTATTATATTATAATTTCCTTTTAATCATAATTCAAAATTTGACTGTACTAACTAAAAAGTAATATTTAAATTCGGGTATAGTTTGCCTACTTAGTATGTAAAGGCCGTTATATATAGTATGAAAAGCCAAAATCCCCTCGCAATACACACCAGATTTCAGTACCACATAAGGTACGATGCCACTTAAGGCGATGCCACTAGGTACGTATCCACCGTTGAAAATTAAGGCGGTTAAGTTTTAACACAACTATTAACTATGAGGAAATAAAAAAGACGTGCATAAGTGACAATAACAAAAACGATTCTATTCTCAAACCAAAAGTTACAAAAGTCATAAACAAAAAAATGACGTCATGTAGTCTGGACGTTTCTATTCCGAGACTAATATAAACAAAAATATAATGTTTATTTATGCGCCTCACTAGATGGCAATAGTGTTCCAGCGATATATATTTCCAACACTCCTCCTTGTCACCAACACATTAAGCTTCATCGAACTCCCAACACACGAAGTTGTTCTTGCATTTTTCTTCCACTAATTTTCTTGGTAAACATATCTGCTAAATTTGCATCACTCTCCAAGTAGACAAATGTTACTTTCTCTTCCTCGACCAATTCTCGCAAGAAATAGTGCTTTAGATCGATGTGTTTCTTTTTCTGAATATTCTCTTTTCTTTGCCATTGCTATCGCCCCTTGATTATCCACTTCAATTTTTATTGGTTTCGAGATCAGATTAGATAGTCCTATCTCTTCCAATAGATTTCTCCACCAAAGCGTTTCTTTGACGACTTCGCACATGCCAACGTATTCAGCTTCTACTGTTGACAACGCAACCGTTTTCTATTTTCTACTTCTCCAAGAAACAGAGGCGTAGCAAGGGGGGGCAAAGGGGGCATCATGCCCTGGGCGCCACCATGAGAGGGCGCCAAATTTCTGCTTTGCCGCCCCGAAATTTATCTAAACCTTAATATGCATTGCCTATAACTATGCTTAAATCGCAATGTTGCGTAATTATCGCATATTTAGCCGACGCTTGTTAAGAGCGCTTATTTAGTAATGCAACCGCAGAGCTCCGACTTCTACGCTGAATTAGGGAAAATCAGGCACAGCCTAGTTCCAGGTTGTAGAGTAAGTGCAGCTCGTGAAAGGCATAGAAATCTTCATAGGTAACTAGAATGCTGCCGCCTACGGCCGAGCTTGACGCCAGTTCATTTTGAACCTTCAGCCAATGAGAGGCCGTAGAGTGGTTCCGCCAAGGAGGATAATAATCCTTCTTGATTCTGCTACTATAGTGGGAGATGGGTGACGTCATTCTCTCTGGTGACATTAAATTCTTGGCAGAACCACTCTTTGAGCTCTGATTGGCTGAGATCTGGCTATCGTCTGCCACGGCGTTTGGTCCATTTGCCAGTTACACGGCAGCATTCTAGTTACCTATGAGATTTCTATGGTGAAAGGTAGCCTGGTAGTCGTCGCTAATTTAAACGGAAACCTGTCTTCAGTCTTCACATCTCGTTTTAGAGGTAATGAGACAGTCCCAACTACCGGTATCGGTTCGCTAGTGAGTAGCGGAGTAGTGGGTGTTAGAAATTAAAAGTAAGTTAATTTTTTATCTAATAAAATTAAAATATACGCTTGTGGTTGTTAGTAATAAACATCCCAGCGTCTTCTAAGCTCTACGGTTACGGTAGTCGCTAAATTATCATGATTGGTCACAGTCACTAAATTATTTAGAAAGATTTAAAGAATCAGGATTGTGTTATCCGAAATTCTAATAACTAAATTCCAATTTTTTTTAAAGTGTTCAAATTCAACCCCCGCTTTTGATGAAATATTTATAACCTTTAGGTAAAAAATAGGGACGAAAACAGTAAATAGTAAATTGCAAGTCGAATTGGGGTACGCGACGGAAAAGAGCAATTTTAGGGTTAAACTGTACTAAAATACGCAGGTTAAAAATTAACATGAAGAATTTTCAGGACGGTTCACTCGACCCGTTTCGAATTATTTCTAAACACCTAAATGTAGTGATATTACAAATAAGTGTTTCATATTTAGGCAGATATGTCCACCAGTAAACCGAGTGGCGCCCAGTTTCGGAAACGACGATTGGAAAATAAGAAAGTGGACGATAAATCAAAAAGATTTATGCAAGAATTTTTTAAACCGACAGCGACAAAAGCTCAAAGTTCATGTGAAGATTGTCTAGATACAGAACCTAGCAACTCATTTGATATTACAAAACCTCAAACTGAAGATACATCTGAAATATTTTGCGTGAAATCCAACATTGATAATAAAATGCCTAAAAATTTGTCAAATGATGAAGCTATCGAAAATTTAATTATTCCGAATGTTCTCAAATTTAATGACATTGGCTATTTAAAATTTCATAAAATATCAAATTTACCAGATATTTCACAGCAACTACGTCAGGAACTCACTGAACTTGGACCAGGTAGATTTCAAAACAAATTTGCAAATGCAATATCAGGTGAACGTTCAATACCCTCCTCGTGGTTTTCACGAAGACTAGCTAATGAACAAGGGAATGAAGTTTGCCGAACTTGGCTTTTATATTCGCCTTCTAAAAATTCCGCTTACTGTTTTTGTTGTTAATACAAACTCTCGATCTAATTTTATCAACGCACCAGGATTCAACAAATGGAAAAAAAAGAAAAACTTACTAGTCATGAAAACAGTTCATTCCACCGCAAATCGTTTACAGAATGGAAGGAAGCTGAAAGAAGAAATAATTGCTTAAAAGGCCTTGACAATGTGTTAGAAAGTGCAATTCAATCAGAAAAACAAAGATGGAGGAATATATTGGAGCGAGTACTTTCCTGTATTAGGTTTCTGGTAACTCAAAATTTGCCGCTACGCGGGCATGTAGAAAAGTTAAGTGTTCACGATGGAACAAATATTGGAAATTTACTCTCTTTGCTCAAGCTTGTTTCCCAGTATGACCCTCTCTTGGCAACGCACCTAAAAACATCTGAAGAAAATAAACGATCTGTATCATATCTCTCGCCACAGATTCAAAATGAATTCGTTCAGCTTCTTGCTGCTAGAGTCAAAGGGGAATTGATTAGCAACATCAAAAGAAATAAATATTTTGGACTTTTGTTTGACTCGACGCCTGATATTGCACACCGAGAACAAATGTCGTATGTCATCAGGTACGTAGATATAGATTACATAAACAAGAAAGTGACAATCAAGGAATCGTTTTTGGGATATATTGAACTGCACGCCAAGGACGCTGCTACCATTGAAAATGTTATTGTTGAAAAACTCAAAAATGACAATATTCCATTTATAGACTGTAGATCCCAATGTTATGACAATGCGGCAGTAATGTCTGGTCATTTATCTGGTGTTCAACAAAGAATTTGTGATAGAAATCCTCGTGCAATATATCTAAATTGTGACAATCACTCATTAAATTTAGCAGGAGTTCATTCAGCCAAACAAGACGCATTAGTCATAACGTGTTTTGGAACAATTGATAGTATCTATGCTTTTTTTCTCGCGTTCAACAATTCGATGGGAAATGCTAAAAAATGCAGTGAAGAGAACAGTTAAGTGTGAGTCTGAAACACGATGGAGTGCCAGGGCTGAAGCTGTTAGTGCCATTGTTGAATGTTTAGATGATTTGGTTGATCTGTTAGAGAAAATGTCAGAAGACGTGAATGTGTCAAGCGACAGTAGAAGCGATGCCGAAAGTCTTTTGCGGAATATTTTGAACTTCAATTTTATAGTTTTAATACACTTTTGGCACTTAATTTTGGGTAGAATTGATCGTGTTCAAAAAAGGTTACAAGATCCTACGATGAACTTCAAAGACGCGTCTTGTGGCCTAGAATCCCATGTTATTTTCAATGGGAAAATATACATACTGTGTTGTCAAAAACATTTTCGATTGCCATGGCAAAACTAATGCCCATTGCAACTTTTCCCTTAGTGAAATTTCATGTTACCATAAAGTCTACATACCCATCTAGTTTCAACAAAATCGGTGATTATCACCTCGGGTAGTCTCCTCGTTAGTGCGATGTCACTAGGTACTATGCCATTTAGGGCAATGCCACTAGTTACGATTCTACTTAGGGCGATGTCCCTTGGTAAGATGCCCCATAGTACGATGTCTCTTGGTAAGATGCCCCATAGTACGATGTCATTAGGTTCGATGCCAGTTAGGGCGTTTTCAATTGGTACAATCTTCTCTAATACTTGTCCTTTCTTGGCCGCAACGAATGACACAGGGCAACATATATATAATAGTCTTTACTTGTCGTAGATGAGCTTTTCCCATAATATATGTCCCTTCTTCATAGCTGCAGCGTTATATATTTCAATGTGTGGCATTGTTTTAAAAACAAGAGGAGAAGACGTTAAAATGAAATCGAAAATCTCCTCTCATACAAGGGACGATCGTTACAAGTGACGTTGCTTACAAGAGACGATCGTTACAAGTGACGTTGCTTACAAGAGACGATCGTTACAAGTGACGTTGCTTACAAGAGACGATCGTTACAAGTGACGTTGCTTACAAGAGACGATCGTTACAAGTGACGTTGCTTACAAGGGACGATCGTTACAAGTGACGTTGCTTACAAGAGACGATCCTTACTCAATGGAGGATACAGAAAAAACTTAAGGGAGGGGGGGCACTAAAGACATCTTGAGCTATGGGTGTAATAGCAAATCATCAAGTCACATGCAAAGCTAAAGACAAGAACTACAATAACTACAATCAACCGAATAAAAACACACATACAAGACAAAAGTAACAATTTGTGTTCTCTTCTTTAAACGATGAATTCCTGTATGGGCTAAAAAGCAAAACTCCCCTCTAACTACACACCATATTTCATTATTAGATTTGGTACGATGCCACTTAATGCAATGTCCCTTGGAACGATGCCACTTAATAGGATGGCCATTATGTACGATGCCAGTTAGGGCGGTTTTAATTGGTAGTTTTGGTACTACATGTATCTTCACTTATACCTGTCCCTTCTTGGCCGCAACGAATGAAACAGGGCTACCCTATACATCACCTTCTTTACTCAGCGTAGCTGAGCTTTTTCCTTAAATAAGATTATTTAAATATAAACAGATAATTAAGCGGCAATATTTTTATTTAAAAATAAGTAATTTTTAAATAATTTAAACACTTTTTTCGTTAATATATTTGGCCCCTTTATCCATAAAAATTAACCGAATGTCGACCACTAGGTCCCGCTTAGATAATTATATAAAAATACACATAGGCCTATACCTCGTGAAATATTTCCGTCGCGAGTACGTTAGAATTCAAAATTTATTTCGGCGAAAACGAATAGGTAAGTTTTTGTTTTAAATTATAGTAATTCTAATTAGTTTAGACTTTCAATGATTAAGTTTATTTTTTATTTTATGGAATAATAAAAAAGACATATTTGTACATTCTAGATTTGCATGTACAATACATGTAGTTAATCCAAGTGTAACACATTGCTCACGGTACTTTGGAGATACGAAAACGGGCAGACCTATTGTCAAAACCAAACGTATTTAAAAAACGCGTTCTTTTAAAAATAGAAAACCAAACTTTTCTGTTCAATAAAAAGCTGATAACAGTATACAATAGGTCCACGTTTTGTTAAGTGATGAAATTTATCGATAAAGCCTGTGAGGCTTTTGGGGAGGAAAAAAACACAAATTGTCAATTGGCGAAAACAGGGCTTCTACAAACGAAAATAAATAGCGGGAAACGGAATTAATCAATGCAGAATTCCACAGTTTACAAATTTCAAATGAAAACCACTTTTCAGTAAGCTACGTTTTTTAATTATCCGTAAAAATCCATATCGCTAAAATCGTTAACTTAACTTTCCCTAAAAGGCGCTTTTCTCTAATTGGTAAATAATAGAAGCATCTCAGCGTGATACTAAAAAGTCATATTTATTTAAGTTGTAAATAATCATGACTGGCGGTGGTAGAAAACCCGAGTTCCCCCCTCTCTTTCTCCCCAGTTTCGCAGAATAAAAATCAAGTTTATGGGAAGCTTAGGCGGCTTCCTCTAACGGACACTGATGACGACTTTAGGGCCAATTGATTACCTCATTGATTGGAAAACCAATCGCAACGCCAGCTGCTCCTAATTTGATAGCGAAAGACCATATATAGTCAAGGAAGATCCCTGAAGATCGTTAATATTCACAGGGTAGGGAACAGTGTTGATTAATAATTCGAGGATAAAAAAAGGGTAGTGTTCGTCGTTCTTTACCATTAACGAACTGGATCGTGCTTAATTCTTATAGCGGTGTAAGTCGACTTCTCCGTGTCCCAAGTTTTCTCATTTTCCAAGAAAATTCAATTCATGTAAGTTAGAAATTTTATTATATTTTTTGGGTGGTTTTACGTCAGTTTTGACTAATAATACAAAAATTACAACTTGTACTTATGATTCTCAGCTTATTGTTTAAGCGTTTAGCGTGTATCGATTTTGGATTAACTGCTGTTTCCGCCTGGTTTAAGTTGGCGAGCTTCGTTTAAACTAAGTAAATTTAAGGAAACATTAGTTATTTTATTTATATGACGGTTATAGTCAGTGTTCAGCGATATCTAGATATACGGATCTAGCTACGTGTTTAGGTACTTTTTTTTAGATACAAGTTACTATTGTGGGTAAAAGAAACTAACTTTTTTCAGGCGAACACAGATAAATATAAATCTCTTACACATACCTTTTTTTCCGTAGATCTGTGGGCAAAGAATGTATCTTATGTATCTAAGTTATTGCCCTTTGGTTTTTATCTTTTTTGAGGGGCTATATCTGTGACGTTTCTTATCTGTATCTTTCTTGTTTTGGTAGTTTTATTTTAATACATCGATAAAAAAAATATACCAGGTACAAAGAGTGAAAACGAACGTAATTATGTTTTTAGTTTGAATAAGCATTATCTGGGTTTCTTTTAGGCATCTCTTGGCGTTAAGAGCTTGCCAATGGACATCACACACACGTTTGTCTGGTAAAAACCACCCTGAGCCTAGTTACATTCCCCCGAGGAAACGTTTCTGAGAGAAACACTGAGCATTATTACCGTTTGTAGCGCAAGAGTCAGACTCAGGGGCGGACAGGTGCCTTTTTCGTGAAGTGGGTACTGTAGGCTTGCGGCCCCCAAAAAATCACTTTTCAAGCGGTCCCCAGTCGAACTAAAGGGTAATTTTGGTTGAGGCCCCGTGAGATAACGCCCACCAGCCCACCGGTCCAATCCACCCCTGGTCAGACTTTAAAAGAAACACCTACTCTTAACATGACGGACATCGTCGTTTGTCGTCATGAATGTAATTTAAAGTGTTGGTTGCACGAAATTTTAGCTATGGCTAATTAATGATTCATTAGAAAGACCAAACATTTTATAGCAAGTACAGAAAATTTCGTCAAAATCGGTTTAGTGGCCTTTGAATTATTATAAAAAGAAGTCGAAATGGTGAAAATCGAGTTTTTCGGCGAATTTGAAGACTTTCTCGGCACCCATGACGTCAGAAAATGCGAAGCCCATCATTGGCTAATTGTCTGTAATACATTTCTTTACATCTGGGATTAAAAGCAGGTTGATTTAACACCCAGGAAAAAGTCCTACGCAGTAGTAATTGAAATAGGCATACACAAGCCTAGGTAGTAGAAAAATGATATGAAACCGAAGGCTCCTTGTAAATTCGTCTTAAGCGCGCGTGTAAAAAAATTTTTATTTCGATAATAAGCCTATTATTATGATTAAAAACCTCTGGTTTGAAAACTTCTATAAGTAAACAGAATCCCTCCACTTCAGTTCCTTCTATTTTAGGAATAAAACTACAGCTTTGATTTGTCCCAAATTGCTCGTGCTACGGAGGAGAGAAATTCGCCGAAAATTTCAGGATTTTGGGGAGCGAAAAAGGTCAGTTTCGGACTCAAAGTTAATACACTTAGGCTTGGAAATTTGTTTCGACAATGACAATTTTGTAAAGAGAACGGCCTGGGCTTCAAAACAAGCCCGCAGTCATTCGTTTTTATTACTATCGATTTTTCGTGCAACCAACACTTTAATTAGTATTTCGCATAAATGTGTCGGTACTATTAATACGGTAAGTATGGTGACTACCGCTGAGTTCAGTGTTTCTCCATCTTTCCAATACTATCCTATCATAAAGGAAGACGACGAAGTGGTCGGCGCTAGGGCATGGCGACAAAGGCGACCGCCTAGAGCGCCGCACTCAGCGGCACTTATTGGGGGCCAGCATAAATCCTTCAAGAGGGGTAGCCGAAGTCTGGACCCGGAACCCCCCTGGTCTACGCCACTTGCCCGCACTTAGCGACATGTTTTCGGATCCCGCAGTTAGCGACACTTATTGGTACCCGCACTTAGTGGGGGTTTTTGGTTCCCCCCGTCCTTAGCAGCACTTATTGGTTCGCCCCCTCTTTTTTCCTTCAATTGCGTTGAGAGAAGGGGCCTCTTCTAACTACTTAGGGCCCTGCACTCTCTAATTCTGGGCCTGAGGGGGGAAGTTGGACTTCACTTCACGCAAATTCTCACCCACTGGCTTTCTGAATCTACCTATCGGTCGATTTAACGTCTTGAGTTAGCTTTGTTGATATTCGGTCTATGCCTGCTCTTCTTTGAAATGTTCTGTTAAATTTCGTGTTGCTACTCACAGTACATAGGAATCGTTTTGTATATCTAAACTGTACCTATTATCCAAGGGGAGCGCATTCGCATTTTTGCCCGGCGTTCCTTTTGAGAAAACTCGCTAGCTCTCTTTCTACCGCGCGAGTGACGTACCTGGTTGACGGTTTTCCCGTAGACACGGAGAGTAGGGTGTCTAATAATTACCGTGTAGTTTGTCTGTCATGGGTAAAAAAAATCTGTGCAAAAATGTGGTCAAATTGCATAATCTTGGGAGAATGTGAAAGAATATAAATACTTTGGAATTATTTTTGGGTTTTTCAATTATTGTGGTCGGTTGTCAGAAGAAAGAACAATATTTTTTAATAACACTTTTATTAAAATAAAAAATAGGAACATTTTAATATTGAAAAGGCACATTTTGAAATTCATCAAAAAAGGATTATATTGTTCCGTTTAAATCTGTCAACTGAACAAAAAGGCAGCTTATTTTTTAAACTTAACTACTTAATTTTTTAGTTTTGTTATCTTTTTTCCTGTCTTGGGCCTCAGTAATACTTTTTGAATTTAAATATTTAATTCTAGTTCTCATTTTTAAATAACAAAAAACAATCTCTCTTAAATATTTTGAAAATAATGGCATACGTTCATTAGTTAGGTTATTGATAAAAATTTAAATCTTAATTTCCTTTCCAACTTTACCTTAAAACTATCACTTTTACAATTTCACTATTAATTTATAATTATATTAGGCCTAGGCCCTATGCTATAAGGTTATAAAAGTTCTGGGTTTAATGTCAGCTAATACTGAAAGTTTTAATAATTTAGAGAATATAATACTTACTGTTCGGTTGTACACATCGTAATTTTGTATAGTACATCTACCTATATTCGTTTTCAAATGTTTATATAGCGCACGCGCGCGTGAAAGTGAGTTTTTGGTTGCTGTTAAAAAAGGTGTTATTTTGCGCGTGTAAAAATAAATTAACGGCCAGTTCTGTTTTGAAATAAGAGGAAAAAGGTTTACCGGTTTTTATGTCGGAAAAGTTCGCGTCTTTTATTTCGCTGTTCACGACATTTTTTGGTCCGTCGAGCCGGATACATTCGTCAACTTGATTATGTTCCTCAACTAATCATCGAATCGGCTATCTTTCCGTGAGAGACAGTGAAAATTAGCGTGGATTCTCCGTTGGAAACCGTTTAAACCATCGATCATATCCCGATCGTAAACGAATCAACATAAGTCATCATGGATGTACTGGTGAGAAGAAGAGCAGCTATCAAGGGACAGATCACCAGGATTGAAAATGCGGTGGGTCAAACAGCAACGAATCTATCTGACGTTGGCTTGAAGCTGTATGTAGACAAGGTGGAAAAACTATCGAAAGACTTGGATGAGGTTCACGATGCCGTAGTTGCAAATATCGATCCCGACGACGACGACTTCGCGGATCACGAAGATGAATACAACCCTCTAGTCGCTCGACTCGAAGATCTGACAATCCTACTCGTCACTGAATCAAATGAAAGAGCAGCAAACATTCCAGTGAGACAAGTCAGACCAGCTAGTGATGTACGTTTACCTAAGCTGGAACTTCCATCATTCAGCGGTGGTTACGTCGATTGGCTTCCATTTCATGATCTCTTCACGGCCACCGTACACAACAACGAATCGCTCACCGGAGCTCAGAAGTTTCAGTATTTGAAGTCATCATTACGAAACGAAGCAGCGCTCCTAGTTCAATCTATTCCGGTAACTGACGCTAACTATCTGGAGGCTTGAGTAGAAGGAAAGTGAGGTCGACCCGTCAGTCCCAGGTTCAGGTTTAGGTTCGGGATCGAGATCCGGGATTTAAGGGGTGAAATGGGGGTAAAATCATCGAAAAGTCAATGTATTTATGATATTTCTCGCGACGATTTGTTTTCCCGTATATCAACATATTGTGTCCAGGCCAACTTGTTCATTTATCTACGCTTATCTCGAAAGATACTTGAACGTATATCTTATCAAGTTTTATCGTACGGAATAAGTTGAAATGATGTAAAAATTGATAACCTAGGCGGCGCGTGCGCAGATTACCCCAGGGGGGACGCGGTTCATTTGAATTGAAGTGTTTTGACGTCATGGAATATTCGTTGTTAAAGTAGAATGGAAATATTTTTAAACTTCATTTTAATATCATTGTAGTACGCTTGACACTTGAACCAATCTCACGAGTATTTCTTAAAACGAATATCTCGATCGCGTTTTATCGTACGAAATAAGTGGAAATTATGTAAGTTGTATGATTGATAACCTAGGCAGGAAGATAGCGCGCGCGTGCGTGGATTACTTGGGAGGCGCGGATTGCCCGGGCGCGCGGTTAATTTGAATTTAAAACATGGATTCCCTCTCCGAAATAATTCATGTACCCAAAATTGGACCGCAAGTTTTTTTTCTTTTTAGGGGAATCTCTATGGGAGTTTAACATTACAATAAAGCTAATAGGTCCAGTTTGGGGTACTTTTGGTCCGAAATGGGGTACATAGGGCCGAAAATGGTGACTTTGGTCGTTTTTAGGGTACTTTTGGTCTAATTTGGTCCATTTTTGGGTACATCAGAAAAGCAGTTGGAAAAACGAAGAGCCCTTTTTTTTTTCTTCCACCCATCTCCAAACCCCAAAAATTTATTGCTTTAATTTATTTATCGCTTCCGTAGGTATAAAATAAGATAAAAACCACTTACCTATATTTTAATTACGGTAAATTAAAAATACTTAATTAGTGTACTAAGTTACGTTTAAAAGAACCTTTTGTAACAATTCCAATATGTAAATATAGGTAAGAGACAAGGCTACCATCTATAGAAGCGTTTTACAGTTCATTTAAAAATCTATTTTTTTTTAAATCATCATCTCGTTTGTAATTGCCTTTCTATCTCTTCAATTTTAAAAGTATCCTAATTAATTCTATATTTTTAACATTAACAAGTCTCCAAATTATACCAACTTTTAACCAATTTTCCCCAATTATACTAATTTTTAACAGAATTTCCTAGATTATTCTAATTTTACCATAAGCCAACTTAATTTCAAAACTATTGTCTATTTATGAAAATTGAGCTTTGTACGTATTTTGAATCGTTTCATTTTTATCCCTAAAATGGGTGATTTGTAGGAAATTTATATTATTTTTATTGGCTTTACGATATTTCAAGTTAATTTATAAAATTTATAAATGAGTTTAATTAAATTAATAATTAAGTTTCGTTCGTATATTGAATCGGTATTTATTTATAATAATTTTTTCACCTAGATTAATTTTTTATCCCCCACACTCTCGATCTAGCTCCCTACTATACGTGTCCATTTATAATATCAAAATTGAACCGTCATGAATAATCCATATAAACGTAAAAGACGCGGGCGTCTTGAAGTCCAAGTTTCGTTTCCACTGAAATAGAAGCAACAAGAGGAAAGGCTCTTTCTGGTGACCTAACATTTAACATTGCTGGACGTTTTATATTTATTGTGTTCTGTTACTTATAGTCATATGGATTTCCATTCATTCGAGGAAGTTAGTGAAATAGTGGAAGAGTATAATAGGACGTGGTTAGATATGCAAGAAATAAAAGAACATTTGGACGAAATGGAAAAGCATTTAAAAAAGTGGGAATTGAAGTTAGAAGAAGCTTGTCAAAGGGAAATTGTACTGAGAAATAAAGTTAAAGATATAAAAACAAATACAATTGGATTGAAAATATTGCAAGATAGTTGGAAGGGAGCAGAGAAGTAAAGGGATAATATTGTATGTCATTGATTGGCTTAAGAACTGTTAAATAAAATATAAAATAAAATATGAAATAAAATAAAATATAAAATAAAATATGAAATAAAATAAAATGTAAGTAGGAATACTCGGTGATAATTCTTAACGAAAAATCAAAAAATTACTTACTTCAACCTTTCTCCCAGTTATTAGTTTCGTTTTAAACTTGGTTTACGTTTTAGTTTTACTTTGCTATTCTAGAAAATTCCAAAATTCCTTTAGAGTTTATCAGTAAAACCACTTACTTATTTTTTTTTATTAGTTCGATCTAATAGTAGATTACGCACCTATAATCCATGATGTTTTCATTTAAATTCAAATTATAACGAATTGAAAGTTTGAAGAAAATATTAATTTAGTTTGTAATTTTACCATAAGCCAACTTCATTTCAAAACTATTGTCTATTTATGAAAATTGAGTTTTGTACGTATTTTGAATCGTTTCATTTTTATCCCTAAAATGGGTGATTTGTAGGAAATTTATATTATTTTTATTGGCTTTACGATATTTCAAGTTAATTTATAAAATTTATAAATGAGTTTAATTAAATTAATAATTAAGTTTTGTTCGTATATTGAATCGGTATTTATTTATAACTTTATTCATATTTTCTTCAAACTTTCAATTCGCTTTTATTACTAAAATTAAAATTAAATTAAATTTGTGTGGATAAGATTTGTAAATATCATTTTGAAACTAATAACTTTCACGCTTTATTTAAGTCAAGCCAATAAAAACAATTACCTATATTTTAAATACGGTAAAATATAAATACATTTCCGATATGTAAATAGGTAGAATAACACTATGAAAAGTTCCTTTTTCTTCTTTTAATACGACAACACACAACTCTGATACGCAAATATATAAAGAAAATATAAAAAAAAAAAATTACTCTACGTTCGATACGTTAAAATACATTTCCGATACACAAATATAGATAAAGAAATACTATAAAATGTAAAAAGGTAGAAAAATACTACACATTAACCATTATGAATTTAAGCTTACAACATCCTTCACGTATAGAGCATAACATATATATTCAGAGTTAACTTGTTTCCTCGTTATCTTTATCGCATGTGTTTTAAATAGCGTATGGAATAAGTTAAGAATGTACTGAAATGGTGTATGTTTAAACCTCGTAGAATAAAGAGTAAAACATATGTTCAGAGTCGGCTTGATTACTAAAGCGAATAACACAGAGACGTTTCCGGTGTAGTCACGTAGGAAGAAAAATACTACAACACTCTCTATACTCTACATTCAACACGTTAAAATATACTTCCGAAATGCCAATATAGGTAGTAAAATACTACAAAATCTCTATACTTTACCTTCAATACGTTAAATTACATTCCAATATGTAAATATAGGAGGAAAAATACTACAAAAGCCTCTTTTCTTGGCGTTCAATATGTTAAAAAAGATTTCTGAAATGCAAATGTAGGTAGTAAATACTACAAAATCTCTATACTCTACCTTCAATACGTTAAATTACATTCCAATATGTAAATATGGGTAGTAAATACTACAAAAGCCTCTTTTCTTGGCGCTCAATATGTTAAAATAGATTTCTGAAATGCAAATATAGGTAGTAAATACTACAAAAGCCTCTTTTCTTGGCGTTCAATATGTTAAAATAGATTTCTGAAATGCAAATATAGGTAGTAATTACTACAAAAGCCTCTTACTCTACGTTCAATACGTTAAATTAATGATATGCCTCCGATCGAATCGTTCATTTTTTCCTATTTAAATATACGCATTTAAATTAGAATTGCTTTTTTTGTTCGGCAGTCGATTAATTTTTATCCACAAATTTTCCGATTTATTTAAAAAACGTTGGTAAAAAGAATATCATTTTAACTTATTTAATTGTGAATAATTGAATAAAAGTGGTATTTATTTAAATAACCAATAGTTAAATAAAAATTGTTAAATGTTTAAATAATCGAAAGTGAACAAGCCTATTTTTTAACAAAAACAAACAGACTTTAGAGTTGATAAGATTTGTAAATATCATTTGAAACTAATAATTTTCACGCTTTATTTAAGTCAAGCAATTACATTTTTAAAAATGAAAGAAGTTAAACAATATAAAAATTTGTAAATATTGTAAATATTTTTAGGAAATAAAGAAATTAAGAAATGTTTTAATTAAAATATCTTTCATTTTCTACTACATTTTTAAAAATGAAAGAAGTTTAACAATATAATTATTCTAATATAATTTCAAAATCAGGTATTATTTAAAGTACAAATGCATAATTTAGTGAAGCAATTCTTATTTAAATACTTTTATTTAATTAATTTGTGTATCTGAAATGTATTTATTGAAAAATAAGTGGGTTTTACTATTTATCACGGTTTTATATATATATATATATATATATATATATATATATTGGAATTGTTACAAAAGGTTCTTTTAAACGTAACTTAGTACATTAATTTATTTTGGAAGTTCAAAACGTATTAAGAGCCCTTCAGAGTACTATAAAAGGTAAATGAAAACATCATGGATTATAGGTGCGTAATCTACTATTAGACCGAACGGATTAAAAAAAAATACTTAAAGTAAGTGGTTTTACTGATAAACTAAAGGAATTTAACTTTAAAGGGTATCTTAGATTATTGTTTTTAATATTATTCAAGTTCAAAACGTATAAAGAGTCCTTCAAAGTAATTTAAAAGAATTTTGTTTACGAACTAAATATATATTTTAGAAGTTAGTTTGTATGAAATACTTACTAATACCTGAAAAATGGACTTTAGAGTTGATAATATTTGTAAATATCATTTGAAACTAATAATTTTCACGCTTTATTTAAGTCAAGCAATTACATTTTTAAAAATGAAAGAAGTTAAACAATATAAAAATTTGTAAATATTGTAAATATTTTTAGGTAATAAAGAAATTAAGAAATGTTTTAATTAAAATATCTTTCATTTTCTACTAGATTTTTAAAAATGAAAGAAGTTTAACAATATAATTATTCTAATATAATTTCAAAATCAGGTATTATTTAAAGTGCAAATGCATAATTTAGTGAAGCAATTCTTATTTAAATACTTTTATTTAATTAATTTGTGTATCTGAAATGTATTAATTGAAAAATAAGTGGGTTTTACTATTTATCACGGTTTTTTATATATTGGAATTGTTACAAAAGGTTCTTTTAAACGTAACTTAGTACATTAATTTATTTTGGAAGTTCAAAACGTATTAAGAGCCCTTCAGAGTACTATAAAAGGATTTCATTTACAAACTAAATTAATATTTTCTTCAAACTTTCAATTCGTTATAATTTGAATTTAAATGAAAACATCATGGGTTATAGGTGCGTAATCTACTATTAGACCGAACTAATTAAAAAAAAAATACTTAAAGTAAGTGGTTTTACTGATAAACTCTAAAGGAATTTTGGAATTTTCTAGAATAGCAAAGTAAAACTAAAACGTAAACCAAGTTTAAAACGAAACTAATAACTGGGAGAAAGGTTGAAGTAAGTAATTTTTTTGATTTTTCGTTTTTTAATTTTTGAGTACCGATAAAAATTATTTTTATATAGCATTATAACGTACGTACCCTCGTCCAATAAGAAATGTTAACGATGTTTATCAAATCCCCGAACACCCGCAAATCAATTCCGATGGATTTATGTAATTTACTTTTTATTATATTTATATATATTTTTTAAATTTAATAAATTAATTTATAAAATAAACGATTAACCCTTTGTCAGCAGACACAGGAAATGAACAATTCCTATAAAATGCATACATTAAGACAAAGTTAAGAATTATCACCGAGTATTCCTACTTACATTTTATTTTATTTCATATTTTATTTTATTTCATATTTTATTTTATTTCATATTTTATTTTATTTTATATTTTATTTTATTTCATATTTTATTTTATATTTTATTTAACAGTTCTTAAGCCAATCAATGACATACAATATTATCCCTTTACTTCTCTGCTCCCTTCCAACTATCTTGCAATATTTTCAATCCAATTGTATTTGTTTTTATATCTTTAACTTTATTTCTCAGTACAATTTCCCTTTGACAAGCTTCTTCTAACTTCAATTCCCACTTTTTTAAATGCTTTTCCATTTCGTCCAAATGTTCTTTTATTTCTTGCATATCTAACCACGTCCTATTATACTCTTCCACTATTTCACTAACTTCCTCGAATGAATGGAAATCCATATGACTATAAGTAACAGAACACAATAAATATAAAACGTCCAGCAATGTTAAATGTTAGGTCACCAGAAAGAGCCTTTCCTCTTGTTGTTTCTATTTCAGTGGAAACGAAACTTGGACTTCAAGACGCCCGCGTCTTTTACGTTTATATGGATTATTCATGACGGTTCAATTTTGATATTATAAATGGACACGTATAGTAGGGAGCTAGATCGAGAGTGTGGGGGATAAAAAATTAATCTAGGTGAAAAAATTATTATAAATAAATACCGATTCAATATACGAACGAAACTTAATTATTAATTTAATTAAACTCATTTATAAATTTTATAAATTAACTTGAAATATCGTAAAGCCAATAAAAATAATATAAATTTCCTACAAATCACCCATTTTAGGGATAAAAATGAAACGATTCAAAATACGTACAAAGCTCAATTTTCATAAATAGACAATAGTTTTGAAATTAAGTTGGCTTATGGTAAAATTAGAATAATCTAGGAAATTCTGTTAAAAATTAGTATAATTGGGGAAAATTGGTTAAAAGTTGGTATAATTTGGAGACTTGTTAATGTTAAAAATATAGAATTAATTAGGATACTTTTAAAATTGAAGAGATAGAAAGGCAATTACGAACGAGATGATGATTTAAAAAAAAATAGATTTTTAAATGAACTGTAAAACGCTTCTATAGATGGTAGCCTTGTCTCTTACCTATATTTACATATTGGAATTGTTACAAAAGGTTCTTTTAAACGTAACTTAGTACACTAATTAAGTATTTTTAATTTACCGTAATTAAAATATAGGTAAGTGGTTTTTATCTTATTTTATACCTACGGAAGCGATAAATAAATTAAAGCAATAAATTTTTGGGGTTTGGAGATGGGTGGAAGAAAAAAAAAAGGGCTCTTCGTTTTTCCAACTGCTTTTCTGATGTACCCAAAAATGGACCAAATTAGACCAAAAGTACCCTAAAAACGACCAAAGTCACCATTTTCGGCCCTATGTACCCCATTTCGGACCAAAAGTACCCCAAACTGGACCTATTAGCTTTATTGTAATGTTAAACTCCCATAGAGATTCCCCTAAAAAGAAAAAAAACTTGCGGTCCAATTTTGGGTACATGAATTATTTCGGAGAGGGAATCCATGTTTTAAATTCAAATTAACCGCGCGCCCGGGCAATCCGCGCCTCCCAAGTAATCCACGCACGCGCGCGCTATCTTCCTGCCTAGGTTATCAATCATACAACTTACATAATTTCCACTTATTTCGTACGATAAAACGCGATCGAGATATTCGTTTTAAGAAATACTCGTGAGATTGGTTCAAGTGTCAAGCGTACTACAATGATATTAAAATGAAGTTTAAAAATATTTCCATTCTACTTTAACAACGAATATTCCATGACGTCAAAACACTTCAATTCAAATTAACCGCGTCCCCCCGGGGTAATCTGCGCACGCGCCGCCTAGGTTATCAATTTTTACATCATTTCAACTTATTCCGTACGATAAAACTTGATAAGATATACGTTCAAGTATCTTTCGAGATAAGCGTAGATAAATGAACAAGTTGGCCTGGACACAATATGTTGATATACGGGAAAACAAATCGTCGCGAGAAATATCATAAATACATTGACTTTTCGATGATTTTACCCCCATTTCACCCCTTAAATCCCGGATCTCGATCCCGAACCTAAACCTGAACCTGGGACTGACGGGTCGACCTCACTTTCCCTCTACTGGCTTGGGATATCTTAAACAATCGGTTCAACAATACCCGGGAAATCATCATCATCTTCAGTCAAACTAACGTCATCCAAGAATCTTCATCCGCTTTACGAACGCTCATCGATACCACCGCCGAATGCATAAGGGCGCTCAAGGTTCTCAAAGAACCAGTACAACATTGGGACTCCATACTACTTCATCTTGTAAAGGAAAAACTGGATTCAGAATCTCGCCGACAATGGGAACTTTCCCTGAGGGGGGCCGAAAGACCAACTTTCGAGGATCTCGTTACATTTCTTGAACAACGGGCCAGAGCCTTAGCAGCAGCTCCGCCTACAACTTCTGCAATCAAGTCGAAGCCTCCATTACATCAGAGACCGAGTACAAAGGCTCATCATGGTGCTCTGAGCGAGACGTGTCACTTTTGCAACGAAACACACTCTGTATACAAATGTACCAATTTTCTGAATGCATCTTCGGACGAGCGTTGGAACATGGTCAAGAGGAGTGCCATGTGTTTCAATTGCTTACGAACCGGTCATCAAAGCAATGACTGCAAATCTGGTCATTGTAGGAAATGCAACGCACGACATAACACACTTCTACATCAAGAGAAGGAATTAACGAAGACGAAGGCAACCTCCGGTGTAGTTTCATGCCCATCTCGTGAAATAATTGGATCAACCCAAGTTATCTTGGTAACCGCAATGGTCCAAGTCAAGGGACTTGACGAGCAACTTTATCCAGCCCGAGCGCTTCTGGACTCGGGTTCTCAAGCCAGTTTCATCACGGAACAATTCACGAGGAAACTAAGATTGAAGCGAACACGTTTCAACGTCTCAGTTGACGGAATTGGAGCAACCGGAATGAACACCTCTCAAGGCAGTGTCATGGTGAATATTCAGTCAAATATCATTAACACGTCGGAGGTCATCGTCGAGGCAATCGTCCTGAAAAAGGTCACGGATTATTTACCTAACAGTCCGTTCGATCCTGGAAATTGTCTACACTTGAAAGGCTTAACACTTGCTGATCCAACTTTTCATAGCCCTGGACAAGTGGATATTTTACTAGGTGCTGACGTGTATCTAGAGCTCTTACAAGATGGCATTTGCAAGGGGAAAGAAGGTCTTCCAGGTGCCTTTAATACTCTTTTCGGATGGGCAGTTTCCGGTCCATTGCTGATGTCCGGAAGAAGTTCGAAAATAAAGGTCCACCATTGTACATTGGAAGCAGATTTGAAACATCTTTGGGAGCTAGAAGACATCCAGCCTCGAAGAATACTATCTCCAACAGAAATTCAATGTGAAAAGAACTTTGAAGAATCACATACACGTGACTCTACAGGAAGATTCACTGTACGATTACCAAAGATAAACGATGCACCAAAACTTGGAAATTCTAAACAAATGGCAATTCGTCGATTCTCTCACTTAGAACGACGTCTACGTGTTAACCCGAATCTCTATGAGGAGTACCGCAAGTTCATGGGGGAATACATTGCCCTTGGACATATGGAACTCATTCCCTCGAATGAAATAAAAATCGAAACCAATCCATCTTACTACGTGCCTCATCATGCGGTATTGAAAGAAGACAGTACCACCACGAGAGTTCGTGTGGTGTTCGACGCCTCTGCCAAATCTACAACTGGAGTTTCCCTAAACGATCATCTGCTAGTGGGGCCAAAACTTCAAGATGATTTGGTCAATCTCCTTATTCGCTTTCGTCAACATCGCATTGTAATGAAAGCAGACCTTGCCAAAATGTTTCGTCAAATTAGAGTACATCCAGACGACTCCGATCTTCAAAGAATTTTTTGGCGAAACAACTCACACGAACCCTTGCTCGAATACCGTTTGCTAACGGTTACATATGGAACCGCATCAGCGCCATACCTAGCAACTAAAGTCTTGAAGCAACTCGGCCATGACGTGAAAGAGACACTTCCGTTGGCATCTTCGGCTTTACAAAATGACTTATACATGGACGATCTAATGACAGGCGATGAAACGATTGAGAACGTTTTAAGACTTCAGTCAGAAATCATTCAAGCTACATCTCAAGCAGGATTTGAAATAAGGAAATGGGCGTCGAATGAAGCTGCATTATTGGATATACTACCAGCCAACATGAAGGATTTACAAAAGCCACTATGCATCGAGAACGACGAATCAGTCAAGACTCTCGGCCTATATTGGACTCCTTCGGCTGATAATTTCTCGTTTATGGTTACTTCTCCAGCGTCAAGAAGTTCAATCACTAAACGTACGATTCTTTCGGATACAGCAAGGATATTCGATCCTCTGGGACTGTTGGCACCAGTAACCGTTCGAGCGAAACTGATGTTACAGGAAATGTGGCAGCTAAAATTGAATTGGGATGAGCAACTTCCCCAACCACTTCAAGTTAAATGGAGGTCGTTTCGAACCGATTTACCAGAAATTGAAAACATTACGGTTCAACGGCACATTTCGCAAGCTAATGCTACAGACATTAGCCTGCATGGATTTTGTGACGCATCGGAGAAAGCGTACGCAGCTGCCGTATACCTGAAGACGGTGAATAACAACGGACAAATCAAAATACAACTGATCGCTGCGAAAACAAGAGTCGCTCCGCTCAAACAAATCACACTTCCGAGACTGGAATTATCTGGTGCATTACTTTTGGCTTCTCTGATTCAACTGATCAGGGAGTCATTGAGATTGGATATAGCTGATGTTCATTGCTGGTCGGACTCAACAATCGTCCTAGCTTGGTTGAAAGCTCCACCGCAACGTTGGAAAACGTTCGTAGCCAATCGAGTGTCAGAAATCCACGAGAAACTACCGAGAGCGCAATGGCATCACATTTCAGGAGACAGCAACCCTGCAGATTGCGCTTCTCGAGGAATATCCGCTAGCGAACTGGGAAATCATGGTCTCTGGTGGCATGGACCGCAGTGCCTTATTTTCGCCGCAACAACGCAAGAACTACATGAACTCTCAGAGCCAAATGAATGTTTATCCGAGGAAAGACGAATTATTTCGTTAGTAACACATCATCAAATGGATTTCACGCTCCTTTCCAAATTTTCAGCGCTTAAAAAACTCATTCATATCACCGCCTACATTCTACGTTTTGTCTTCAATTCGCGAAATGCGACAGAATTGAGGATTACTGGACCTTTATCGAAGGAAGAGAACGAAAAGGCGCTATCCCATTGGATTCGGGTCGTCCAAAGCAACAGTTTTAACGAAGAGATAGCTTGCCTTAAACAAAACAAGGAATTACCACAGAAAAGTAAAATCCTTTCGATGCGTCCGTACATCGATCAAGATGGGATTCTTAGAGTTGGTGGCAGACTTTGCCACTCCAACTTACCATACGAACAAAGGCATCCGGCACTGTTACCGAGACAGAGCAAATTAACAGAACTTCTAATACAACACGAGCACGAAAAACATTTTCACGGAGGTGCTCAACTACTAACTTCTGTCTTACAGAAACGTTATTGGATCGTCGGTCTTCGTGATGCCATACGTTTCCATATCAGAAGATGTGTTTCATGTGTACGACAGCAGGCAGTCACTGTAAAGCAACTTATGGGCGATTTACCACCAGCGAGAGTAAATCCTGCTCGGCCATTTTTGAAGTGTGGAGTCGACTACGCAGGACCATTTACCCTTAAACTAATGAAGGGACGAAGTCACCTCAGGTTTAAGGGATACATTGCCGTCTTCGCTTGCTTTACCACAAGATCAATTCATCTTGAACTTGTCAGTGACATGACCACCGAAGCATTTCTGGCAGCATTGAAACGCTTTGTTGCTCGACGAGGAAAATGCGCCGACATTTACAGCGACTGTGGAACCAACTTTACAGGAGCCGATCGAGAGATGAAAACATTCATCAAATTCATAGTCTCTACAAACAACAACGATCAAGTGTCACGATGGCTCGCAGACGAAGGAATTAATTGGCACTTCAACCCGCCTGCAGCGCCACATTTTGGAGGCCTCTGGGAAGCCGGGGTGAAGTCCGTCAAGTATCATCTGAAACGAGTTCTTGGCACCATGGTTCTAAACTTTGAAGAAATGCAAACGCTTCTTTGCCAAATCGAAGCTTGCTTAAATTCACGTCCTTTAACGGCGTTAAGCTCGGATCCAAACGACTTCAATGCGTTGACACCTGGACATTTCCTAATCGGAGATGCGCTCACCGCAATACCCGAACCAGATCTCACTTCTGAAAACGTCAACCGCCTGTCACGTTGGCAATTGGGCCAACAAGTACTGCAGCACTTTTGGAACCGTTGGCGAAATGAATTCCTCTCTCGCCTTCAACAACGTCCAAAGTGGACTACACCAAAACCGAATCTACGAGTCGGCGACTTGGTCTTGCTCAAAGATGAAGATTTACCTCCAACCAAGTGGAGAATGGCAAGAATCACTGAACTTCATCCAGGACAAGACAATCAAGTTCGCGTCGTAACTGTCAGAACCTCTGACAAATCACTGAAAAGACCCGTAGTTAAATTATGCCAGTTACCACTAGACTGATTTTAATTGTATTCAAACTGTTTACTAAGGGTTATTTATGTATGCAAATGTAACTTTTCGGACTTTTACTATCTCATTTGAAATTCGTTATTTCAAGGCGGGCGGAATGTTCGGTTGTACACATCGTAATTTTGTATAGTACATCTACCTATATTCGTTTTCAAATGTTTATATAGCGCACGCGCGCGTGAAAGTGAGTTTTTGGTTGCTTTTAAAAAAGGTGTTATTTTGCGCGTGTAAAAATAAATTAACGGCCAGTTCTGTTTTGAAATAAGAGGAAAAAGGTTTACCGGTTTTTATGTCGGAAAAGTTCGCGTCTTTTATTTCGCTGTTCACGACACTTACAGAAATTTATATAAAGTGCCAAAATCAAGTGTAAAATTGAAGGGAAAACGACCGCGAGTATTTATTTTCTATACCGCATTTTTTCTGGTTTATTTTATTAGGAATTCGACTGATTTCTCGAGTCTCTCCTCTCTTCGCGCTCTACTACCCTCCCCGCTCTACTACCCTCCCCGCGGCTTGTTTCTGGTTTCCTGTCAACCAGCGACGTCACTGAAGGTGGGCCGGTGGTTGCCAAGCCCCCCAACGTACCCGCTGAAGCGCTTCTCTACAGACCCCGTCGAAAGAGCTAACCTTATTATACGCAGTATTTTACCAACGTTGCCTATTATCTAGATACAGATATTTTAACCTTTAGATAAAATCATTTTTTACTGGGTACTATATTTTAAGTTAATAGGTGTTCGAGGAAATATCCGATACGCGAATAACTCTCGAATACGTATCAGAAGATAAACAGTATAGCACGTTTAGATAATTATAGCTGAACTAGATAAAAGTATCTTTCCACTAACAATCAACAGATACGCTAGATACTTTAACCTTAGGTACAAATATCTATTACCTAGTATCTTTTATCTTTTACCTAGATACCAAATCCCTGAACACTGGTTATAGTAAAGAACCTGTGGGATTTTTAATATCGGTTGGTTATATCTGAGTAATGAAATTGAATAAGTAAATTTGATTTATGAGCGACTTGATTAAGTAATTTACCTGTAAGTTTTCCCTGCGAAGCAGAAATCATGTGTGACGATGAAGTTGCCGCTCTGGTCGTTGACAATGGATCAGGAATGTGCAAAGCCGGTTTCGCCGGCGATGACGCGCCCCGAGCTGTCTTCCCTTCAATCGTCGGAAGACCCAGACATCAAGTAAGATTGTTATATCGCTCAATAACTAACGCTAATTCATCAAACTCAACCAGACTTCGAGAGTATTTTGGGCGGTTTATATTTCTTTAATTTTCCAGGGTGTCATGGTTGGCATGGGCAACAAGGACAGTTACGTAGGTGATGAAGCTCAAAGCAAGAGAGGTATCCTGACCTTGAAGTACCCCATTGAACACGGTATTGTAACGAATTGGGATGATATGGAGAAAATCTGGCATCACACCTTCTATAATGAACTGCGGGTCGCCCCCGAAGAACACCCGGTCCTGCTGACCGAAGCTCCTCTTAACCCGAAAGCCAACCGAGAAAAGATGACGCAGATTATGTTCGAGACCTTCAACACTCCGGCTATGTACGTTGCCATCCAGGCCGTCCTGTCTTTGTACGCATCTGGACGTACCACCGGTATTGTTTTAGATTCCGGCGATGGTGTCTCCCATACCGTACCGATCTACGAAGGTTACGCCCTTCCTCACGCGATTTTGCGTCTTGACTTGGCTGGACGCGATTTGACCGACTACTTGATGAAGATTCTCACCGAAAGAGGCTATTCCTTCACAACTACTGGTAAGTTCTATGATTTTTATGAGCTTCGATGTAGTCAATTAACCCTGAAGGTTATTTCTTATAGCCGAGAGAGAAATTGTCCGGGACGTAAAGGAGAAATTGGGATACGTCGCCCTCGACTTTGAGCAGGAAATGAACACCGCCGCTTCCTCGTCAACTTTGGAGAAATCCTACGAACTTCCTGATGGACAGGTCATAACCATTGGCAACGAAAGGTTCAGGTGTCCCGAAGCCCTTTTCCAACCTTCATTCTTGGGGATGGAATCGAGCGGAATCCACGAGACCACTTACAATTCTATCATGAAGTGCGACGTTGATATCCGTAAGGACCTGTACGCAAACACTGTCTTGTCCGGCGGTACTACAATGTACCCCGGCATTGCCGACCGGATGCAGAAGGAAATAACAGCTTTAGCGCCGAGTACCATGAAGATCAAGATTATCGCCCCACCAGAAAGAAAATACTCGGTCTGGATCGGAGGTTCTATCTTAGCATCCTTGTCCACCTTCCAACAGATGTGGATCAGCAAACAAGAATACGACGAATCGGGCCCAGGTATTGTCCACAGAAAATGTTTCTAAACTAAACCGAACCCAACTCCTGCTTTTTTTCACTTTAAATGTGATGTTTATAGTCCCACTTCTATCGCTTTGTTTTAATTATTTTAAATTTAAAATAACGACTAAAATAAAAAAAATTAATATCATCCCGGTGAATTTGTTATACATTTTTTCTAAGCTTAATAGTGTTATCCATTTTCTTGCTTAACACATGTTAAGATAAAATAGCAATGTACTTCACCAATGCTGTTACCCATAGAGACGAAAAATGCGACCATGGCCGAAGTACCTATAACTTCATAATACTCTAGTGCTAAATAAGCTTTAATGAGATATGAATTTTTGAAGATAATGTCATGCATTATAGAGGTAAAAGAAATAATTATATTGTATAACCCCTCTTAGGGGACAACAAAGTCCCCTCGGAGAGATAAAAATTGTAAAGCAAACTACTTAAATGAGTTTTTAAAAATTTATGATGGTTTTAATAAATCAAGTGCAATAAAATCTGAATTTACTAGATAGCTTAATTTGAGAGAAAATGGTTCGCACCATTTTTACCCGAATAAAGCCAAATCTAAAGCTTAAAGAGATCCCTCACTCACAACAGGGGAAGGCATAAGGGTCACAAAAAAACTAGTTTGGAAGCACACTGCAAGTCTGGATTTTATGTTACCAATATGCCTATCCCTGTTGTGAGTGTTGGATCCCTTTATTAGGGACTTAGCACTCCCTAGCTTTGGCCCGCCGAAAAAGCATGTACCAAGTCCCTATAGTAAATTTAATGGTGATTTAAAAAAATTAACTGTAATATCTTTAAAAGTCTTCTTCTAACAGAGAAAAATATCTACCTCGTATTAAAGCGCATACCATTATAATTTTTTTCAGCTTGATCAGCCATAGATAATGGGATGGGGCCATCAAAAATATGAAATGTTTTCATTCGCTTTATAGCCCTTTCTACTTGCACCCTGACAGAAGCTATATTTTTAGTTTTAACCACATCCTCTGCTGGCATTTGCGGTACTTTGCTATAGCTTGAAATTGCGGTGCTGGTATATTTATAGCCCTTATCAGCCTTGACATCATCACCTTTTTCTAACAGGTGTAACACTTAGAGTGTTCCACAATGTATCTGTCAGATGTTGCGCCACCATATAGTTTAGAAACAAAAGTCACCATTCCATGGGGAGATACGCCTATGAAACATTTGCAAGTATTATAGTTTTTATAAGAATTATATATTGGGCAGATATTGATGAAGGTAGTTTAATGGAAGGCAAGGGGGCGAGATCTGTTTATAGCTGCTGTTGATGGAAACGGGCATAGCAATTGTAGCTCATAATACAGGAAGTGGACCCAAGTTGTTATAATTGTAGATATCGAGGCTTCAGACATTGAATGCACCCTTGAAAGTTCTTTTAACCGTAACGAAACTAAAAAAAAACTCATCTTCCAAAGATAGCTGTCGTTTCCAACCCGGGTTAGCTTTCTTGCAATCATAATTCTCTTTAGTTTTCGTTCCATTCCAAAATTGCATGCAAGAAGCTTTGTCTTCAAAATAATCTAACAACCCCGTGAATGTACCGTAGTTAGGTAATCCAGTGTAAAACTTTCAGTTCTCCGCATTTTCCTTTGTTATTGAAACGTTCAATAAACGTCTCTTCAATTTTTGAGCTTTAGTTTTTCACATTTCAAGTCCAACCGTAAGCGACTCGATCTTATCATCCTTCTGCTTAATTTGATTTTTAAGCGACTTTATCTCCCATTCCAAATCCAAAACTTTCAACCTCAATGTTGATTCCTTCGCTGAGGTGAAACTGTTCGCGTTATTGCTAAACCTAGTCTCACTAAAGTTATTGTTTTCAAATTGAGCACTTGTCCGAGATGTTTGGTTGAACAAATTTTTAGGAATTCTGATATTGATTTCTGAAAAAAGAAAGAAATGTATAATCATTTATAACTCTAAGGAGAGCAGGTAAACCAAGCAACTTGCAAAGGCGCACTCGGCATCAATTTGCAGATTCCTCTCCCTTCCTGTCGTTAATCCTCATGACTTCACCATTAAGCCTAACTCACATTGCAACCAAGAATATATGTAACGTTTGTTTCTGGCCGATATTTTGATTAATATGAAACAGTCGTCAGATACAAACTGCGGAAAGGCTTTTGAAGTTACTTATCTGAGAGGCCATTCACATTCTAAAATGTGATCAGCCCTCATTTCATCAGTAAATATTATCACAGTACTTTTAAAGGGATCCAACACTCACAACAGGGGGAGGCATAGGGGTAACATAAAATCCAGACTTGCAGTGTGCTTCAAAACCAGTTTTTTTGTGACCTCTATGCCTTCCCCTGTTGTGAGTGAGGGATCCCTTTAACTTTCATAGCTCTTCTTATCTGATCCACGTGTTTAGTACTCCATTGTTGTCGTTTTTAATACACGCCTGACGACGGAACGAGCGAATCGTTCCGAAACCGCTGTTGCGTTGTTTCAATAAACGTTTTGTTGTGTAACAGTGGTGTAATTATTTTTTAATTAGTACTAGGCACAAGCTAGCCGGTTCATTTATCATTTAGAATTTCTATCTCAATAATCAAAAACAAGGCTTCCTATACAAAGTGATATCCGGCAACTATTGGGTCTAATGCCCACCTTTACGAACGGAATAGGCTTATCCGTGTGAAATAATTATTTAAAATTCCTCTACAACATGTACTTATGTCGCGTCGCATACTCGCCACCTACCGGTCAAGGTCGTGTTAATAATTAAAATCAGCTAGGCTACAATGCTTAAGAGGGTGGTTTGTTCTATGGTTACGTGTTTTTTGGTGTCATCACTATTCAGTATCACATTTGACTATTTAAATCAGAGAAAAAACCAATCGAAAGGTGTAATCAAAATCCGATATTTTTGGGCGTATTTCGAATCTCTTCTGAACCAAAGTAAGTTCGTTGGAAATAGCCGAATTTAATAGCGATTTCCACTGGGAAGCTCCGAGAGCGCCCCGAAATCGATTTCGACGTCACAGCTCGTGTCGAGATTTCCAAGGATCGTGGTCGAGCGAGTCTCCCAGTGAAATACAACCTCGTTTTAAGAGCAACTCTCGGGGCGAGTATTTTCCAGCGAAATACGCGGAAAGTCATGGCGGACTATAATATTGTATTCCATAAACTTTATTAATCATCCATGGTTAGGCCTAGGCGTAAAGAAGAACTTACTTAATTTTCGGAGTAGGAATATACCACATCCTCTATATATCTTATTATTTTAGGCCTTTATACTATTTCCGGCGTTTGCCTTAAAAGAATTGCCTCTATTTCTTCGTCGGAACTATCCAAAGACGATTCTATAAACAAATAAGCAGCCCGAATATTTATTGTCCTATCTAGTTCCGCCATTTTTATAGCGATTTCGTGATTTTTAAAAAAAAAAACGATCGAAATCTGTCGATCCGTCGAATTTCTCGGATCAAAATTTTCGCTCTCAGAGCGCTCGCTGTGAGAGCGAGATTGCCAGTGGAAGACACGGATCTCGTCCCGAGCTGCTCTCGATTTCCCAGTGGAGGACGAAATCTCATCACGAGCGCTCCCGGAGCGCCCGAAATCCCCCAGTGGAAATCGCTATTAGTCATTCAAATTTGCTTTATTTCCAATTTTCGTTGAAGTAATTGTTTCAACACCAGCGGAATTGACGAAATGACGAGAGAGTTATTAAAAGTAAAACTGTTTATTTGGATGACATATTAATGTTTATTTTGACTAAATGGAGCGAATTGATGTTTAAAACGCGGTACATGCTTGTATCTACAAGTTTAAAAACCAACAAACTAGATAAGGCATAAAAAATCTTGGGGGTTTTAAGTGGTTCAGTGATAATGTACGCAATCTGATCTTGCTTTGAAATTCCCCCTGAAATTACTGGTCCTGTTCTCAGATATCATTCAACGCTTAAGTAGACCCTGACTTGTAAAGTTTGTCCACCAGGAAACAAAGACTTCCTAATTTGCGATACCTTGCCAAAGACTGCACAGGAAGCAGGTTCAAGCGATGATCATAGAGAATGGGAACAGGCAATGAACGACGAGTTGTCAGCCATGAAGTAGCACGAGATGTACGAATTAATCGATCCACCTCCCAGTCGTAAAGTCGTTGGAAATTGTCTTTCGTTCAAAGAACGATGAATTCGGTACGGTTCTCAAATGCAAGGCTAGACTTGAAGCTAAGGGCTTCACCCAAAGAGAAAGTAGTGACTATAATGAGACGTTGGCACCAGTCGCGCTTCGAGACGTTCAGAATCCTACTCAGCATGGTTGCCAGAAGAAACTTAGACTGGATTGGATCTTTGTTCCTGATTGCGACCCCTGCTTAGCTCTATCCTGATTGCAATTTATTGAGAAGCCGGTTGGTCCCGAGAATTGGTGAAGTTGGAAACGACGAGTCATCACCATCCTCACGATAAGAGGAGTCGCCAAGATCGTGTGATAACTTTTATGTAGCATTCAGAACCACCCGCACCATCATATGGTCAGCATTGTACGACGAAACAGCGCTGGCCACTGTGATGAGAAGAGTCAGCTGGGACGTCGGAAGCACTGAAGACGGCGATGTTTCAATGACCAGAAGCTCAGGCAGGTCTCGAAGGATTTCCCGGAACCGAAGAAAGCACGTGTCGACAGAAGTGACGCTGGAAGTCCTTTCACAGCAAATAGCTTTGTTGCTCGCACATTTAAAGAAGCTGCTTGGTACTTTGTCTCGGGAGCAACGCAACACATCTGGCTACGAAACCCGGAGAACGTGTACATTCCGATCTCTGTGGCCATGACCGACGCTATCGATCAGAGAAAAGCGTTGTTGTCTTCTCTTCAAGGACGAATACTCTAGCATCCGAATAAAATTTCCCTGGCAAAGAAGTCCGAAGTCGTCGATCGTTTCAATGATTCCCTGGCCTTATGCAAGAACTACGAGCATGCAGTTCAAGAGTTGGTCACAGATAATGGAACCGAATATTTTAATGAAGAGTTCCACCAGTTGACCGTTAAAGAAGACCTCGCACATCGAACCTACACTCCTGAACGAAATGGAGAAGCTGAACGTGAGAATCGGACAATCATGTAGTCAATTCTAGCCATGCTGCATTCGAAGCCAGATCTACCTCCAAAACTGTGGGGAAGACGTCGTACGCACTATGGATTGGAAATCCGAACTATTCAGTCAAGCATTTGCGAATTTTTGGAACTGATTGTTGCTTTCATGTGCCCTAGGAGAAACGAAAGAAGCCGTCAAAGAAAGCTTTTAAAGCCATTCTCCTTGGTTATGAAGATAACATGTATGGATATCGAGTCTAGGTTCTAGAGCTAAATGACGTCATCCATTCCCGAGATGTCTAGTTCAACCCTGGGAAGTAGACCATGGATATCCGGTTTTCTACCAGCCGACCCTATTGCCGTTGTATATTCATTGCTAAATATAATCATGGTTTTGTTAAATAGCACCGAAGTTATTTTGGTTTAAATTGAAATGACTAAATCCCAGTTTTAACTTTAAGGAATCGCCACCGAATTCCGCCTACGCTTTAATAGCGTTTTCCATTGGGAACCTCCGAGCACACCCGGAGTGCTCCAAAATAAAAAGGGGCAACTCCGAGAGGGAGGATCGTCTTCCATTGACCAAGGTACTCCCTCCCGGAGCGCTCCCGGAGTGCTCCCGGAGTGCTCCCAGCTGCCCCATCTCAAGAGTCGGAGGGAAACAAAAGAGTGCTCCGAAAACGTTTCGTATTTCATTGGGAGTTACCAGGGCGAATCCTCCGAGCGCCTCCTACAGAGAGCAGTGACGTCATTCAACAAATCCGGATCACACTCGGAGGTTCCCAATGGAAAACGCTATAAGACGGTTCTCGGAAGGGGTTTAGTACGACCAAATTTATTGAAAAACTGTTTTATTGCTGTTAAATAATTGTTTTATTTTCCAAATTTAAGCTCGCTGTAAAACATTTCGGAGCCTGTTCTCTGGGCTGAAAGTATAGTTTATCTAGACTCTAACACTTGGGGATGAAAATCATTCTTCCTATCTAATGAATGGAAATTTATTCCGTTGGAAATTGTCGTAAAAATTAAATTTTATTGAGCGTAATTGTTTGGAAACTAAAAGCTAATTATCGCGGCCAGACGTCAACGCTTAGAAAGACTGGTGGCTCCAAAGAAACCGTTCAGCTCAGTGGCGTAGCTAAGGATTGTTAATTTTTATAATGTATTTAACTTCGGTTCAATTGAAAAGATGTTTAATATCATTTATTAAATAGAAATTAGCACTAAGCCTCGGTAATAAGACGTACGCTGAACATGTTTAACCGAAAAGTAGACAGAAGAATAGAACCATTCTTTGACGCCCTCTACCGAGCAAACGAGGTACTTCACTAGAGCCGCCCCTTGTTTTAAATAACTTTCTCTGGTTTTTTAGCAGCTCCTCTAACTAATATTTGATTAATTTGCAAGGCTTCTCCGTGGCGAATCGCGTGGTGTCAGTGAATATTCTTTCGTGCGTGTGTTGGTTGTTGTTCTCAACAATATTTTGACATCCATGATTCATGATGATTGTGACGAACGTGGTCAACGGAGACCGGTCTTTGATCTTCACCATTGATGACGTATTGTCACACAAACACATGAAAATCTATGTAGCCGACAATGCTGCGAGTTTAAAGCATTTTTTAAAGGTAAATAATCTTAGGGTCTCTACATTCGTGGGTGAATTTGCTGTATTGATTGTTAGGGCTAGGAGCTATTTGAAATTATTGGAAAACGCACCGTCAAATTGAATACTAGATAAACAATATTTTCCTAAACATGTAAACGCTACATTTAGAAAACACAAACCATTAACAGATAATTTTCAAAGGTTATCCAGTGTATATTAAGCATGAACTAACAATGTAAGTAGTTCATTAAAAAATATTTAATAAAGATTATGAAATTTTTATCAGAAATGAATAGTCATTGTCAAAGAGAATGATAGTCACTTTCGATTTGTTTTATATTTTGATTTCACTTAATCTTTTATCTTTATTAGTTGACCCTTATACTCCATTAATATTAGTTAATAGTTAACCTGTTCATTTACCATATATAGTTTGCTCGTCTATTCCTTTATCATAAGTAGTTGATGCTGCTATTCCTTTACCATTAGCAGTTGATTCCTAACCATCACTAGCTGTCCCTTCTATTCCTACCCATCAGTAGCTGTCCCTTCTATTCCTACCCATCAGTAGCTGTCCCTTATATTCCTAATCATAAGTATCTGTCCCATCTATTCCTAACCATAAGTAGCTGTCGCTTCTATTCCTAACCATCAGTAGCCGTTAGGGATGCAACGGATAACCGGAACCGGAACCGAGAAGAACCGAGTAAATTCTATTAACCGAAACCGGAACCGATAATATAAATATTTGATAACCGTATCCGGAACCGGAACCGATATTTGTAAAAAAATGATAACCGAAACCGGAACCGAGTTTTTCATTGTTTTAAACGGTTCTATAACTTTATTTACCAACATTAAGCGAATGTTGAAATTTAGTAATTAAACTTCCTAATTTACTATTACTTTTTCATATAAGCTCATCTGTATCCTATCTCAGATAACTCTATGTGGGTTTCTACGTAACTGTCAACTGACACACCCTTACGTATTCTCCATTAAAAATGGGCTCGTCCTCCAAATGTTTTCTAAAAAACTGGCATAATCCGGAAATCCGCGATAGTTTTAGTTTTATTTTCTTAAGTCGGAAAACTCGACACAATTTCACAAATGTAGCAAAGGCCACAAAAAATATTTGTCGTCTACTGCTACTAGTATGCCTTAAGCTTGGAGGAGGGAAGTATTCTGGAGTGGAAAATCCCATAGCGGTAATAAGAACGTCCTTTCCCGCCTATTGCTGTTAGAATTACCCAGACTACCCCGGTTAAACCGGTTTTTGGTCGGACGTCAGCTTTATCTGCCATCCTTCTGGCTTGATGACGTCCGACCAAAAAGAGCATGATGGGAATTTTACAAAGCCGCAGGTGGTGCCCGACTTTTCCACTCCAGAATACTTCTCTTCTCCAAGCCTTAAGAGCAATTATTTAGTGGGGCAATGGGCAAGCATAATTTTTGATCCCCTTCGCAACCGACTTAGAGGAGAAACAGCGGAAAAGCCAGTGGCGTAAATAACGCCCCGGCAGACTCCGCAATGCGGGGGGGGGGCTTCCATCGAGGGGCCCCCAAATTGTCCAACCGCGCGAGGCCTCGTCTAGTCCGGCTATTGTAACCCATAAGGGCGGTGGCGCACTGGGAGATGTCAGCTTCGATCAAATGGTCCTATCTCCACCTCCGACTTCGGTCAGGTTTGGGCTGGATACTGAGCTTCGGCTCAGGCTAACGGAGAGGGTCCGTGCAAACTGGCCGCCCCGGCGGATTCGGTAGCCTGCTGTGGGGCGGCGGGCCTCCATATGCGGGCACGGCAGTCCTGTTTCCCGGCCTTTTGGAGCCACACCGGGTGTTGTTCCAAAAGGCCGGGATCTCCGGTGCCGGCTGTGCCGGGTTACTTGGACTGCTGTGTGCTCGTCGTTCCCCTTTAGGAGCTCTCTCTAAAGGGTTTGACTCCTTACCTGTGTAGGTAGGGTGTCGGCTGGAGTTGCTACAGCATCCATTCTTAATCCCACTGCTGTGTGCGAAGTGGGGATTGGTCCACCCATTGCTGCACCTTCTGCTGGGTTGAGTGCCTTGCGTCAGAGGTGCGACCATCAGTAGTAGGGTACTGCTACCCATGCTGGATTTGTCACCTGTCTGGGCTAGGTGGACGCTGGCGTAGGGCACTATGATGATAGGCCTCCGGTGGTATGGTCTCTATTACTAGGTACACCGGGCTATAAATTCTGACACACTGTCAGCTCAAGTTAATGTTTTACTTGCTTCAAATATTTCTTTATGTTTCAACAGGCGCGCCCAAAACTTTATATATACAACCACAATAACCGTCGCATAAATATCCAAACAACGTACATAATGAAAGTAACATACTGAAGTTTGAAAAGTATCGAGACACGTGTTTTATAGCAGATCGTTAAACCTTGTAAATTAATAACCAAGTTGTGTTTCTGAATTTAAAGTTCTTAAGGTAAGGCTAATTCGTTTGCATAATATAATCGCTGGCCTGGGTAGTTTTTGTCTAGAAAATCTATAATTTCAACTTACGCATTTGCCTACATTTCACAAATGACAATGCTTATTGAACGAAATAATATGGACTCCATAGAAATCTCGTCTTTACACTTTTCAATTAAATGAGGCAGGGGCGTAGGAACCAGGGGGGCTATGCCCCCCCTAGAATTTTGCTGAGAGTGGCAACTAATATTATTGCCCCTTCAACTTTTTGGTCAGTTGAAATCTTCAAAAGCTCAAATTATCAATTTAAAAGCATATAAAACTTATCGAAGCTCAACTGTGTCTTTTCCCGCCAATTTACATAGTAATAAAACAGAAACACATGTATGCATTCGGTGAAGCTACACTCCTTTAAAAATTCAAAACCATTCTCATTTTATTATTGTGGATGTGTATCTTAAATTCATAAACGACTCTAAAGACTAAAATACACTTCGTATGATTACTGTTGTTAATGTTAATGCCTTAATGACATTCGCGACCGATTACTCACTCTACATCCGGGACTAAGCTTCTAGACCCCCGTTTCGTATCTCTTTACCCCCTCCAACTTCTGAAACGTTCCTACGCCCCTGAAATGAGGAGCGGAAGGGAAGGCAATATCTCCCCAAAACATGAAAGTACATCATTCCCCCCCCCCCTCTCCATCTTGAATCGATGAAACAGTGGGAATTTTCAAACAGAAGATTTCATTTTTACCCTACTTTATTGAATAAACAAATAAGGCTCTTACACGAGTTCCCTACGAGAGAATAGTAGCAATAATTATTTTAATTATTTTACATTAAGTCAGCTAGATCGAGAGTCTGGTCGGACTTGGGAGTCTGAACTCCAGACTTGCAAGTTCTACCAGAACCTTTGTTTTTAATGCTCCAGACGCTGTTTGCCGTGATTTATCTTAATCGTTTCACTTAGGGCTTAAAGCCCTTTTTAAGCGTTTTATATATTTAACATGCAAGTACGTGTTAAATCTAATTGTAGAAGGCGATACATGTTAGCCCTAACTCTAGATGGCAATAATCGCGACTCGGCCTTAATGATTATAAGGGACCCCAAGAACAGTTTCGCGGGAGGACCTCGAACCCATAGCTACGTCACTGAGAAAGCTACTATTTTTAAAATATAATTTATCAAAAACAAATTTTATATTCTAAATAAATAAATGTGGTGGATTTTATTTCTCTTTAACTTCATTTGAATTGCTTGTGTATTTATCTTTAATTAATACTAAACACACTAGAACCGTATTGGAACCGGAATCAACCGGATCCGGAACCGAGATAGTCCAAAAAAGTGGAACCGTTGCATCCCTAGTAGCTGTCCCTTCTATTCCTAACAAATTACTAGCTGTCCCTTCTATTCCTAACAAATTACTAGCTGTCCCTTCTATTCCTAACAAATTACTAGCTGTCCCTTCTATTCCTAACAAATTACTAGCTGTCCCTTCTATTCCTTACCATCAGAAGCTGTCCCTTCTATTCCTAACAAATTACTAGCTGTCCCTTCTTTTCCTTACCATCAGTAGCTGACCCTTCTATTCCTAACCATCAGTAGCTGTCCCTTCTATTCCTTACCATCAGTAGCTGTCCCTTCTATTCCTTACCATCAGTAGCTGTCCCTTCTATTCCTTACCATCAGTAGCTGTCCCTTCTATTCCTTACCATCCGTAGCTGTCCCTTCTATTCCTTACCATCCGTAGCTGTTCCTTCTATTCATAACCTTCAATAGCTGTCCCTTCTATTCCTTATCGTCATTAGCTTTCCCTTTTATTCCTAACCATCAGTAGCTTTCCCTTCTATTCATAATCATTAGTAGCTTTCCTGTCTATTCCTTTTTCATCATAAGCTGAATCATATATATCATAAGTCATAGTTGTAAAATCCGAGGTTTTCCCGCAGCTTACCGCGGTATTGCATTTCATTTCGCGTAAGAAAATTTTTCAGCCGCGCGCCGCGGATTTTATAAATTTTTGCAATAGTATTATAAATCCTTATACTTGCAATAATTAAAAACCACAAACCGACTTCCTAGTTTCCTTGTAGAATCAGAAAAATAAAAAGCCCGGTCTTGCTTTAGGTTCCGCGGGTTTTTCACTTTTTGTTCGAGGGAAACCAGATTTGTATGTTCGCAACCCTGTCATCAGAAGCTGACCCGTCCATTTCTACCTCATCAATTGTTGAACCGTCTATTCCCTAATCATTAGTAGGATAACCATTTATTCCTTTACCATCAGTTGGTAACCCGTCTATTCCTTTATCACTAATAGCTGACACGTTTATTCCTTCATTATTAGTAACTGAACCGTCTATTCCTTTCTTATCAATAGTTGACCTAACATAAATCTCTTTTTAAGAAGATTAGGCATATATATTCTTTTTTACTTTTACCCATCTCTTCGTCATTGTGCGCAAAAAATGAATCTTGAATTTCGTGTGCAGCGACTTTAGTCTGCCCGTTACGTAAAAAACATTTCAACTCTAAATATCTTATTTAAAAACAAGTTGGCAAGCTTGCCAAAATATACATCTCCTCGGAAGAATTGTCCCTAGTGGTATTAATTTCTTGAGATGATCCTTAAAGATATATCTCCGCAATTCAAAGTTTTTTACTAAAAACGTAATCCCGGTTCCATCCCGCCCGGTATAAAATTTTAATTATAATTAAAATAAATGAGACGAAACAACCGATTTTAATTTATTCAAAATATTATAAATTAACTAGTTACAACAGTGAGTTAGACGTACTAAAACAATGCACAATTGAATTTAACCCTTTTTACAGTACAAGTTTATCAGTTGAATATAATACTAAGCAAATTTTAATGAAAGAAATATCTACAGATGGTATTTGTATTTTTCTCGCTTACGAAATACTTGCCGCATCTTTAACGCTCATTATATTTTAACACTCGTAGACTTCTAGTTGACGTTGTGACACATACCGCATGAAAAAGACCAATGCCGTCCAATTTCCAATATCATATAATGACTCGCACACCCAGGAAATCATTGACTGCGTTAGAAATCGTAGATATCCAAATATCCACACCAAATATATTTACAAGAAGCAAAAACCTTACCATCAACAAAGCACAGAGAACCACTTGACTAACCGCCAGCTCTTAAAGCAATAAACGTTGAATTATCGCCTTTGCATTAACACAACTATATATAGGTCGTTAAGAATACCCGTAAATAAATAACAAAAAACTAACAAAGTGCACCACCCACAGGGTCTACCCTTTAACCCTCTTATCTCGGCTGACTGCGCTAAAACAAGATTTGACCTTTAAAATTGCATACGTAAAAAATTTAGACTTTAAAAACCATTAATATACTCTTCCGCTAAGCTGAGTTTATAATTTTCAAAGAAGCGTAACATCTATCGGTGGATCTGTGGTAGAACATTCGCCTATCATGCAGAAGGGCTCGGGTTCGAAACCTGGGCGGCGCTTTCGTTTTTAATCAACAGAGAATACGCTACATTAGAATTACTTCGATGCAATAATTTAAATGGAACACGAAATTTCGTTCTATTTAATAACAACCAAAATTTAATACTCTGTTAATTTGTAATAAACGTTTCCGATAAAGCTGAAAGTCTAATTTTCGAAAAAGCGTAAGGTGGTTCTGTGGTAGAACGTCCGCCTGTTAAACAGAAGGTCTCGGGTTCAAATCCCGCCCGATGCGATCGCAAATTGACAATAAGACGAATATCGTGAACAATTGGTGGAAACCCTGCCATTGGAAGTTGAGAGGTTGCCATAACACTCAGCACTCGGTCCGTCCCAAAAGTCAATAAGAAGGAGTTGGAGAATACGCACCAATAACAAACGTAGCGACGGTGGGCGTTAACGAAAAAAAAAAGCAATTGCAAATTTATCCGTTAACGCTAGCCTCCATTTCCACCGAGCCTTCCTTCATTTCATCTGTGTGCCGTTGCCCAATTATCCAACTCGCTCTCCTGCTCTGTGGAACTGCCGAAGAAGCCCCTTTTAGTTTTATAACCCCTGTCGAATTGACAAAGAAAGTATTGAGGTTTGCCGACTTTGCCAACAGATCTTATATTTATTTGTGTACGCGTTACCAATCTTGTTGTATTACTATTTTGGGATTTTACGCTCACCCGTAATGGGTGAAAAGTGTTTTATTTTATGGTGGTCACCCCGAATGGGTGGAAAGTGTTTCATTTTATGGTGGACAGCTGGCGTCTTTCGCCAAACCAACTTTGAAAGTGAACGATTGCGCGAAATGCGGGTGGTGGTGATTTATCCTTTTGTAGATGCCGGACCTTGGTGACGATCCCAAAAATAACTTCGTGGGTAGGGATTCGTCCCGGGATTCTCAGGGGCACGGGTCTTGATTGGTCCAAAAAGGATGCAATTCCAAGAGACCACGTGACCCCACTCATATTTAAACTGGACTCAAACTTTTTTTAAAAGTGCTCTCACAAGTGCGACCGAGGAGAGACTTGAGAGAATAAAATAAAATACGGGTGCTAAGACACCGCGGTTCGCGCGCAACTTGTCGGACTATAGGCTCTAGTCCCGATGACGCGGAGTGCGTGCTTTTCCGAGAAGTTATCCCGAGAAAAGAAACGGCTTCGGATCCGTAGCCAACGTGGCCGCGTGTCCATTTCTCGCGCCACCGTCACGACACCAATCTCTGATGGAACTCAACGCCATCCTGATGAGCGCCACCGTCACCACACCAATCTCCGTTGGAACTCAACGCCATCCTGATGAGCGCCACCGTCACCCCACCAATCTCCGTTGGAACTCAACGCCATCCTGATGAGCGCCACCGTCACCACACCAATCTCCGTTGGAACTCAACGCCATCCTGATGAGCGCCACCGTCACCCCACCAATCTCCGTTGGAACTCAACGCCATCCTGATGAGCGCCACCGTCACCACACCAATCTCCGTTGGAACTCAACGCCATCCTGATGAGCGCCACCGTCACCCCACCAATCTCCGTTGGAACTCAACGCCATCCTGATGAGCGCCACCGTCACCCCACCAATCCCCGTTGGAACTCAACGCCATCCTGATGAGCGCCACCGTCACCACACCAATCTCCGTTGGAACTCAACGCCATCCTGATGAGCGCCACCGTCACCCCACCAATCTCCGTTGGAACTCAACGCCATCCTGATGAGCGCCACCGTCACCCCACCAATCTCCGTTGGAACTCAACGCCATCCTGATGAGCGCCACCGTCACCCCACCAATCTCCGTTGGAACTCAACGCCATCCTGATGAGCGCCACCAGGACTAACGTAATCTAGCTTTCATGTATGTAAACATGTAAATAAGACTAATGATGTTAATATTATTAAGTTCCCTATAAAGCTGCGCAGCTACTGCTCCCCCCCCCCTCCCTTGTGTGGGTATGTGTTTCTAAAAGTGTCCGATTTGATTTAATCGATTATTAACTGTTTTACTTTAGCTATGATTAATTGTTTATTAAACATTGTCATGGTAAACCTCAATCCGAGTCTTCACTAGTATCTATTAAGCTAATTTAATTTAAATGAAATCCCCTAGACATCAAACTGACCATATATTGTAATTTCCGTATGTTAACTCGCCAACCCCAATAGTCAAAGTTGAGCGAGCACCCGGGCCATAATTTATTGATGTAGACCTTACATGATTTGGCTCCTTCCTCCTTAAAGGAGCTTCCCTAGACCCGATACGTCCTACCGAGTTGTGCAAAGGCTACACTTCAACTACGCAAACCCTTATTTGGCGGTGTTAAAGAAATGTTGGTTTGGATAAGTTAGGCGTGTCTATTTTCGGAACGAATTTGGAATCATTTATTTGGATGTCTTATGATCCATGTATATAGATTATCCGGATTTTTCATTTTTATTTGGATATTTCAGGAAAATTGGTTAAGCAACCGAACAATTTTATTCAAAATAGCAAGCAAAGATGAACAGAAATATTAGCCCTAAAATTTACCAACCAATTTACGTATCAATATTCGGATACGTGCAAAATTCGGGCAGCACCTAACTTCCGATAGAAAGGGATTAAGTTTTTAACCTCTGCACAAGAAACATTATTTTTCTTTTCAACGCAACAGAAAAAAATATTACAATACGATAAAAAGTATTTAAAATTTGGGATTAAATAATACTACAATTTAATTTATATTATATATACATGTATATTTATATATATATATATTTATATATTTATATATTTATATATTATAATATAATACATTTTACAAAATGACCATAGACAAAAAACACTAGATTTGCAGGAACCTTTGAGAAATTGGAGCAGGCGAGTCTTGAACCAAGAGCGTATTTGAACAAGAGGGACTCAAAACATTGCGCGGTTTCCTCCCCACCCAAAATTAAATCTTATTCCTGTAGAGGCCCTTGAAATTGAACAGACCAAAAGGTGAAAAGGCGGCAATAACATTGGCGGTCAAATATTTGTGTCAGGCAATATCAACCTCCCCTCTGGATCTTACGCCACTGTGGTTGAATCTAAGTTGATTATTCCACTCGAAGGCCCACGATTTCGGAAATATTTCGGCGCTAAAATTGAATTGTTCTTAAAGTTTCCAGGAGAAAAAGGAGCGGAAATTAAGAAAAGAACACTCCACGTAAAAGGAACAGCTCGTCCAAAACGTGTGCGCGATGTGGCGAGAGGGAAGACGTCGTTCGTAGGATGGCAAGAAAATTTGCGTTACGTTTCAAAATTCTGCAGCGCTGAGAAAGTGGTTGTGCCCGCATTCTTCGCGGCTCCTGACGCTTTGGGGATCTTAAAGGCCGACTACATAAATCTTCGGTTTACTCTGTCTTTCACTGGAAGTAGGCTTATTGCAATACACGTGTGCCATGCAGTCAGCCTACTTCCAGTGAAAGACAGAGTAAATCGAAGATTTCTGTAGTCGGCCTTTAAGTAACGCACTCCGGACAAATAACAATACTGTCACCAAAATTATGTTGGAGCCGATAAATATTATGTAAGTAAACGTAAAATATTAACTTCTTAATTGTAATCATTTAGCAACGTTACGCAAATTGTATTTTAACTACTTAATTTGTTACTAAATGTTCTAACCCCTTCGAATACAGTCCTCGACAAAAGTGACATAATTACCAAAAGTGTGTCAATCGGACCTATTTCGAATGAATGTTACGAGCGAAATACAAGTTGGGAGGGAAGAAGGGAAAGTATGCCTTGGGGAGGGAAGGAAGTTAAAACCAACAAATAACGCCTCGTAGTGAGGAACGGAGGAACTAAGTAGCACTGGTCAAAGTTAGTGCATTTTTTAATTTTTCGTCGTTCTGTGGAGATGCTATCGCCATCTACCTACGATATAATACCATAGACTAAAAAAGGGTCCAGAAAGGCAACAATAAATAGTTTTTATGTGGTCGATCTCGAGTCGATCATTCATTAAACCTTTAGCATACGAAAGTACAGGGATTGTCACACTTTTGGTAATTATGTGACTTTTGGTCCTCAATTTATCATTAATATAATTAAAATTATGTTGTAATTTACTAGCGACAAAATAAGTATTCAATAACTATGAAAATTAAACACCTACAGTATGTTTTTCAACAGAAATTGTATCTTTCAAAGAGTTACCAGTAATGTTCTTAAATTTATATCAGAAATGAAATCTAGATTTTTTGAAAACACTGGCTTTTTCAAAGAAATAATCGCATCTGATCCTCAGTCGCAAACTTTCCTTGACGAAAATGACGTTATCTCATTGTAAAACATACAAGCGGTTCAATTTTCATATACATGCTTTAAAAGGGCAGATCGGAATGGACGCTTCAATAAAAGATACTCGGTTTTTATTCCCCCTTCCAAATTCATCTGGGAAGGAACTATTTCCGGTCGGTCGGTTAAACGGTTAGAATGGCTAGCCAAAAAGTCATATTTAAGCCAATTGGAGACGCGTTTTTGCCCTCATGAGAATTTTGCGTCAGATAAGAAACGCGTCGGCTCACGTGTATAAGGAACATACTAATTTTCGATAATATATTTTAAGGTAAAATATATAATGTTACTAAAACTAAGTATAAGAAGATAATATTATTATTATTATCATCCTCTTATGGTATAAATAATTAAAATTATGCGGAATATTTTTATATTACCGGGAAATTTTAAGGCTTCTCGTGGAGGCAGAGTTAATTCATTTCGTATAAAATTATCTTTCAGAAAAAGATGAAAACTAATTCCTTTAGAGCTAAACGTATTACTTTTGCAGTACGGTATGCAACAAGTGTTTCCTTTTAGCCAGGTAACTTTTTTGGCATGTTAAGGATTAGCAAAAAACCGATGTTATGTTCGAGAAAAGTTTCCATCTTTCTAATATTTCAACAAGCACTATATAAATAGTAACTTATGAGTCCTGGCTGTCGGAAATATTACTTCTTGGTAATTTCTGGGAAGATGTTTTATTTAAGCGTCTATAGCCAGAAATTTGATTAAATCCAAAAACCTGAGCACAGTTACCGACTGCTTTCTGTTTTTAATAAAGTTGGAAGATGGCTAGCCAGCGAGCTTTAGTCAAGTAATATAAAACTGTCCTGTGCATTCCCGTGGCAAATACAATTTCAGAAATACATTTTTGTACTCTCAACAGAATTGAAACGCGTCTACGGACAACAATGGGCGAGGACAGACTTTCAAATCTGGCCATACTTTCGATTAATCGCGACTTATCTAACTGCATAAACGAAAACCATATGTTAATGGTCGACGAGTTTGAAAAAACATCTAACCGTAAAATATCGTTTTTTGATTAAGAAACTTCAAAACCAAAATATTTTATTTTACTCTTGCCAATAAGAGTATAAATAATGAAGACAGAATATTTGGTAAGGAGGTAAAAATAAGGGGGGATGTTTTTATGTGACGCAAAATTTTATTTCCATATACAGGGTCTTTTTTTTTGCTCGGAAAAGTGTTTTTTTTCAAAAACTATTTATAGTACCGATTTCAAATTTGGAAGGTCAATTCTCTATACCGGGGGACATCAGTTTGAGAAATTTGAGCGTTTTCGGTAATGTTTTTCACCAATTTTGAAAAATTATTTTTCGACCACTAGGTGCGAGATAAAAAATTTCTATTATAAAGTTGTAGGCCGTCATCGAAAACCCTTAAAAATTGTTCACTCGACGAAAAACAATTTATTTATCAGTGAAAATTCGAGCTTGAAAAATTTACAAGTTGGTGAAGCCAAATTACGATTGTTTGAAACGATAATTGAAACCGAATTACCTAATCCAGTTGAAACTTTGGCTAAAAAAACGACCGGATTTAAAAAACACGAGGCTATAGGTCAATCCTAAACATGCATTGGGTATTTAAAGGAAAACTTTGGGAGATTATTATCAGTGTTTGATAATATTTCGAACAATGCCTCGTTATTCAGTAGCTGAGCGTACCGAGATAGTTGCCATTTACTATGGAGAAGCAGCGCAAAACCTTAGAAGAGTGACTGAAATCTTCGCAGAAAGACATCCAAATGGAGCACCATCTGTAAATACAGTAAGACGAGCAATTCACGATTTCAATCAATTTGGTAACTTGCAACCTAGGTTTCGCGGATTGGGTCAACCGGATTTAGACTTCGAGAACAATGTACTCGCGTACTTTGTGGCATATCCTCGTCACAGTTGCGCTAACGCCGCTGCTGATTTGGGTTGTTCTGCAAATCGTGTGTGGAAAATTCTTCGTAAGAATCGCTATCACCCATACAGAGCTACGCTCCACCAAGGACTAATTGACGGAGACCATCAAAGACGTTATGAATTTAGCAACTGGTTACTAAATGCTGTCCAAGAAGATAGACAATTTTTGCGCCATGTTTTGTTCTCCGACGAAGCGTCATTTTCTAGAGATGGGCCCTTTAATCATCAAAACAGCCATCTTTGGTCTGACATCAACCCACATTGGGGTTTTGAATATCATCACCAGGTTCAATTTGAACGGGTCAATGTTTGGGTTGGACTTGTTGGAAACCGTTTGATTGGTCCCTTTTTCCTGCCGACGAACCTCAACGGCCAAAGGTATTTACATTTTCTACAGAACGAACTGAGTGACGCAATCGACGACCTTCCATTGGCTGAAAGACGTCAGTTGTGGTTTCAGCAAGATGGCGCCCCTCCGCATTTTTCCCGGCAAGTAACTGAGCACCTCAACAACGAGTTTCCTGAAAGGTGGATAGGGAGAAATGGTCCAGTGCATTGGCCAGCAAGGTCACCTGACCTAACACCGCTGGATTATTTTCTCTGGGGATTCGTTAAAGCAAAGGTATACGCCACGCCCATTGAAACTAGGGAGGAACTCATTAGACGAATAATCAGTGCTTGCCGAGACGTCACACCAGAAATGGTAGAGAAAGCGTTTGAGAACTTAATTGTCCGCGCACAAACCTGTGTTGCAGCCAATGGTTATATTATTGAAAATGTTTTGTAAAAATTTATGTGAATAAAATATCTGCATTTAAAAACCAAACGTGTACATTTTTTCAAGTGTGAAAACTCTACTACGTTTGTATTAGACTTGTTCCCTTTTCAATTATCGTTTCAAACAGTAGAAGGAAAGTGAGGGTGTGGCATCGATCCCGGGTTCGGGTTTGGGTTCGGGATCGAAATCCGGGATTTAAGGGATGAAATGGGGGTAAAATCATCGAAAAGTCAATGTATTTAGGGTATTTCTCGCGACGATTTGTTTTCCCGTATATCAACATATTGTGTCCAGGCCAACTTGTTCATTTATCTACGCTTATCTCGAAAGATACTTGAACGTATATCTTATCAAGTTTTATCGTACGGAATAAGTTGAAATGATGTAAAAATTGATAACCTAGGCGGCGCGTGCGCAGATTCCCCGGGAGGCGCGGTTAATTTGAATTGAAGTGTTTTGACGTCATGGAATATTTGTTGTTAAAGTAGAATGGAAATATTTTTAAACTTCATTTTAATAGCATTAACGCGTAAGTAGTACTTAAATATGCTTAACACTTGAACCTATCTCACGAGTATTTCAAACGAATATTTTAAGTATGAGAAACGTATTGTTCTCAAATGATACTTGAATATACTATAAAAGAGGTTGTATAGCGTTGTAGGAGGTCATTCCACGGTTAACTGCGGTAGCTATATTCAAGATGCCTAAAGCCCAACATATTTGCCCTACGTGCGCGAAAAGTTTCACTACCAAGTCCTCCTTAAATCGGCATGTTAGAGAAGTACACGGTGATAGACATACGTTTGTCTGTGAAGTATGTGGTAAGAATGTTGCTAGATTGGAACATTTCAAGAGCCATCAACGAACTCATGACTTGAACGCACCCGGCCCTTCCGAACCCATGGACCTGTCTCGCACACCGTCACCAATGCAACGTTCGCTAGCATCTTTCCGTCCACCATCGCCATACCGTCCACCTTCACCTAGTCTGCTTCAAGAAATTCAACTGGAATCTATCCAACCATCTACAGCGGATTTACCCAACAACCCAACGCCATCACCTGTTCCCGCCTCATCAATACTTGATGAAACACCACCAGCATCTCCAAGTATGGTCCAGGCCTTGAATGATACGTTAGCATCTATCCGTTACAATGCTGAAGACTATGATATTGATGCGGGGATGTTTATCGGACGTTACCGAGCCGCTTTCAGTAAATTTCTAATGGAAAGACTCACCAGTAAACGTGGAATTAAATGGTTCCTACTCGTAAGATCGGTTTATATGAGACCTTTAGGGGGTGAGGAACAAAGAGCGGAAGTACGACCCTATTTCCGGAGCACTATGCAAACAACATTAACGCCCGATGTCATTGAAAGCCAGCTGAATGAATGTCTTGAAACAATACAGTCAGCAGCGGAAAACTTTGAAGCGACAGGTATGTACTAAAATTTATAAGTTATATTTTGAACTAAAACATTATATTTTTGATAGGATCGGGTTGGGTAATTGACCGTGTTCTGTATGTAGAATTAAATGTAGCATCTTACCAACCGTTGCGAGGGTCATCGTATATGGAACTACCTGAAAAACTATCTCGACGTCACGCGATTCTTAATATTAGAAACGAAAATGACGAGAAATGTTTTCTCTGGTCAATTCTCGCTAAACTTCACCCAGTTCCTCGGACTCAAAACGCTAATCGTGTTTCCAAATATACACCTTATGAAAATGAACTTGATACCAGTGATATATCTTTTCCTTTCAAATTAAACGCTACGGAACTTAAAAAATTTGAATTAATGAATAATTTATCAATATCTGTGTTCGGCTTTTCGGGAGACATATTCCCCCTTTACGTAAGCGCTAACAAGTGTTGTAAGGAAAGGGAGGTTGATTTGCTATACATCACCGACGAAACTAAAGATATTGACGATGGGAATAGACATTACTGTCTTATACGAGACCTAGGAAAACTGCTACAGCATCTAACAAAACACAGAAATACAAGTTATTATTGCAGGTAATTTAGTTTCCAATATATTAGTTTGAAATATACTAATTATTTTCTGTATTAGAATGTGTCTTCACCGATTCAGTGGAAGCAACGCTGAACAGCGACGTGATGCGCATATCGAAGAATGCGCCACTCACGGCGTCCAAAAAACAGTTTTCCCTACTAAGAAGAAGACGGTTTATTTTGATAAATATGAGTGGACAGAAAAGGTAAAAATAAAAATTATTTAATTTAACTCTTAATGAAATGAAATTATTAGGTGCAGTATGTATTTTACGCCGATTTTGAAGCAATCCTACCGAGAGTTCAAGGATGTGATCTAGATCCCGATATAAATACCAGCAAAGTAAACATGCACATCAGCTGCGCGTATTCGTGGGTGTTTGTTGGACCTGACGGTAAGTTATTTGACAAAATTCCCTTTTAGATATATTACAATAGGATACTTATAGGTGTACCTGTTCGAACCGATTGCTATCGAGGACAAGATGCAACTCGAAGATTTCTGGAGTCTATTCTGGAATTAGAGAAGGAGTTGATGGAACTCATTGAGACAAATGTACCAATGATTATTACCCCGGAGGAGGAGGAACAGTTTCAAGCTGCTACGCATTGCTACATTTGTCAGAAGCAGCTAAATCAGGGAAATATGCCCGCTGTTCGAGATCATTGCCATTTCAGCGGCAAATATAGGGGGCCAGCGCATAACGTCTGTAATCTTCAAAAGAAAGTTCCAGAATTTATCCCTATTTTCCTTCATAACCTTAGCAGGTGAATTTATTAAGTTAATTAACCAGGAAATAAACCTAATAATAATAAATCTTCATAGATACGATTTACATCTTATATGTCAGGAGATTGGTCATTTTAAGGAACAGACACTTGACTGTATTCCTTCCACTAGCGAAAATTATATTTCGCTGAAACTAGGTAAAATATATTTAATTATGAATTTAACCTTAACATTAATTTTATTGTTTTTTAGGGAGATTTCGGTTTTTAGACTCTTATCGATTTCTAAGTGATAGCCTCGATGCTCTAGTATCTAATCTCGTTTTGGAAGGAGCCAGTAAATTCCAGATTGTTAAGAAATATTTTGAAAGTGAGAAAGTTCAACTGCTTTTGCGGAAGGGGGTCTACCCATACGAGTATATGGACGATGAAAAGAAATTTGACGAGACGATGCTGCCACCTAGAGAAGCGTTTTTCAGTTCATTGAAAAATCAAAATATTTTAGAATCTGATTATTTACACGCCCAAAATGTTTGGACAGCGTTTAATATTCAAACATTAGGTAAAATTACTATAGTATAAATATTTCAAATCTCTTAACCTCGGTTTTCGTAGGGGAATACACCGACCTCTATGTGAAAAGCGATGCGTTGCTCTTAGCCGACGTTTTTGAAAATTTTAGAACATTATCTATAACCCATTATAAATTAGATCCCGCTCACGCTTACACCGCACCAGGTTTAGCCTGGCAAGCAGCTTTGAAGATGACCGATGTTCGCCTCGATCTCATACTTGATATAGATCAACACTTATTTATTGAAAAGGGTAACGCTTTTGTGATATTTTAAATATTATTGTATTTACATTGAATTTTTAGGGATTCGAGGCGGTGTTTCAATGATCTCAACTCGTTATTCTGAAGCGAATAACAAATATATGGCCGACACATATGATTCGTCTAAAGAGAGCAGTTATATATGCTATTTAGGTAATTTACATTTTTAAAAAAATAAATAATTTTTTTTATTTTTATTTTTTTATTTTAATTATTTTAATTTTAATTATATTAATTAACTTAATTTAACTTAATTGAAGATGCTAATAATTTGTACGGTGCTGTTATGTGTGAACCACTACCGCTAGGCGACTTCCAGTGGGTTCAGGAGGATGATTTGCAAACACTCAGTGAAAATATTCTGAGTATTCCCAATAACGTTGAAAACGGATACATTTTAGAGGTAAATAACAAGTGTTATAATTATTGAATTATATTTTTAAAGAATTGTTTCCTTTGCAGGTGGATCTTGAATATCCTCCAGAGTTGCATGACTTACATAACGATCTCCCAGTAGCGGCGGAATCTAAAGTTATTACACATGATATGCTATCTCCATACTCCAAAGATCTCTTAGGAAAATTAAATATTAAGGAGAATCAAAGTCTACCAAAACTTCTTCCTAATTTAAATAATAAAGAGAAATACATAGTACATTACCGCAATTTAAAATATTATGTAGAATTAGGTTTGAAAATAACCAAGGTTCATCGAGCTCTAACCTTCACTCAAGGAAAATGGTTAGAAAAATATGTTAGATTCAACACTGAACAGAGGAAATTATCCAAGAGTTCATTTGAAAAGAATTTCTGGAAACTAATGGTTAACTCTGTTTTCGGGTAAATCAATTTAAATAATTTATTGCTGTTTTTTCCCTTACTTCATTTAATTCTTTAGAAAAACAATGGAAAATTTACGGAAGCATATAAATTTCGAGTTGATTCATAAACCAGAAAGAATGTTAAAAGTTACAAGTTCCCCGCAGTTTGAACACTTTACCATCTTTAATGAAGAGTTAGCCGGCGCTCATAAGAAGAGAGCTAAAATTGTTCTTAACCGGCCTATATTTACCGGATTCACCATTCTAGATTTATCCAAGGAGCTCATGTATCGGTTCCATTATGGATTCATAAAAAATACGTACGGGGACAAAGCATCACTATTATTTACAGACACTGGTAATTTAATTTAATATGCATTTTTTATTTAAATAGTACTAATATATAAAATATTTACAGACAGTTTAACGTACAACATTAAGACGGATGATGTTTATAAAGACTTTGAAGTTCATAAAAACCGCTTTGACTTCTCTGATTATCCACCTTCGCATTTCCTTCATTCTAATCAGAATAAAAAAGCTCTCGGTTATTTTAAAGACGAGACAAATTCGCAGTTAATTCAAAGCTTTGTAGGACTTCGTCCAAAGCTTTATTCTATTAAATTGTACGGGGAGTCTAAGACCGCTGAAGAGATAGAAAAGGAGTTGCGATTGGGGAAATCTTTAGAGTCAATTTTAAACCATAAAAAGGTTTGTAAGGGCGTTGCCATGAACGTTATTAGAAACGTCATCCGCCACGAAGACTATGAACGTTGTCTTTTTAATCAAGAAACCATGTCAGCCGAGATGATGCGTATAGCTAGTTTCAAGCATGAACTATTTACTATAAATACTAGAAAACTTTGTTTATCACCAAATGATGATAAGAGATACATTCTACCCTGCGGGGTTCGTACATTAGCGCACGGTCATAAAGATATTGAAAAATTATAATGAATGCTTGTATTTATGTATATATAAAAAAAAAAACTGCTATTGCTATAAATTGTAAAAAATTATTTTATTGAATACATTTTGCACATAAACTCTTTAATCATTTTATCGTTTACATATTTATCTTTCTTAAACCTAGACACAATGTTATACATTTCTATTCCTTTACACCTGTTTATAGCAAAATAGATACAGAATGCTCCACACGTATTACTAGAATTACTCTGTAATTGATTAGAATTAAAAGTTACAGTTTTACTGTTTCGTTCAATAAAGTCATTAAATTTAAAATAATCTGGCGGGTTTCCAAAGGAATCCATGAATTCACAATTTTTATGTTTAGAAAAATATATTAGAACCCAGTGTTCTCCAGGTTCAGCACTCGTATCGGTATTTACAATAAATAGAGAAGGGAATATTTTTACGTATTTAGGTAGCTTGTCAGCCGCGAACACGCCTTGAAATATACTTTTAGTACTTAAATCTTTTTCAAGTATTTTAGTTATCTGTAGCGAATCCATTAATTACTGTAATCGAAAATCACGGTTCGATTTTTATCAATTTCAATCAAATTTTGAAACTCGGCGTAAATTAGAATGGAAATCGTCTCCGGTAACGGTTTTGCAAATTTTAATTCTAATCTCAGGTTACTGTTTTTTACAAGATGCAAGTGATTAGCGTTGTTATTAAGATCCGAGGTTAAATTGTACGCGAATAAACAATTTCCGTTAGGGTAATCTTCCCGACTTATCTGATTCCCTTCATCTACGTTCCACTGATTAGTTTGAATGAAAAGATTGCAATACGCTTGAATATATAGATTTTCCTCAAAGTTTAGAGATAACGCCTTATGAGGGACGCTGCTACCGTCAATGTACAATCCAATGCTTGATAAATCGAAATGTTGAAAGTTGTACGGGGATTTTTTCAAATCTCCTAGAAACGCTTTTTGTTCCACAAACCCGATAACAACTTTCTTAGGTGCTTGTCCGGTAAATAAATGATCTTGCACACTAGCCATAAGTCCAGCGGGTATAGAAAATGAGGTGCACTCCGAACGAGTTACAGGATATTTAGCGGTTCCATATTGTAACGCCTTGGCTTGAGCGAGCGATAGTTCCGGTATCACTTTAACTTTCCTCAGATAAAGGGAAGCTGATAAAATCTCCACTTTACATTTTACGTCGGAATGAACGCAAAAAGCTGCTCTATTTTTATCGAATTTAAATTTCAAATCAACCATATTTAATAAAAAGCGTGGTTGTTGACATAAATCAGTATGGACTACGCCTAACAAGTCAATCGCCCCTTTTTGCGCTAAACTCGCTCGTTTAGAAAAATGAATCGAACTTTCCAGGCGTATCCCGATAGAAAAGTGAACTCGTTAAATAACTTTTTTTCGCAGAATCTCCGAACGTTAATAAAGTTTGTATCATACTTTTATAAGCGTAATTTTGACTGGAAGGTGTTACTGATCTTTCATTAAGAAATACGTGGACGTCGCTAAAAAGCGAATGAAGAAACAAATTCTCGGGGGCGATATTGTCGGCTGGAGTTCCGGCGGCCCCACCCGCAACACCTGGAACCGCGGGTTGCGGTAGTTGACCATTATCTTTAGTTACCTTAACTCGAACGTGCAGCAAAGTTTGTGAAAGGTCTATATACGTTTCAGAGTTACCGTTGATAGAAAATGTAATTGATGCGTTATCAACTATATTTGATATTGGATTATACTCAACCCATTCTCCACCAATAATCGAAGATTGTGTCATAGGTACTTGAAACAAATCTAGCTCGGAATTTATACACTCAACTGAGTGCGGGTGTAAAAGGGACATTATGAGAATATATCGGAACGTTTAGGGAACCGTCCTTTCGCTATCCTGCCTGCTGTTGAAATGGCGCTTTTCGACTGAGTTCGTTTCCTTTTATTTCCGGAACCCGTCATTCTTTTAATATGATCCGTAGCTGAAGATGTTAGTCTCATGGCTTCATCAGCTGCTGAAGCTAAAGTTTCCCTTCCAGCGTTAATAGAATGCGATTTAAGCGCTGTTTTAATTGGGACTCCGCTAACAACATCGGTCGCTACTTTCGCTCCGGTACTTAAAAGTTTTTTTCCCAAGTAAGTAGCGCCTTTCTTCAGTAAAGGTACCGCGAATCTAAACGCTGAAGATAATATATTTCCTAGTCCATGTCCTCTTTGCACGGCTAAACCTCTATATACAGGTATTCCACCGAAACCAACCTGGTTTAAATAGTAACTTTCATAATCAGTTCTTGAAGGTGAATATTCAGACCTCATGATGTTAACTGTTCGCTCTCTTAAGCTAGAATGAAGGTGTGTCCTGAATGATTAAAGGTTTATAGTGAAGTCCACATTTTACGGGGTTTAAAATGTAATACAACGTGAGCTTTTCCACTATGAAACTGTATTGGCTCACCTAAATCATCTGTTATATTAATCTCTATAGTCTTAATATTATTACACACGACTGGTAGGTAATGAGGTTGTGAAAATATTTTTGTAGTTGTTTTCCCATTAGACTCGGCTCGATTATTGGTGGAGAATGGGTTGAGTATAATCCAATATCAAATATAGTTGATAACGCATCAATTACATTTTCTATCAACGGTAACTCTGAAACGTATATAGACCTTTCACAAACTTTGCTGCACGTTCGAGTTAAGGTAACTAAAGATAATGGTCAACTACCGCAACCCGCGGTTCCAGGTGTTGCGGGTGGGGCCGCCGGAACTCCAGCCGACAATATCGCCCCCGAGAATTTGTTTCTTCATTCGCTTTTTAGCGACGTCCACGTATTTCTTAATGAAAGATCAGTAACACCTTCCAGTCAAAATTACGCTTATAAAAGTATGATACAAACTTTATTAACGTTCGGAGATTCTGCGAAAAAAAGTTATTTAACGAGTTCACTTTTCTATCGGGATACGCCTGGAAAGTTCGATTCATTTTTCTAAACGAGCGAGTTTAGCGCAAAAAGGGGCGATTGACTTGTTAGGCGTAGTCCATACTGATTTATGTCAACAACCACGCTTTTTATTAAATATGGTTGATTTGAAATTTAAATTCGATAAAAATAGAGCAGCTTTTTGCGTTCATTCCGACGTAAAATGTAAAGTGGAGATTTTATCAGCTTCCCTTTATCTGAGGAAAGTTAAAGTGATACCGGAACTATCGCTCGCTCAAGCCAAGGCGTTACAATATGGAACCGCTAAATATCCTGTAACTCGTTCGGAGTGCACCTCATTTTCTATACCCGCTGGACTTATGGCTAGTGTGCAAGATCATTTATTTACCGGACAAGCACCTAAGAAAGTTGTTATCGGGTTTGTGGAACAAAAAGCGTTTCTAGGAGATTTGAAAAAATCCCCGTACAACTTTCAACATTTCGATTTATCAAGCATTGGATTGTACATTGACGGTAGCAGCGTCCCTCATAAGGCGTTATCTCTAAACTTTGAGGAAAATCTATATATTCAAGCGTATTGCAATCTTTTCATTCAAACTAATCAGTGGAACGTAGATGAAGGGAATCAGATAAGTCGGGAAGATTACCCTAACGGAAATTGTTTATTCGCGTACAATTTAACCTCGGATCTTAATAACAACGCTAATCACTTGCATCTTGTAAAAAACAGTAACCTGAGATTAGAATTAAAATTTGCAAAACCGTTACCGGAGACGATTTCCATTCTAATTTACGCCGAGTTTCAAAATTTGATTGAAATTGATAAAAATCGAACCGTGATTTTCGATTACAGTAATTAATGGATTCGCTACAGATAACTAAAATACTTGAAAAAGATTTAAGTACTAAAAGTATATTTCAAGGCGTGTTCGCGGCTGACAAGCTACCTAAATACGTAAAAATATTCCCTTCTCTATTTATTGTAAATACCGATACGAGTGCTGAACCTGGAGAACACTGGGTTCTAATATATTTTTCTAAACATAAAAATTGTGAATTCATGGATTCCTTTGGAAACCCGCCAGATTATTTTAAATTTAATGACTTTATTGAACGAAACAGTAAAACTGTAACTTTTAATTCTAATCAATTACAGAGTAATTCTAGTAATACGTGTGGAGCATTCTGTATCTATTTTGCTATAAACAGGTGTAAAGGAATAGAAATGTATAACATTGTGTCTAGGTTTAAGAAAGATAAATATGTAAACGATAAAATGATTAAAGAGTTTATGTGCAAAATGTATTCAATAAAATAATTTTTTACAATTTATAGCAATAGCAGTTTTTTTTTTATATATACATAAATACAAGCATTCATTATAATTTTTCAATATCTTTATGACCGTGCGCTAATGTACGAACCCCGCAGGGTAGAATGTATCTCTTATCATCATTTGGTGATAAACAAAGTTTTCTAGTATTTATAGTAAATAGTTCATGCTTGAAACTAGCTATACGCATCATCTCGGCTGACATGGTTTCTTGATTAAAAAGACAACGTTCATAGTCTTCGTGGCGGATGACGTTTCTAATAACGTTCATGGCAACGCCCTTACAAACCTTTTTATGGTTTAAAATTGACTCTAAAGATTTCCCCAATCGCAACTCCTTTTCTATCTCTTCAGCGGTCTTAGACTCCCCGTACAATTTAATAGAATAAAGCTTTGGACGAAGTCCTACAAAGCTTTGAATTAACTGCGAATTTGTCTCGTCTTTAAAATAACCGAGAGCTTTTTTATTCTGATTAGAATGAAGGAAATGCGAAGGTGGATAATCAGAGAAGTCAAAGCGGTTTTTATGAACTTCAAAGTCTTTATAAACATCATCCGTCTTAATGTTGTACGTTAAACTGTCTGTAAATATTTTATATATTAGTACTATTTAAATAAAAAATGCATATTAAATTAAATTACCAGTGTCTGTAAATAATAGTGATGCTTTGTCCCCGTACGTATTTTTTATGAATCCATAATGGAACCGATACATGAGCTCCTTGGATAAATCTAGAATGGTGAATCCGGTAAATATAGGCCGGTTAAGAACAATTTTAGCTCTCTTCTTATGAGCGCCGGCTAACTCTTCATTAAAGATGGTAAAGTGTTCAAACTGCGGGGAACTTGTAACTTTTAACATTCTTTCTGGTTTATGAATCAACTCGAAATTTATATGCTTCCGTAAATTTTCCATTGTTTTTCTAAAGAATTAAATGAAGTAAGGGAAAAAACAGCAATAAATTATTTAAATTGATTTACCCGAAAACAGAGTTAACCATTAGTTTCCAGAAATTCTTTTCAAATGAACTCTTGGATAATTTCCTTTGTTCAGTGTTGAATCTAACATATTTTTCTAACCATTTTCCTTGAGTGAAGGTTAGAGCTCGATGAACCTTGGTTATTTTCAAACCTAATTCTACATAATATTTTAAATTGCGGTAATGTACTATGTATTTCTCTTTATTATTTAAATTAGGAAGAAGTTTTGGTAGACTTTGATTCTCCTTAATATTTAATTTTCCTAAGAGATCTTTGGAGTATGGAGATAGCATATCATGTGTAATAACTTTAGATTCCGCCGCTACTGGGAGATCGTTATGTAAGTCATGCAACTCTGGAGGATATTCAAGATCCACCTGCAAAGGAAACAATTCTTTAAAAATATAATTCAATAATTATAACACTTGTTATTTACCTCTAAAATGTATCCGTTTTCAACGTTATTGGGAATACTCAGAATATTTTCACTGAGTGTTTGCAAATCATCCTCCTGAACCCACTGGAAGTCGCCTAGCGGTAGTGGTTCACACATAACAGCACCGTACAAATTATTAGCATCTTCAATTAAGTTAAATTAAGTTAATTAATATAATTAAAATTAAAATAATTAAAATAAAAAAATAAAAATAAAAAAAATTATTTATTTTTTTAAAAATGTAAATTACCTAAATAGCATATATAACTGCTCTCTTTAGACGAATCATATGTGTCGGCCATATATTTGTTATTCGCTTCAGAATAACGAGTTGAGATCATTGAAACACCGCCTCGAATCCCTAAAAATTCAATGTAAATACAATAATATTTAAAATATCACAAAAGCGTTACCCTTTTCAATAAATAAGTGTTGATCTATATCAAGTATGAGATCGAGGCGAACATCGGTCATCTTCAAAGCTGCTTGCCAGGCTAAACCTGGTGCGGTGTAAGCGTGAGCGGGATCTAATTTATAATGGGTTATAGATAATGTTCTAAAATTTTCAAAAACGTCGGCTAAGAGCAACGCATCGCTTTTCACATAGAGGTCGGTGTATTCCCCTACGAAAACCGAGGTTAAGAGATTTGAAATATTTATACTATAGTAATTTTACCTAATGTTTGAATATTAAACGCTGTCCAAACATTTTGGGCGTGTAAATAATCAGATTCTAAAATATTTTGATTTTTCAATGAACTGAAAAACGCTTCTCTAGGTGGCAGCATCGTCTCGTCAAATTTCTTTTCATCGTCCATATACTCGTATGGGTAGACCCCCTTCCGCAAAAGCAGTTGAACTTTCTCACTTTCAAAATATTTCTTAACAATCTGGAATTTACTGGCTCCTTCCAAAACGAGATTAGATACTAGAGCATCGAGGCTATCACTTAGAAATCGATAAGAGTCTAAAAACCGAAATCTCCCTAAAAAACAATAAAATTAATGTTAAGGTTAAATTCATAATTAAATATATTTTACCTAGTTTCAGCGAAATATAATTTTCGCTAGTGGAAGGAATACAGTCAAGTGTCTGTTCCTTAAAATGACCAATCTCCTGACATATAAGATGTAAATCGTATCTATGAAGATTTATTATTATTAGGTTTATTTCCTGGTTAATTAACTTAATAAATTCACCTGCTAAGGTTATGAAGGAAAATAGGGATAAATTCTGGAACTTTCTTTTGAAGATTACAGACGTTATGCGCTGGCCCCCTATATTTGCCGCTGAAATGGCAATGATCTCGAACAGCGGGCATATTTCCCTGATTTAGCTGCTTCTGACAAATGTAGCAATGCGTAGCAGCTTGAAACTGTTCCTCCTCCTCCGGGGTAATAATCATTGGTACATTTGTCTCAATGAGTTCCATCAACTCCTTCTCTAATTCCAGAATAGACTCCAGAAATCTTCGAGTTGCATCTTGTCCTCGATAGCAATCGGTTCGAACAGGTACACCTATAAGTATCCTATTGTAATATATCTAAAAGGGAATTTTGTCAAATAACTTACCGTCAGGTCCAACAAACACCCACGAATACGCGCAGCTGATGTGCATGTTTACTTTGCTGGTATTTATATCGGGATCTAGATCACATCCTTGAACTCTCGGTAGGATTGCTTCAAAATCGGCGTAAAATACATACTGCACCTAATAATTTCATTTCATTAAGAGTTAAATTAAATAATTTTTATTTTTACCTTTTCTGTCCACTCATATTTATCAAAATAAACCGTCTTCTTCTTAGTAGGGAAAACTGTTTTTTGGACGCCGTGAGTGGCGCATTCTTCGATATGCGCATCACGTCGCTGTTCAGCGTTGCTTCCACTGAATCGGTGAAGACACATTCTAATACAGAAAATAATTAGTATATTTCAAACTAATATATTGGAAACTAAATTACCTGCAATAATAACTTGTATTTCTGTGTTTTGTTAGATGCTGTAGCAGTTTTCCTAGGTCTCGTATAAGACAGTAATGTCTATTCCCATCGTCAATATCTTTAGTTTCGTCGGTGATGTATAGCAAATCAACCTCCCTTTCCTTACAACACTTGTTAGCGCTTACGTAAAGGGGGAATATGTCTCCCGAAAAGCCGAACACAGATATTGATAAATTATTCATTAATTCAAATTTTTTAAGTTCCGTAGCGTTTAATTTGAAAGGAAAAGATATATCACTGGTATCAAGTTCATTTTCATAAGGTGTATATTTGGAAACACGATTAGCGTTTTGAGTCCGAGGAACTGGGTGAAGTTTAGCGAGAATTGACCAGAGAAAACATTTCTCGTCATTTTCGTTTCTAATATTAAGAATCGCGTGACGTCGAGATAGTTTTTCAGGTAGTTCCATATACGATGACCCTCGCAACGGTTGGTAAGATGCTACATTTAATTCTACATACAGAACACGGTCAATTACCCAACCCGATCCTATCAAAAATATAATGTTTTAGTTCAAAATATAACTTATAAATTTTAGTACATACCTGTCGCTTCAAAGTTTTCCGCTGCTGACTGTATTGTTTCAAGACATTCATTCAGCTGGCTTTCAATGACATCGGGCGTTAATGTTGTTTGCATAGTGCTCCGGAAATAGGGTCGTACTTCCGCTCTTTGTTCCTCACCCCCTAAAGGTCTCATATAAACCGATCTTACGAGTAGGAACCATTTAATTCCACGTTTACTGGTGAGTCTTTCCATTAGAAATTTACTGAAAGCGGCTCGGTAACGTCCGATAAACATCCCCGCATCAATATCATAGTCTTCAGCATTGTAACGGATAGATGCTAACGTATCATTCAAGGCCTGGACCATACTTGGAGATGCTGGTGGTGTTTCATCAAGTATTGATGAGGCGGGAACAGGTGATGGCGTTGGGTTGTTGGGTAAATCCGCTGTAGATGGTTGGATAGATTCCAGTTGAATTTCTTGAAGCAGACTAGGTGAAGGTGGACGGTATGGCGATGGTGGACGGAAAGATGCTAGCGAACGTTGCATTGGTGACGGTGTGCGAGACAGGTCCATGGGTTCGGAAGGGCCGGGTGCGTTCAAGTCATGAGTTCGTTGATGGCTCTTGAAATGTTCCAATCTAGCAACATTCTTACCACATACTTCACAGACAAACGTATGTCTATCACCGTGTACTTCTCTAACATGCCGATTTAAGGAGGACTTGGTAGTGAAACTTTTCGCGCACGTAGGGCAAATATGTTGGGCTTTAGGCATCTTGAATATAGCTACCGCAGTTAACCGTGGAATGACCTCCTACAACGCTATACAACCTCTTTTATAGTATATTCAAGTATCATTTGAGAACAATACGTTTCTCATACTTAAAATATTCGTTTGAAATACTCGTGAGATAGGTTCAAGTGTTAAGCATATTTAAGTACTACTTACGCGTTAATGCTATTAAAATGAAGTTTAAAAATATTTCCATTCTACTTTAACAACAAATATTCCATGACGTCAAAACACTTCAATTCAAATTAACCGCGCCTCCCGGGGAATCTGCGCACGCGCCGCCTAGGTTATCAATTTTTACATCATTTCAACTTATTCCGTACGATAAAACTTGATAAGATATACGTTCAAGTATCTTTCGAGATAAGCGTAGATAAATGAACAAGTTGGCCTGGACACAATATGTTGATATACGGGAAAACAAATCGTCGCGAGAAATACCCTAAATACATTGACTTTTCGATGATTTTACCCCCATTTCATCCCTTAAATCCCGGATTTCGATCCCGAACCCAAACCCGAACCCGGGATCGATGCCACACCCTCACTTTCCTTCTACTTCAAACAATCGTAATTTGGCTTCACCAACTTGTAAATTTTTCAAGCTCGAATTTTCACTGATAAATAAGTTGTTTTTCGTCGAGTGAACAATTTTTAAGGGTTTTCGATGACGGCCTACAACTTTATAATAGAAATTTTTTATCTCGCACCTAGTGGTCGAAAAATAATTTTTCAAAATTGGTGAAAAACATTACCGAAAACGCTCAAATTTCTCAAACTGATGTCCCCCGGTATAGAGAATTGACCTTCCAAATTTGAAATCGGTACTATAAATAGTTTTTGAAAAAAAAACACTTTTCCGAGCAAAAAAAAAAGACCCTGTATATCATAACACTTATACCAGAAGTAGTATCCTATAATGATATGTGATTGCAAAGAAAAATTAAGTTCGATGGTGCCTCCAAATTATGGAGTGCCTACTGGCGAAAAAAATATGGTGGCACCACTGTGTATTCCCTTTTGATAAATTGCCATAAAGCCGCCAATTAAGCGATGCTTTCGGTATTGTTTCATCTGAACAGGGGCCAAGTTCAAGGAAACGGATTCGTCAACGTGGCTGACCTTCTACGCGTTAAGCACTTTCTGATCGTGAGGTTAACAAATACCCTTCCCTTGATTCCCTCGATTGCTAAGATTTTTACACTATTTTAAAGAAATGCTTAGAGCATGGTATTAACTCCCTCTTTCTCAATTCTCTTGATTTTTATTTATTTTCGAGTCATTTACCCTTAGCGCATTTAGTTTTGACATGGGGGATATGTTGAAGCTTGCTTTTTTTCAATTTTAGCTTACAAACCGAAAGGCAAGCGAGGGGCAGGTCACTTCCATTTCGGGTGCGTCTTAATCATAGTAAAATGATTAAATCAGGGTAATCGTGATTAAATCAGGGTAATCAAGATTAAAAATCTAATCACGATTTAAACGATATCTTTTTAATCAGGATTTAATCATTTAAACGATATTTAATCATTCTAATCATGATCTAATCTTTTTTATTAGATTTAATCATTTTAATCACGATTTAATCAATATAATCGGTCGAATCGAGAATTTATCATTAAAATCAAAACTAAAATACGATTTAATCATACTAATCACGATATAATTTTTTAATCAGGATATAATCATTTTAATCATTTAATCATGATTAAATCAGATTTAAACATTCTAATCATGATTAAACGTAATTTAATCAACTTAATCGTGATTAAATTGAATTTAATCAAAATAATCACGATTAAATCGGATTTAATCTTTTGAGGGGTGCGTCGTTAATCAAGGAAGTGACCTGCCCCTCGAAGGCAAGCGTGGTTGAATATTGTCCTATGAGACCTCCTGATACAAACCTTTATCTTTCCTTTTTTTTGTACATTTAAACATAAAATTTATATTACAGGATACCTCAGTACTACGCCATGGGCATTATTGACAAGAGAGTCAATTATGAATACGGTCATCTCAAGGACAGATGCTACACCGAGAAGACCACCGATGTCCCCGGCGAGAAGAGAAGTACTCCAGACACGGCCTTACCATTCTTGTTACTCGTTGTATTCGCTGAATCTCTTTCTTCGGTCGTACTTATTTTGTAGATACTTATTAAATTTCACAAATTAGGTTTGCAGAGTACTTAGCGTTTCTGCTGGTCAGAGACGGACGAGCAGCTCTGATCCCAAATTGGGACACTGTCTTGGTAACTAGAGCCCAATCCATCTTTGAAGAGTCTTTTAGTTTTCTTGTCGTTTCTGTAAGTGGCTTTCGACCGAGTGCCGCGCTTTGTAATTAACGATTAGTTTTTATTCTAGGGTCGCTAGTTAAATGTTTAGACACGCCGGTCACCTCTTTTCAAACAACCGCTTTTTCAATTTTGTAGAATCATTTCGAAACATAAAGTCTTGCATTTTTATAACGGATTACAGAGTGCACTGATATAAAACTATGAACTAAAAGTCGTTTTAAATTTGAGATTTTACTAATTTCGCCATTGCTTTTTCTTGTTTTCGACAACTATTACTGTTTCCTTCTTAAAATAGATAGTTGGAAATCTATGTTGAAGGTCATTTGTCACTCAACCAATAATTAAGATCGTAGATATCGTTCGGTCAACGACTGCTAAAAAAATAAACCTGTACTTAGACGAATCTTTTGTTCGACCATTTTAACGGTTTTGGTTTCGCAGATTTTGCCATCGCCGTATCACTCCACTTTGGCCCCAAGCGAATGGGCTGGTGGAAAGACTAAATCGTACGTTGAAGAAATCGTTTCAAACGTCAGCGAATGATCGAGTTGACTGGCATGACACCATAAACCAGTTTCTTCTCAACTACCGTACGACCCCACACTCATTTTTCAGGTGACGCTACTGTTTGATCGTGAGATACACTGCAAGTTACCGCAGCTCATCAAGTCTGAAAGCACCGGTCAATCCACGCAAGTAATCGAATGAAACATCACGCCAACAAACACCTACACCACAATATTGGTCCGTTTTCAGTGCTCGCCTATGAAAGAAAACAAGGCAAACTAGTGGTTTGCGTCGAGGGTGCGACCGTCAGTAGTAGGGTTCTACTACCCAGGACTAGTTTTGTCACCTGTCCGGGCAGAATGATGAGACAACCGGTGTAGTAGGCTTTAAGAGCTATATGCTTTGCTTAGAGTACCAGTTTATAAATTCCTGCAACCTGCAGCGCCCCAGTGGGCCCTTAACGGGTCACGGTGTGCAATAACTGGTGGCTTTACAGGGGAGTCGGGGTTCGGCTCTTGTAACCCATAAGGGGCTGGTGCACTTTGAGATGTTAGCTGTGGTCCAATGGTCCTATCTCCCCCTCCGACTTCAGTCAGGTAGGGGCTGGAAACTGGGCTTCGGTTCAGGCTATCGGAGAGGGTCCGTACATACTGGCCGCCTCGGAGGACTGGGTAGCCTGCTGTGAGGCAGGTCTCCGTATGAGGTGCGGTGGCCCTGTTTCCCAGCCTTTTGGAGCCACACCGTGATCTCCGGTGTCGGGTTGCGTGGGTCGCTGTGTGCCTGTCGTTCCCCGTTAGGAGCCCTTTCTGAAGGGTACTTCTCTCTACCTACGTAGATAATGTGTCGGCTGGAGATGCTACAGCATCCACTCTCTATTCCACCGCTGTGCGCGAAGTGGAAGCTGGTCGACCCATTGCTGCGCCTTTTGTCAGGATGAGTGGCTTGCGTCGAGAATGCGACCACAGGGTGACCATTCTACCTTTATTTTATAATTTTTCTATATTTCAATGCTTTTCTTTATGTTCCTATAATTAAACCATTTTTCCGATATTTTTCTATAATTATATATTATTTTGTTTTTCGCGTGGTTTTTTTCGAATTTCCCGCGTACCTAGTTCGCTTTTCAAAATTTAATTTTATTTATGCAAATTTTTCTAAATGTTCCTATATTATCATACATTCCTATATATTTTTGGGGGTTTTCAGTGGTCACCCTGTGAACATCAAAAGTGGGGTTATACTGACCATGGCTGTTTCTGTCACCAATCCGGGCTTGGGGACGCTGGCGTAGGGCAGTCTGATGAGACCACCGGTGTAGCAGGCGTTAAGAGCTATATGCCGAGCTTGGAGCACCGCTATACAAATTTCTGACCACCTGCAACGACCCAGTTCGCTCTCACAAGGTGAGTACCCGAGGTGTTTATTGCCGATTTGGTTCAAAGTCGGGTGTAATGTAGACCTATATGAGATATGAAATTTCCCAAAAGGAGAAGTTGCACTACCCATGGCAACCGAAAATATTTTTGATCACTTAAAACCAAAAAATCTCCATTTAAAAAAGCTACGAAGATTTAAAAAAAAATTGAAAATCACGAAATGTGTAATTTAGTTAAAATTCATCAATTTTGGGTAAATTGGAACATTTTTGGGGCAAATTTGTAACATATTTTGGGTAAAATAAGGAAAAAATCTTATTTTTGTTGTAAGTGGTCAAAAACATTTTCGGTTGCCATGGAAAATCGAATGGGTAGTGCAACGTCTCCTTTTGGGAAATTTCATATCTCATATAGGTCTACATTACGCCTGACTTTGAACAAAATCGGCAATAAACACCTCGGGTACTCTCCTTGTCAGTAGAAACGAAAGAAATATGACCTCGTTCATTCTAGCTACATAGTTGAATGTTGAATGTAAACGTTTTACAAAATACAAACTAGTCAGTATTAAAAACTAAGTTAACGGGATACAAGTAATACATTAAATCTACTTTGTTTTCAATAATTATACAAAATATCACACTCTCGCCTACTTCCAAAACTATCGGCTTACGGGCTTTCTGGAACGTTACTAGAATGGTTCAGCGACATCTTGAGGTTTTTGTAAAGGCACATGGAAGAAGTGTCCTCTGTTGTCAAATCCGTGAATCCGATTCTGCTTTAGAGTCGTTGATGCTTTCTTTTAAATTGAGGTTGTAGATAAAAAAAATTCTTTCTTCGGTATACTTTAATGACGTCTCTTAAATTTAAAATCACTTTATTGAAGCGAAGCCAGCGAGAGCTTCCAATTGCAAAACGGGTCAATTAAGTTGGCCCCCCAGGTACGCGAAATTAAACTATATATCTATAGATAAATTGCACCATCCTTGCACATCCATAATCAAAGTTTGCACCAATAGGGGCTGGCAGCACCAAAAAACAATAATGGGGGGCAGTGGCGTCGCTAGGGGGGGCGGGGGGCGGTCCGCCCCGGGTGCCACCCGTTTGGGCGTGATTTGGGGGTGACACCCGACCGTGAAAACACAAACTATAGAGACTAGTAAGTAGCCCACCATGATATCCACCCCGGGTGTCACCCATGCTAGCTACGCAACTGATGGGGGGCCAACTTAACGACTGCCCCCCAGGTTTTGGGAAAATTATATTTTATTATCCCAATGTAATGCACCCACCTTGCAACATCTTGCACCATCAAAATCTTAGCTTGCACCCCTTTAGTTACAAAGTTAGAGTAAATACCAACTGGGGGGCGAACTGAATTACCAGCCCCCCCAGGTGTTCGATAAACGAATTAATACGAGTTTTTATTTGCACCCACCTTACACCATCAAAATCTTAGCTTGCACCCCTTAAGTTACAAAGTTAGAGTAAATACCAACTGGGGGGCTAACTTAATTACCAGCCCCCCCCCCAGGTGTTCGATAAACGAATTAATACGAGTTTTTATTTGCACCCACCTTACACCATCTTGCACCATAAAAATAAAAGCTTGCACCGCTTCATTTTGCTTATCTTATATACTTATGCTTTCCGCGTGTAAATGCTCTATCTTAACGGATAAAATAAAATAATAATAATAATTTTATTATGTAACTGTCGTCAAATTGATTAGATTGAACTTATTCTGTTTTCCCACCTGCTGGAGATAGATTGCACATAGGTCTGATGCAAAGTTTGTTCTAAAATGAGGTTACTTTGTATCAGACTTCGATTGATCTTTCGTAATATTATGGCAGATGCAAAACACTTTTGTTAAATTTTAAACAAAACTTTCACACTTATGAAATGTCAATCAATATTAAACACTGAACATTAGGTAGAATTATAAATTTGTCTCTATCGAAAAAAACATTTGTTTTTCACGTTTCTCGATTTAGTTTAAATAAACACTCTTCTATCGTTATAGAAAGGAAAGTGTAACTACTGTTACTAATCAATGGCGTAGCTTGAAATTCTTAGTGGGAAGAGAGGATGGTGAAAATTCTGTACAGCGAAAAGTAGCCCATGGGAGCGTGATGACCCCGAAACACCGCCCTTGCCTACGCCACTGAAACTAACGTACTCTTTCTCGCGTTAATCCCTCGTCTGGTAAAATCACACTGACTAGCTAACCTCAATTTTTGCGCTTTCGATAATGGATCTAGCCCTGTTTCAGAACCGACCTTTGCTCTTTTTAAAAAACAAGTTTTAACTTCGACTCGTTGTTTACACTTTGCTACGCAGCGTTGCCAATCAGTACGATAATTATCGTTCATACGATAACTAGACCTTCTGTAACATATACACACAACTTATGAAACTGCCTTTTTTAATACACACGATATTTTCGGCTGCTGGTACTATAAAACTATATGATCAGTAAGTTGGCAGCTATGTTGCAACCTCGCTTCATTTTCTAGAACTTTCAGTTTCGTTCGTGGCTCGTGCTTTCTGCGAGGTTCTTTTACTATTTGAGTACTGCTATTTGATATTTTTAAGTCACCATACAAAATGGTTTTTAATAAAAAGAGTAAGGAAGATATCGAAAATAAAACGAGTGTATTAATTTCACGTAAATATGAAATTTTCGATTCGGCTTCTGGTGACTTTACCGGTAAATCAGGGGCCATCTGGACTGAAATTTCTATTTCGATAGAAGGCACCATGAGCAAAAATGCTTTGTATACCTATGTTCGAAAGAATTATAATAATATTTGGGAATCATTAGGTATTAAGGGTAGCAAAGCCAAATCAGAAGAGACAGTGGCGTACCGTACACGGGGTTTGCCAGACAGGTTTCCCTGGGCCCGCGACCTTTTGGGGGCCCCATCGCGATCGCGTACAAAAAGGGGTGGCCCGGGTGGGAAATTGGCGAATCACTGCCAGTGGCAAAAAAATTTCGAAATATCTTAGTTCTTTCAATGCTTTGTGTAGTAATAATTTTAAACAAATTACCTAAAATCTGAATCGTTTAGAATTAAGTAATAAACTTAACTTGTTTAATTTGACCCTTATGGGTAGGTTTTAAATACACGTAGGGTGGGGGCCCCTTTTTCGCATTCAACCCTGGGCCCCACGTCAATTCGTTACGCCACTGAGAAGAGACATGCGATTGAAACATCAACACAATACTCAATCACAAGGAGGCATTGAAGAAGTTGGTTCCATTTTGTCGAATTCAACATGTCAAAGCTCGGAAAGCTCAAAATTAAGCTCAAAGGAGGAAACGAGGTATTTCAACATAGTAGTATCGTCAGAAGAATATCAAAAAATGTCACCGACAGACGTTTTATATCAGAGGAATGAACCCAAAATCACTACCCAACGAACTAGGAAATATCTAGTTTTCAAAAAAGGCAGCTGGACACTTAACATTTACCAATATTTCAATATCCATTTTGAAACCATGATAACACGTTATGACAACGTTTTCGTTATATAAATTAATAAACGTTATTATTTTACTTGTTATTTACGTTGTGTTAACGAGTTTCAAAAAACTATTTTCAGTGTGTTTTTGAAACCCCGTAACAACGTCATACATAACGTTTATATTTTACCAATAACGTTTTATGAACGCTTACACCAAATATTAACCAAATATAAACGTTATTTAGCCACCTGGGCACTGTTCTTTTAACATCATTTCAATAATTTCAAAGCATGCTAATAACGTCAATTAGTTACTAAAATAAAACGTCATACTTAAACCGACTATCAACGTCATATTCTCCAAAATTAAACGTTTCCGATATTTATCACACGTTATTATTCTGTTTGTTTTTTGTTTTGTTTTTTAACTTTTTTGCATAACGTTCACCAGTTTTTAGGTACAAACAACGCTTTTAGTAGTGGTCTGTAATAACCGTCGCCGAGGGCTACATGTTCAACGTCTCTACAATCACAACGTATGACGTTATATCAACTTTCATAAATAACGTTAGCTCAACGTATTTTTGCTACCTGGGTGATAATGGCGTTGTGTTTTACTTTAACGTTGAATATAAGTTAACAAAATACGTGGAAAAAACTTGTTAATTCACAAAACACGACGTTTTTTTAACTTAATCTAACTGCTTATCGGAATAGAAAAAATACATTGAGCAAATGTTATTTCTTAACGTAAATACAACGTCACACTTTTCGGTCGTAGGGACGTTGAACATGTCACCCTGGGCAACGGTTGTGAAAACCACTAAACATATTAATGTTTAAGCATTATTTTATCCTATAATGTGGTAAACGTTATGCAACAAATAGTATACATATCCTAAAAATCGTACGAATACTCTGTTTGACAGTACTGTCAACGTATAATTTTGGGAAATTTGACGTAGATAGTCAGTTTAAGTATGATGTTATATTTTGGTTATTAATTGACGTTATTGACACTTGTTAAAATCGTTGAAATGACTAGAAAACAAGTTGGCAAGCCAAAATTTACCTCTCCTCGGAAGAATTGTCCCTAGTGGTATTAATTTCTCGAGATGACCCTTAAAGATATCTCCGCAATTCAGAGTTATTTACTACAAACGTAATCCCGGTTCAATCCCGCCCGGTATAACATTTTAATTTTAATTAAAATAATTGAGATGAAACAACCGAGTTTAATTTATTCAGAATAATATAAATTAAGTAGTTACAACAGTGAGTTAGACTTACTAAAACAATGCACAATAATATTGAATATAACCCTATTTACAGAACAAGTTTATCAGTTAAATATAATACGAAGTAACGAAGCAAATTTTAATGAAATAAATATCTACAGAGGGTATTTGTAGTTTTCTCGCTTACGAAATACTTTAACGCTCATTTTATTTCAACACTCGCCCTTGATGAAGATACCATAGCATAGCTATATTCGACATCTGGTAGTGGACGACTCGTAGACTTCCTGTTGACGTTCAACTAGGCTAATACCCAAGGCACCACCTTAGGCCCAAATCATCTAGCGACTTATAATGCCTTTAAACAGGTGGCCGGGTTACAATGCGTAGGAGGATGGTGGCAAGCCCTTCATGTCACGTGAGCCAACAGCTCCCTACACTAACTATTACAGTTGTAACACATACCGCATGAAAAAGACCAATACCGTCCAATTTCCAATATCTCGCACACCCAGGAAATCAATGACTGCATTAGGAATCGTAGATGTCCAAATATCCACACCAATAAAAAATGTATTAACAAGAAGCGAAAAACTTACCATTCACAAAGCAGAGAAAGCCACAACGACAGCTCGAATATCAATAAATGACCGTAGACGGAATAGTTAGGGCTCTTTATAAATAAAAACAAACGAACCCAATTGATGAACTGCATTAAACATCTTAATCCGTTGAGAAAACGTTTAAAATAAATTACGAAGTAATGACGTGTTTCACCCTCGCTCTGACGTCGTCTAGCGGTCTCTCTCTGACTTCGTGTTTCACCCTCGCTCTGACGTCGTCTAGCGGTCTCTCTCTCTGACTTCGTGTTTCACCCTCGCTCTGACGTCGTCTAGCGGTCTCTCTCTCTGACTTCGTGTTTCACCCTCGCTCTGACGTCGTCTAGTGGTCTCTCTCTCTCTTACTTCGTGTTTCACCCTCACTCTGACGTCATCTAGCGGTCTCTCTCTCTGACTTCGTGTTTCACCCTCGCTCTGACGTCGTGTAGCGGTCTCTCTCTCTGACTTCGTGTTTCACCCTCGCTCTGACGTCGTCTAGCGGTCTCTCTCTGACTTCGTATTTCACCCTCACTCTGACGTCGTCTAGCGGTCTCTCTCTGACTTCGTGTTTCACCCTCGCTCTGACGTCGTCTAGCGGTCTCTCTCTCTCTTACTTCGTGTTTCACCCTCGCTCTGACGTCGTCTAGCGGTCTCTCTCTGACTTCGTATTTCACCCTCACTCTGACGTCGTCTAGCGGTCTCTCTCTCTGACTTCGTGTTTCACCCTAGCTCTGACGTCGTCTAGCGGTCTCTCTCTCTGACTTCGTGTTTCACCCTCGCTCTGACGTCGTCTAGCGGTCTCTCTCTGACTTCGTGTTTCACCCTCGCTCTGACGTCGTCTAGCGGTCTCTCTCTGACTTCGTATTTCACCCTCACTCTGACGTCGTCTAGTGGTCTCTCTCTCTGACTTCGTGTTTCACCCTCGCTCTGACGTCGTCTAGCGGTCTCTCTCTCTGACTTCGTGTTTCACCCTCGCTCTGACGTCGTCTAGTGGTCTCTCTCTCTCTTACTTCGTGTTTCACCCTCACTCTGACGTCATCTAGCGGTCTCTCTCTCTGACTTAGTGTTTCACCCTCGCTCTGACGTCGTCTAGCGTTCTCTCTCTGACTTCGTGTTTCACCCTCGCTCTGACGTCGTCTAGCGGTCTCTCTCTGACTTCGTGTTTCACCCTCGCTCTGACGTCGTCTAGCGGTCTCTCTCTGACTTCGTGTTTCACCCTCGCTCTGACGTCGTCTAGCGTTCTCTCTCTGACTTCGTGTTTCACCCTCGCTCTGACGTCGTCTAGCGGTCTCTCTCTGACTTCGTGTTTCACCCTCGCTCTGACGTCGTCTAGCGGTCTCTCTCTGACTTCGTGTTTCACCCTCGCTCTGACGTCGTCTAGCGGTCTCTCTCTGACTTCGTGTTTCACCCTCGCTCTGACGTCGTCTAGCGGTTTCTCCCTGACTTCGTGTTTCACCCTCGCTCTGACGTCGTCTAGCGGTCTCTCTCTGACTTCGTGTTTCACCCTCGCTCTGACGTCGTCTAGCGGTCTCTCTCTGACTTCGTGTTTCACCCTCGCTCTGACGTCGTCTAGCGGTTTCTCCCTGACTTCGTGTTTCACCCTCGCTCTGACGTCGTCTATTGGTCTCTCTCTGACTTCGTGTTTCACCCTCGCTCTGACGTCGTCTAGCGGTCTCTCTCTCTCTTACTTCGTGTTTCACCCTCGCTCTGACGTCGTCTAGCGGTCTCTCTCTGACTTCGTGTTTCACCCTCACTCTGACGTCGTCTAGCGGTCTCTCTCTGACTTCGTGTTTCACCCTCGCTCTGACGTCGTCTAGCGGTCTCTCTCTGACTTCGTATTTCACCCTCACTCTGACGTCGTCTAGCGGTCTCTCTCTGACTTCGTGTTTCACCCTCGCTCTGACGTCGTCTAGCGGTCTCTCTCTCTGACTTCGTGTTTCACCCTCGCTCTGACGTCGTCTAGCGGTCTCTCTCTCTGACTTCGTGTTTCACCCTCGCTCTGACGTCGTCTAGTGGTCTCTCTCTCTCTTACTTCGTGTTTCACCCTCACTCTGACGTCATCTAGCGGTCTCTCTCTCTGACTTCGTGTTTCACCCTCGCTCTGACGTCGTCTAGCGGTCTCTCTCTCTGACTTCGTGTTTCACCCTCGCTCTGACGTCGTCTAGCGGTCTCTCTCTGACTTCGTATTTCACCCTCACTCTGACGTCGTCTAGCGGTCTCTCTCTGACTTCGTGTTTCACCCTCGCTCTGACGTCGTCTAGCGGTCTCTCTCTCTCTTACTTCGTGTTTCACCCTCGCTCTGACGTCGTCTAGCGGTCTCTCTCTGACTTCGTATTTCACCCTCACTCTGACGTCGTCTAGCGGTCTCTCTCTCTGACTTCGTGTTTCACCCTCGCTCTGACGTCGTCTAGCGGTCTCTCTCTCTGACTTCGTGTTTCACCCTCGCTCTGACGTCGTCTAGCGGTCTCTCTCTCTGACTTCGTGTTTCACCCTCGCTCTGACGTCGTCTAGCGGTCTCTCTCTGACTTCGTATTTCACCCTCACTCTGACGTCGTCTAGCGGTTTCTCTCTCTGACTTCGTGTTTCACCCTCGCTCTGACGTCGTCTAGCGTTCTCTCTCTGACTTCGTGTTTCACCCTCGCTCTGACGTCGTCTAGCGGTCTCTCTCTGACTTCGTGTTTCACCCTCGCTCTGACGTCGTCTAGCGGTCTCTCTCTGACTTCGTGTTTCACCCTCGCTCTGACGTCGTCTAGCGGTCTCTCTCTGACTTCGTGTTTCACCCTCGCTCTGACGTCGTCTAGCGATCTCTCTCTGACTTCGTGTTTCACCCTCGCTCTGACGTCGTCTAGCGGTCTCTCTCTGACTTCGTGTTTCACCCTCGCTCTGACGTCGTCTAGCGGTCTCTCTCTCTGACTTCGTGTTTCACCCTCGCTCTGACGTCGTCTAGCGGTCTCTCTCTGACTTCGTATTTCACCCTCACTCTGACGTCGTCTAGCGGTCTCTCTCTGACTTCGTGTTTCACCCTCGCTCTGACGTCGTCTAGCGGTCTCTCTCTCTCTTACTTCGTGTTTCACCCTCGCTCTGACGTCGTCTAGCGGTCTCTCTCTGACTTCGTATTTCACCCTCACTCTGACGTCGTCTAGCGGTCTCTCTCTCTGACTTCGTGTTTCACCCTCGCTCTGACGTCGTCTAGCGGTCTCTCTCTCTGACTTCGTGTTTCACCCTCGCTCTGACGTCGTCTAGCGGTCTCTCTCTCTGACTTCGTGTTTCACCCTCGCTCTGACGTCGTCTAGCGGTCTCTCTCTGACTTCGTATTTCACCCTCACTCTGACGTCGTCTAGCGGTCTCTCTCTCTGACTTCGTGTTTCACCCTCGCTCTGACGTCGTCTAGCGGTCTCTCTCTCTGACTTCGTGTTTCACCCTCGCTCTGACGTCGTCTAGCGGTCTCTCTCTGACTTCGTGTTTCACCCTCGCTCTGACGTCGTCTAGCGGTCTCTCTCTGACTTCGTGTTTCACCCTCGCTCTGACGTCGTCTAGCGGTCTCTCTCTGACTTCGTGTTTCACCCTCGCTCTGACGTCGTCTAGCGGTTTCTCCCTGACTTCGTGTTTCACCCTCGCTCTGACGTCGTCTAGCGGTCTCTCTCTGACTTCGTGTTTCACCCTCGCTCTGACGTCGTCTAGCGGTCTCTCTCTGACTTCGTGTTTCACCCTCGCTCTGACGTCGTCTAGCGGTTTCTCCCTGACTTCGTGTTTCACCCTCGCTCTGACGTCGTCTATTGGTCTCTCTCTGACTTCGTGTTTCACCCTCGCTCTGACGTCGTCTAGCGGTCTCTCTCTCTCTTACTTCGTGTTTAACCCTCGCTCTGACGTCGTCTAGCGGTCTCTCTCTGACTTCGTGTTTCACCCTCGCTCTGACGTCGTCTAGCGGTCTCTCTCTGACTTCGTGTTTCACCCTCGCTCTGACGTCGTCTAGCGGTCTCTCTCTGACTTCGTATTTCACCCTCACTCTGACGTCGTCTAGCGGTCTCTCTCTGACTTCGTGTTTCACCCTCGCTCTGACGTCGTCTAGCGGTCTCTCTCTGACTTCGTATTTCACCCTCACTCTGACGTCGTCTAGCGGTCTCTCTCTGACTTCGTGTTTCACCCTCGCTCTGACGTCGTCTAGCGGTCTCTCTCTGACTTCGTGTTTCACCCTCGCTCTGACGTCGTCTAGCGGTCTCTCTCTGACTTCGTATTTCACCCTCACTCTGACGTCGTCTAGCGGTCTCTCTCTGACTTCGTATTTCACCCTCACTCTGACGTCGTCTAGCGGTCTCTCTCTGACTTCGTGTTTCACCCTCGCTCTGACGTCGTCTAGCGGTCTCTCTCTCTCTTACTTCGTGTTTCACCCTCGCTCTGACGTCGTCTAGCGGTCTCTCTCTGACTTCGTATTTCACCCTCACTCTGACGTCGTCTAGCGGTCTCTCTCTCTGACTTCGTGTTTCACCCTCGCTCTGACGTCGTCTAGCGGTCTCTCTCTCTGACTTCGTGTTTCACCCTCGCTCTGACGTCGTCTAGTGGTCTCTCTCTCTGACTTCGTGTTTCACCCTCGCTCTGACGTCGTCTAGCGGTCTCTCTCTGACTTCGTATTTCACCCTCACTCTGACGTCGTCTAGCGGTCTCTCTCTCTGACTTCGTGTTTCACCCTCGCTCTGACGTCGTCTAGCGGTCTCTCTCTCTGACTTCGTGTTTCACCCTCGCTCTGACGTCGTCTAGCGGTCTCTCTCTGACTTCGTATTTCACCCTCACTCTGACGTCGTCTAGCGGTCTCTCTCTGACTTCGTGTTTCACCCTCGCTCTGACGTCGTCTAGCGGTCTCTCTCTGACTTCGTATTTCACCCTCACTCTGACGTCGTCTAGCGGTCTCTCTCTGACTTCGTGTTTCACCCTCGCTCTGACGTCGTCTAGCGGTCTCTCTCTGACTTCGTGTTTCACCCTCGCTCTGACGTCGTCTAGCGGTCTCTCTCTGACTTCGTATTTCACCCTCACTCTGACGTCGTCTAGCGGTCTCTCTCTCTGACTTCGTGTTTCACCCTCGCTCTGACGTCGTCTAGCGGTCTCTCTCTCTGACTTCGTGTTTCACCCTCGCTCTGACGTCGTCTAGCGGTCTCTCTCTCTGACTTCGTGTTTCACCCTCGCTCTGACGTCGTCTAGCGGTCTCTCTCTGACTTCGTATTTCACCCTCACTCTGACGTCGTCTAGCGGTTTCTCTCTCTGACTTCGTGTTTCACCCTCGCTCTGACGTCGTCTAGCGTTCTCTCTCTGACTTCGTGTTTCACCCTCGCTCTGACGTCGTCTAGCGGTCTCTCTCTGACTTCGTGTTTCACCCTCGCTCTGACGTCGTCTAGCGGTCTCTCTCTGACTTCGTGTTTCACCCTCGCTCTGACGTCGTCTAGCGGTCTCTCTCTGACTTCGTGTTTCACCCTCGCTCTGACGTCGTCTAGCGGTCTCTCTCTGACTTCGTGTTTCACCCTCGCTCTGACGTCGTCTAGCGGTCTCTCTCTGACTTCGTGTTTCACCCTCGCTCTGACGTCGTCTAGCGGTCTCTCTCTCTGACTTCGTGTTTCACCCTCGCTCTGACGTCGTCTAGCGGTCTCTCTCTGACTTCGTATTTCACCCTCACTCTGACGTCGTCTAGCGGTCTCTCTCTGACTTCGTGTTTCACCCTCGCTCTGACGTCGTCTAGCGGTCTCTCTCTCTCTTACTTCGTGTTTCACCCTCGCTCTGACGTCGTCTAGCGGTCTCTCTCTGACTTCGTATTTCACCCTCACTCTGACGTCGTCTAGCGGTCTCTCTCTCTGACTTCGTGTTTCACCCTCGCTCTGACGTCGTCTAGCGGTCTCTCTCTCTGACTTCGTGTTTCACCCTCGCTCTGACGTCGTCTAGCGGTCTCTCTCTCTGACTTCGTGTTTCACCCTCGCTCTGACGTCGTCTAGCGGTCTCTCTCTGACTTCGTATTTCACCCTCACTCTGACGTCGTCTAGCGGTCTCTCTCTCTGACTTCGTGTTTCACCCTCGCTCTGACGTCGTCTAGCGGTCTCTCTCTCTGACTTCGTGTTTCACCCTCGCTCTGACGTCGTCTAGTGGTCTCTCTCTCTCTTACTTCGTGTTTCACCCTCACTCTGACGTCATCTAGCGGTCTCTCTCTCTGACTTAGTGTTTCACCCTCGCTCTGACGTCATCTAGCGTTCTCTCTCTGACTTCGTGTTTCACCCTCGCTCTGACGTCGTCTAGCGGTCTCTCTCTGACTTCGTGTTTCACCCTCGCTCTGACGTCGTCTAGCGGTCTCTCTCTGACTTCGTGTTTCACCCTCGCTCTGACGTCGTCTAGCGTTCTCTCTCTGACTTCGTGTTTCACCCTCGCTCTGACGTCGTCTAGCGGTCTCTCTCTGACTTCGTGTTTCACCCTCGCTCTGACGTCGTCTAGCGGTCTCTCTCTGACTTCGTGTTTCACCCTCGCTCTGACGTCGTCTAGCGGTCTCTCTCTGACTTCGTGTTTCACCCTCGCTCTGACGTCGTCTAGCGGTTTCTCCCTGACTTCGTGTTTCACCCTCGCTCTGACGTCGTCTAGCGGTCTCTCTCTGACTTCGTGTTTCACCCTCGCTCTGACGTCGTCTAGCGGTCTCTCTCTGACTTCGTGTTTCACCCTCGCTCTGACGTCGTCTAGCGGTTTCTCCCTGACTTCGTGTTTCACCCTCGCTCTGACGTCGTCTATTGGTCTCTCTCTGACTTCGTGTTTCAACCTCGCTCTGACGTCGTCTAGCGGTCTCTCTCTCTCTTACTTCGTGTTTCACCCTCGCTCTGACGTCGTCTAGCGGTCTCTCTCTGACTTCGTGTTTCACCCTCGCTCTGACGTCGTCTAGCGGTCTCTCTCTGACTTCGTGTTTCACCCTCGCTCTGACGTCGTCTAGCGGTCTCTCTCTGACTTCGAATTTCACCCTCACTCTGACGTCGTCTAGCGGTCTCTCTCTGACTTCGTGTTTCACCCTCGCTCTGACGTCGTCTAGCGGTCTCTCTCTGACTTCGTATTTCACCCTCACTCTGACGTCGTCTAGCGGTCTCTCTCTGACTTCGTGTTTCACCCTCGCTCTGACGTCGTCTAGCGGTCTCTCTCTGACTTCGTGTTTCACCCTCGCTCTGACGTCGTCTAGCGGTCTCTCTCTGACTTCGTATTTCACCCTCACTCTGACGTCGTCTAGCGGTCTCTCTCTGACTTCGTGTTTCACCCTCACTCTGACGTCGTCTAGCGGTCTCTCTCTGACTTCGTATTTCACCCTCACTCTGACGTCGTCTAGCGGTCTCTCTCTGACTTCGTGTTTCACCCTCGCTCTGACGTCGTCTAGCGGTCTCTCTCTCTCTTACTTTGTGTTTCACCCTCGCTCTGACGTCGTCTAGCGGTCTCTCTCTGACTTCGTATTTCACCCTCACTCTGACGTCGTCTAGCGGTCTCTCTCTCTGACTTCGTGTTTCACCCTCGCTCTGACGTCGTCTAGCGGTCTCTCTCTCTGACTTCGTGTTTCACCCTCGCTCTGACGTCGTCTAGTGGTCTCTCTCTCTGACTTCGTGTTTCACCCTCGCTCTGACGTCGTCTAGCGGTCTCTCTCTGACTTCGTATTTCACCCTCACTCTGACGTCGTCTAGCGGTCTCTCTCTCTGACTTCGTGTTTCACCCTCGCTCTGACGTCTTCTAGCGGTCTCTCTCTCTGACTTCGTGTTTCACCCTCGCTCTGACGTCGTCTAGTGGTCTCTCTCTCTCTCTTACTTCGTGTTTCACCCTCACTCTGACGTCATCTAGCGGTCTCTCTCTCTGACTTAGTGTTTCACCCTCGCTCTGACGTCGTCTAGCGTTCTCTCTCTGACTTCGTGTTTCACCCTCGCTCTGACGTCGTCTAGCGGTCTCTCTCTGACTTCGTGTTTCACCCTCGCTCTGACGTCGTCTAGCGGTCTCTCTCTGACTTCGTATTTCACCCTCACTCTGACGTCGTCTAGCGGTCTCTCTCTCTGACTTCGTGTTTCACCCTCGCTCTGACGTCGTCTAGCGGTCTCTCTCTCTGACTTCGTGTTTCACCCTCGCTCTGACGTCGTCTAGTGGTCTCTCTCTCTGACTTCGTGTTTCACCCTCGCTCTGACGTCGTCTAGCGGTCTCTCTCTGACTTCGTATTTCACCCTCACTCTGACGTCGTCTAGCGGTCTCTCTCTCTGACTTCGTGTTTCACCCTCGCTCTGACGTCGTCTAGCGGTCTCTCTCTCTGACTTCGTGTTTCACCCTCGCTCTGACGTCGTCTAGTGGTCTCTCTCTCTCTTACTTCGTGTTTCACCCTCACTCTGACGTCGTCTAGCGGTCTCTCTCTGACTTCGTGTTTCACCCTCGCTCTGACGTCGTCTAGCGGTCTCTCTCTGACTTCGTGTTTCACCCTCGCTCTGACGTCGTCTAGCGGTCTCTCTCTGACTTCGTGTTTCACCCTCGCTCTGACGTCGTCTAGCGGTCTCTCTCTGACTTCGTGTTTCACCCTCGCTCTGACGTCGTCTAGCGGTCTCTCTCTGACTTCGTATTTCACCCTCACTCTGACGTCGTCTAGCGGTCTCTCTCTGACTTCGTGTTTCACCCTCGCTCTGACGTCGTCTAGCGGTCTCTCTCTGACTTCGTGTTTCACCCTCGCTCTGACGTCGTCTAGCGGTCTCTCTCTGACTTCGTATTTCACCCTCACTCTGACGTCGTCTAGCGGTCTCTCTCTGACTTCGTGTTTCACCCTCACTCTGACGTCGTCTAGCGGTCTCTCTCTGACTTCGTATTTCACCCTCACTCTGACGTCGTCTAGCGGTCTCTCTCTGACTTCGTGTTTCACCCTCGCTCTGACGTCGTCTAGCGGTCTCTCTCTCTCTTACTTTGTGTTTCACCCTCGCTCTGACGTCGTCTAGCGGTCTCTCTCTGACTTCGTGTTTCACCCTCGCTCTGACGTCGTCTAGCGGTCTCTCTCTGACTTCGTATTTCACCCTCACTCTGACGTCGTCTAGCGGTCTCTCTCTCTGACTTCGTGTTTCACCCTCGCTCTGACGTCGTCTAGCGGTCTCTCTCTCTGACTTCGTGTTTCACCCTCGCTCTGACGTCGTCTAGTGGTCTCTCTCTCTCTTACTTCGTGTTTCACCCTCACTCTGACGTCGTCTAGCGGTCTCTCTCTGACTTCGTGTTTCACCCTCGCTCTGACGTCGTCTAGCGGTCTCTCTCTGACTTCGTGTTTCACCCTCGCTCTGACGTCGTCTAGCGGTCTCTCTCTGACTTCGTGTTTCACCCTCGCTCTGACGTCGTCTAGCGGTCTCTCTCTGACTTCGTGTTTCACCCTCGCTCTGACGTCGTCTAGCGGTCTCTCTCTGACTTCGTATTTCACCCTCACTCTGACGTCGTCTAGCGGTCTCTCTCTGACTTCGTGTTTCACCCTCGCTCTGACGTCGTCTAGCGGTCTCTCTCTGACTTCGTGTTTCACCCTCGCTCTGACGTCGTCTAGCGGTCTCTCTCTGACTTCGTATTTCACCCTCACTCTGACGTCGTCTAGCGGTCTCTCTCTGACTTCGTGTTTCACCCTCACTCTGACGTCGTCTAGCGGTCTCTCTCTGACTTCGTATTTCACCCTCACTCTGACGTCGTCTAGCGGTCTCTCTCTGACTTCGTGTTTCACCCTCGCTCTGACGTCGTCTAGCGGTCTCTCTCTCTCTTACTTTGTGTTTCACCCTCGCTCTGACGTCGTCTAGCGGTCTCTCTCTGACTTCGTATTTCACCCTCACTCTGACGTCGTCTAGCGGTCTCTCTCTCTGACTTCGTGTTTCACCCTCGCTCTGACGTCGTCTAGCGGTCTCTCTCTCTGACTTCGTGTTTCACCCTCGCTCTGACGTCGTCTAGTGGTCTCTCTCTCTGACTTCGTGTTTCACCCTCGCTCTGACGTCGTCTAGCGGTCTCTCTCTGACTTCGTATTTCACCCTCACTCTGACGTCGTCTAGCGGTCTCTCTCTCTGACTTCGTGTTTCACCCTCGCTCTGACGTCGTCTAGCGGTCTCTCTCTCTGACTTCGTGTTTCACCCTCGCTCTGACGTCGTCTAGTGGTCTCTCTCTCTCTCTTGATTCGTGTTTCACCCTCACTCTGACGTCATCTAGCGGTCTCTCTCTCTGACTTAGTGTTTCACCCTCGCTCTGACGTCGTCTAGCGTTCTCTCTCTGACTTCGTGTTTCACCCTCGCTCTGACGTCGTCTAGCGGTCTCTCTCTGACTTCGTGTTTCACCCTCGCTCTGACGTCGTCTAGCGGTCTCTCTCTGACTTCGTATTTCACCCTCACTCTGACGTCGTCTAGCGGTCTCTCTCTCTGACTTCGTGTTTCACCCTCGCTCTGACGTCGTCTAGCGGTCTCTCTCTCTGACTTCGTGTTTCACCCTCGCTCTGACGTCGTCTAGTGGTCTCTCTCTCTGACTTCGTGTTTCACCCTCGCTCTGACGTCGTCTAGCGGTCTCTCTCTGACTTCGTATTTCACCCTCACTCTGACGTCGTCTAGCGGTCTCTCTCTCTGACTTCGTGTTTCACCCTCGCTCTGACGTCGTCTAGCGGTCTCTCTCTCTGACTTCGTGTTTCACCCTCGCTCTGACGTCGTCTAGTGGTCTCTCTCTCTCTTACTTCGTGTTTCACCCTCACTCTGACGTCGTCTAGCGGTCTCTCTCTGACTTCGTGTTTCACCCTCGCTCTGACGTCGTCTAGCGGTCTCTCTCTGACTTCGTGTTTCACCCTCGCTCTGACGTCGTCTAGCGGTCTCTCTCTGACTTCGTGTTTCACCCTCGCTCTGACGTCGTCTAGCGGTCTCTCTCTGACTTCGTGTTTCACCCTCGCTCTGACGTCGTCTAGCGGTCTCTCTCTGACTTCGTGTTTCACCCTCGCTCTGACGTCGTCTAGCGGTCTCTCTCTCTGACTTCGTGTTTCACCCTCGCTCTGACGTCGTCTAGCGGTCTCTCTCTGACTTCGTATTTCACCCTCACTCTGACGTCGTCTAGCGGTCTCTCTCTGACTTCGTGTTTCACCCTCGCTCTGACGTCGTCTAGCGGTCTCTCTCTCTCTTACTTCGTGTTTCACCCTCGCTCTGACGTCGTCTAGCGGTCTCTCTCTGACTTCGTATTTCACCCTCACTCTGACGTCGTCTAGCGGTCTCTCTCTCTGACTTCGTGTTTCACCCTCGCTCTGACGTCGTCTAGCGGTCTCTCTCTCTGACTTCGTGTTTCACCCTCGCTCTGACGTCGTCTAGCGGTCTCTCTCTCTGACTTCGTGTTTCACCCTCGCTCTGACGTCGTCTAGCGGTCTCTCTCTGACTTCGTATTTCACCCTCACTCTGACGTCGTCTAGCGGTCTCTCTCTCTGACTTCGTGTTTCACCCTCGCTCTGACGTCGTCTAGCGGTCTCTCTCTCTGACTTCGTGTTTCACCCTCGCTCTGACGTCGTCTAGTGGTCTCTCTCTCTCTTACTTCGTGTTTCACCCTCACTCTGACGTCATCTAGCGGTCTCTCTCTCTGACTTAGTGTTTCACCCTCGCTCTGACGTCGTCTAGCGTTCTCTCTCTGACTTCGTGTTTCACCCTCGCTCTGACGTCGTCTAGCGGTCTCTCTCTGACTTCGTGTTTCACCCTCGCTCTGACGTCGTCTAGCGGTCTCTCTCTGACTTCGTGTTTCACCCTCGCTCTGACGTCGTCTAGCGTTCTCTCTCTGACTTCGTGTTTCACCCTCGCTCTGACGTCGTCTAGCGGTCTCTCTCTGACTTCGTGTTTCACCCTCGCTCTGACGTCGTCTAGCGGTCTCTCTCTGACTTCGTGTTTCACCCCGCTCTGACGTCGTCTAGCGGTCTCTCTCTGACTTCGTGTTTCACCCTCGCTCTGACGTCGTCTAGCGGTTTCTCCCTGACTTCGTGTTTCACCCTCGCTCTGACGTCGTCTAGCGGTCTCTCTCTGACTTCGTGTTTCACCCTCGCTCTGACGTCGTCTAGCGGTCTCTCTCTGACTTCGTGTTTCACCCTCGCTCTGACGTCGTCTAGCGGTTTCTCCCTGACTTCGTGTTTCACCCTCGCTCTGACGTCGTCTATTGGTCTCTCTCTGACTTCGTGTTTCACCCTCGCTCTGACGTCGTCTAGCGGTCTCTCTCTCTCTTACTTCGTGTTTCACCCTCGCTCTGACGTCGTCTAGCGGTCTCTCTCTGACTTCGTGTTTCACCCTCGCTCTGACGTCGTCTAGCGGTCTCTCTCTGACTTCGTGTTTCACCCTCGCTCTGACGTCGTCTAGCGGTCTCTCTCTGACTTCGTATTTCACCCTCACTCTGACGTCGTCTAGCGGTCTCTCTCTGACTTCGTGTTTCACCCTCGCTCTGACGTCGTCTAGCGGTCTCTCTCTGACTTCGTATTTCACCCTCACTCTGACGTCGTCTAGCGGTCTCTCTCTGACTTCGTGTTTCACCCTCGCTCTGACGTCGTCTAGCGGTCTCTCTCTGACTTCGTGTTTCACCCTCGCTCTGACGTCGTCTAGCGGTCTCTCTCTGACTTCGTATTTCACCCTCACTCTGACGTCGTCTAGCGGTCTCTCTCTGACTTCGTGTTTCACCCTCACTCTGACGTCGTCTAGCGGTCTCTCTCTGACTTCGTATTTCACCCTCACTCTGACGTCGTCTAGCGGTCTCTCTCTGACTTCGTGTTTCACCCTCGCTCTGACGTCGTCTAGCGGTCTCTCTCTCTCTTACTTCGTGTTTCACCCTCGCTCTGACGTCGTCTAGCGGTCTCTCTCTGACTTCGTATTTCACCCTCACTCTGACGTCGTCTAGCGGTCTCTCTCTCTGACTTCGTGTTTCACCCTCGCTCTGACGTCGTCTAGCGGTCTCTCTCTCTGACTTCGTGTTTCACCCTCGCTCTGACGTCGTCTAGTGGTCTCTCTCTCTGACTTCGTGTTTCACCCTCGCTCTGACGTCGTCTAGCGGTCTCTCTCTGACTTCGTATTTCACCCTCACTCTGACGTCGTCTAGCGGTCTCTCTCTCTGACTTCGTGTTTCACCCTCGCTCTGACGTCGTCTAGCGGTCTCTCTCTCTGACTTCGTGTTTCACCCTCGCTCTGACGTCGTCTAGTGGTCTCTCTCTCTCTCTTACTTCGTGTTTCACCCTCACTCTGACGTCATCTAGCGGTCTCTCTCTCTGACTTAGTGTTTCACCCTCGCTCTGACGTCGTCTAGCGTTCTCTCTCTGACTTCGTGTTTCACCCTCGCTCTGACGTCGTCTAGCGGTCTCTCTCTGACTTCGTGTTTCACCCTCGCTCTGACGTCGTCTAGCGGTCTCTCTCTGACTTCGTATTTCACCCTCACTCTGACGTCGTCTAGCGGTCTCTCTCTCTGACTTCGTGTTTCACCCTCGCTCTGACGTCGTCTAGCGGTCTCTCTCTCTGACTTCGTGTTTCACCCTCGCTCTGACGTCGTCTAGTGGTCTCTCTCTCTGACTTCGTGTTTCACCCTCGCTCTGACGTCGTCTAGCGGTCTCTCTCTGACTTCGTATTTCACCCTCACTCTGACGTCGTCTAGCGGTCTCTCTCTCTGACTTCGTGTTTCACCCTCGCTCTGACGTCGTCTAGCGGTCTCTCTCTCTGACTTCGTGTTTCACCCTCGCTCTGACGTCGTCTAGTGGTCTCTCTCTCTCTTACTTCGTGTTTCACCCTCACTCTGACGTCATCTAGCGGTCTCTCTCTCTGACTTAGTGTTTCACCCTCGCTCTGACGTCGTCTAGCGTTCTCTCTCTGACTTCGTGTTTCACCCTCGCTCTGACGTCGTCTAGCGGTCTCTCTCTGACTTCGTGTTTCACCCTCGCTCTGACGTCGTCTAGCGGTCTCTCTCTGACTTCGTGTTTCACCCTCGCTCTGACGTCGTCTAGCGTTCTCTCTCTGACTTCGTGTTTCACCCTCGCTCTGACGTCGTCTAGCGGTCTCTCTCTGACTTCGTGTTTCACCCTCGCTCTGACGTCGTCTAGCGGTCTCTCTCTGACTTCGTGTTTCACCCTCGCTCTGACGTCGTCTAGCGGTCTCTCTCTGACTTCGTGTTTCACCCTCGCTCTGACGTCGTCTAGCGGTTTCTCCCTGACTTCGTGTTTCACCCTCGCTCTGACGTCGTCTAGCGGTCTCTCTCTGACTTCGTGTTTCACCCTCGCTCTGACGTCGTCTAGCGGTCTCTCTCTGACTTCGTGTTTCACCCTCGCTCTGACGTCGTCTAGCGGTTTCTCCCTGACTTCGTGTTTCACCCTCGCTCTGACGTCGTCTATTGGTCTCTCTCTGACTTCGTGTTTCACCCTCGCTCTGACGTCGTCTAGCGGTTTCTCTCTCTCTTACTTCGTGTTTCACCCTCGCTCTGACGTCGTCTAGCGGTCTCTCTCTGACTTCGTGTTTCACCCTCGCTCTGACGTCGTCTAGCGGTCTCTCTCTGACTTCGTGTTTCACCCTCGCTCTGACGTCGTCTAGCGGTCTCTCTCTGACTTCGTATTTCACCCTCACTCTGACGTCGTCTAGCGGTCTCTCTCTGACTTCGTGTTTCACCCTCGCTCTGACGTCGTCTAGCGGTCTCTCTCTCTCTTACTTCGTGTTTCACCCTCACTCTGACGTCGTCTAGCGGTCTCTCTCTGACTTCGTGTTTCACCCTCGCTCTGACGTCGTCTAGCGGTCTCTCTCTGACTTCGTGTTTCACCCTCGCTCTGACGTCGTCTAGCGGTCTCTCTCTGACTTCGTATTTCACCCTCACTCTGACGTCGTCTAGCGGTCTCTCTCTGACTTCGTGTTTCACCCTCGCTCTGACGTCGTCTAGCGGTCTCTCTCTGACTTCGTATTTCACCCTCGCTCTGACGTCGTCTAGCGGTCTCTCTCTGACTTCGTGTTTCACCCTCGCTCTGACGTCGTCTAGCGGTCTCTCTCTGACTTCGTGTTTCACCCTCGCTCTGACGTCGTCTAGCGGTTTCTCCCTGACTTCGTGTTTCACCCTCGCTCTGACGTCGTCTAGCGGTCTCTCTCTGACTTCGTGTTTCACCCTCGCTCTGACGTCGTCTAGCGGTCTCTCTCTGACTTCGTGTTTCACCCTCGCTCTGACGTCGTCTAGCGGTCTCTCTCTGACTTCGTATTTCACCCTCGCTCTGACGTCGTCTAGCGGTCTCTCTCTGACTTCGTATTTCACCCTCACTCTGACGTCGTCTAGCGGTCTCTCTCTGACTTCGTGTTTCACCCTCGCTCTGACGTCGTCTAGCGGTCTCTCTCTGACTTCGTATTTCACCCTCACTCTGACGTCGTCTAGCGGTCTCTCTCTGACTTCGTGTTTCACCCTCGCTCTGACGTCGTCTAGCGTTCTCTCTCTGACTTCGTGTTTCACCCTCGCTCTGACGTCGTCTAGCGGTCTCTCTCTGACTTCGTGTTTCACCCTCGCTCTGACGTCGTCTAGCGGTCTCTCTCTGACTTCGTGTTTCACCCTCGCTCTGACGTCGTCTAGCGGTCTCTCTCTGACTTCGTGTTTCACCCTCGCTCTGACGTCGTCTAGCGGTTTCTCCCTGACTTCGTGTTTCACCCTCGCTCTGACGTCGTCTAGCGGTCTCTCTCTGACTTCGTATTTCACCCTCACTCTGACGTCGTCTAGCGGTCTCTCTCTCTGACTTCGTGTTTCACCCTCGCTCTGACGTCGTCTAGCGGTCTCTCTCTCTGACTTCGTGTTTCACCCTCGCTCTGACGTCGTCTAGTGGTCTCTCTCACTGACTTCGTGTTTCACCCTCGCTCTGACGTCGTCTAGCGGTCTCTCTCTGACTTCGTATTTCACCCTCACTCTGACGTCGTCTAGCGGTCTCTCTCTCTGACTTCGTGTTTCACCCTCGCTCTGACGTCGTCTAGCGGTCTCTCTCTCTGACTTCGTGTTTCACCCTCGCTCTGACGTCGTCTAGTGGTCTCTCTCTCTCTTACTTCGTGTTTCACCCTCACTCTGACGTCATCTAGCGGTCTCTCTCTCTGACTTAGTGTTTCACCCTCGCTCTGACGTCGTCTAGCGTTCTCTCTCTGACTTCGTGTTTCACCCTCGCTCTGACGTCGTCTAGCGGTCTCTCTCTGACTTCGTGTTTCACCCTCGCTCTGACGTCGTCTAGCGGTCTCTCTCTGACTTCGTGTTTCACCCTCGCTCTGACGTCGTCTAGCGGTCTCTCTCTGACTTCGTGTTTCACCCTCGCTCTGACGTCGTCTAGCGGTCTCTCTCTGACTTCGTGTTTCACCCTCGCTCTGACGTCGTCTAGCGGTTTCTCCCTGACTTCGTGTTTCACCCTCGCTCTGACGTCGTCTAGCGGTCTCTCTCTGACTTCGTGTTTCACCCTCGCTCTGACGTCGTCTAGCGGTCTCTCTCTGACTTCGTGTTTCACCCTCGCTCTGACGTCGTCTAGCGGTTTCTCCCTGACTTCGTGTTTCACCCTCGCTCTGACGTCGTCTATTGGTCTCTCTCTGACTTCGTGTTTCACCCTCGCTCTGACGTCGTCTAGCGGTTTCTCTCTCTCTTACTTCGTGTTTCACCCTCGCTCTGACGTCGTCTAGCGGTCTCTCTCTGACTTCGTGTTTCACCCTCGCTCTGACGTCGTCTAGCGGTCTCTCTCTGACTTCGTGTTTCACCCTCGCTCTGACGTCGTCTAGCGGTCTCTCTCTGACTTCGTATTTCACCCTCGCTCTGACGTCGTCTAGCGGTCTCTCTCTGACTTCGTATTTCACCCTCACTCTGACGTCGTCTAGCGGTCTCTCTCTGACTTCGTGTTTCACCCTCGCTCTGACGTCGTCTAGCGGTCTCTCTCTGACTTCGTATTTCACCCTCACTCTGACGTCGTCTAGCGGTCTCTCTCTGACTTCGTGTTTCACCCTCGCTCTGACGTCGTCTAGCGGTCTCTCTCTCTCTTACTTCGTGTTTCACCCTCGCTCTGACGTCGTCTAGCGGTCTCTCTCTGACTTCGTGTTTCACCCTCGCTCTGACGTCGTCTAGCGGTCTCTCTCTGACTTCGTGTTTCACCCTCGCTCTGACGTCGTCTAGCGGTCTGTCTCTGACTTCGTATTTCACCCTCACTCTGACGTCGTCTAGCGGTCTCTCTCTGACTTCGTGTTTCACCCTCGCTCTGACGTCGTCTAGCGGTCTCTCTCTGACTTCGTATTTCACCCTCACTCTGACGTCGTCTAGCGGTCTCTCTCTGACTTCGTGTTTCACCCTCGCTCTGACGTCGTCTAGCGGTCTCTCTCTGACTTCGTGTTTCACCCTCGCTCTGACGTCGTCTAGCGGTCTCTCTCTGACTTCGTGTTTCACCCTCGCTCTGACGTCGTTTAGCGGTTTCTCCCTGACTTCGTGTTTCACCCTCGCTCTGACGTCGTCTAGCGGTCTCTCTCTGACTTCGTGTTTCACCCTCGCTCTGACGTCGTCTATTGGTCTCTCTCTGACTTCGTGTTTCACCCTCGCTCTGACGTCGTCTAGCGGTTTCTCTCTCTCTTACTTCGTGTTTCACCCTCGCTCTGACGTCGTCTAGCGGTCTCTCTCTGACTTCGTGTTTCACCCTCGCTCTGACGTCGTCTAGCGGTCTCTCTCTGACTTCGTGTTTCACCCTCGCTCTGACGTCGTCTAGCGGTCTCTCTCTGACTTCGTATTTCACCCTCGCTCTGACGTCGTCTAGCGGTCTCTCTCTGACTTCGTATTTCACCCTCACTCTGACGTCGTCTAGCGGTCTCTCTCTGACTTCGTGTTTCACCCTCGCTCTGACGTCGTCTAGCGGTCTCTCTCTGACTTCGTATTTCACCCTCACTCTGACGTCGTCTAGCGGTCTCTCTCTGACTTCGTGTTTCACCCTCGCTCTGACGTCGTCTAGCGTTCTCTCTCTGACTTCGTGTTTCACCCTCGCTCTGACGTCGTCTAGCGGTCTCTCTCTGACTTCGTGTTTCACCCTCGCTCTGACGTCGTCTAGCGGTCTCTCTCTGACTTCGTGTTTCACCCTCGCTCTGACGTCGTCTAGCGGTCTCTCTCTGACTTCGTGTTTCACCCTCGCTCTGTCGTCGTCTAGCGGTTTCTCCCTGACTTCGTGTTTCACCCTCGCTCTGACGTCGTCTAGCGGTCTCTCTCTGACTTCGTATTTCACCCTCACTCTGACGTCGTCTAGCGGTCTCTCTCTCTGACTTCGTGTTTCACCCTCGCTCTGACGTCGTCTAGCGGTCTCTCTCTCTGACTTCGTGTTTCACCCTCGCTCTGACGTCGTCTAGTGGTCTCTCTCTCTCTTACTTCGTGTTTCAATGTCCCTGTACTTCGTTCAGTTACGTACTTGCTGTGTTTCACCCTCGCTCTGACGTCGTCTAGCGGTCTCTCTCTGACTTCGTATTTCACCCTCGCTCTGACGTCGTCTAGCGGTCTCTCTCTGATCTTCGTATTTCACCCTCACTCTGACGTCGTCTAGCGGTCTCTCTCTGACTTCGTGTTTCACCCTCGCTCTGACGTCGTCTAGCGGTCTCTCTCTGACTTCGTATTTCACCCTCACTCTGACGTCGTCTAGCGGTCTCTCTCTGACTTCGTGTTTCACCCTCGCTCTGACGTCGTCTAGCGGTCTCTCTCTCTCTTACTTCGTGTTTCACCCTCGCTCTGACGTCGTCTAGCGGTCTCTCTCTGACTTCGTGTTTCACCCTCGCTCTGACGTCGTCTAGCGGTCTCTCTCTGACTTCGTGTTTCACCCTCGCTCTGACGTCGTCTAGCGGTCTGTCTCTGACTTCGTATTTCACCCTCACTCTGACGTCGTCTAGCGGTCTCTCTCTGACTTCGTGTTTCACCCTCGCTCTGACGTCGTCTAGCGGTCTCTCTCTGACTTCGTATTTCACCCTCACTCTGACGTCGTCTAGCGGTCTCTCTCTTGACTTCGTGTTTCACCCTCGCTCTGACGTCGTCTAGCGGTCTCTCTCTGACTTCGTGTTTCACCCTCGCTCTGACGTCGTCTAGCGGTCTCTCTCTGACTTCGTGTTTCACCCTCGCTCTGACGTCGTTTAGCGGTTTCTCCCTGACTTCGTGTTTCACCCTCGCTCTGACGTCGTCTAGCGGTCTCTCTCTGACTTCGTGTTTCACCCTCGCTCTGACGTCGTCTAGCGGTCTCTCTCTGACTTCGTATTTCACCCTCGCTCTGACGTCGTCTAGCGGTCTCTCTCTCTGACTTCGTATTTCACCCTCACTCTGACGTCGTCTAGCGGTCTCTCTCTGACTTCGTGTTTCACCCTCGCTCTGACGTCGTCTAGCGGTCTCTCTCTGACTTCGTATTTCACCCTCACTCTGACGTCGTCTAGCGGTCTCTCTCTGACTTCGTGTTTCACCCTCGCTCTGACGTCGTCTAGCGTTCTCTCTCTGACTTCGTGTTTCACCCTCGCTCTGACGTCGTCTAGCGGTCTCTCTCTGACTTCGTGTTTCACCCTCGCTCTGACGTCGTCTAGCGGTCTCTCTCTGACTTCGTGTTTCACCCTCGCTCTGACGTCGTCTAGCGGTCTCTCTCTGACTTCGTGTTTCACCCTCGCTCTGACGTCGTCTAGCGGTTTCTCCCTGACTTCGTGTTTCACCCTCGCTCTGACGTCGTCTAGCGGTCTCTCTCTGACTTCGTATTTCACCCTCACTCTGACGTCGTCTAGCGGTCTCTCTCTCTGACTTCGTGTTTCACCCTCGCTCTGACGTCGTCTAGCGGTCTCTCTCTCTGACTTCGTGTTTCACCCTCGCTCTGACGTCGTCTAGTGGTCTCTCTCACTGACTTCGTGTTTCACCCTCGCTCTGACGTCGTCTAGCGGTCTCTCTCTCTGACTTCGTATTTCACCCTCACTCTGACGTCGTCTAGCGGTCTCTCTCTCTGACTTCGTGTTTCACCCTCGCTCTGACGTCGTCTAGCGGTCTCTCTCTCTGACTTCGTGTTTCACCCTCGCTCTGACGTCGTCTAGTGGTCTCTCTCTCTCTTACTTCGTGTTTCACCCTCACTCTGACGTCATCTAGCGGTCTCTCTCTCTGACTTAGTGTTTCACCCTCGCTCTGACGTCGTCTAGCGTTCTCTCTCTGACTTCGTGTTTCACCCTCGCTCTGACGTCGTCTAGCGGTCTCTCTCTGACTTCGTGTTTCACCCTCGCTCTGACGTCGTCTAGCGGTCTCTCTCTGACTTCGTGTTTCACCCTCGCTCTGACGTCGTCTAGCGTTCTCTCTCTGACTTCGTGTTTCACCCTCGCTCTGACGTCGTCTAGCGGTCTCTCTCTGACTTCGTGTTTCACCCTCGCTCTGACGTCGTCTAGCGGTCTCTCTCTGACTTCGTGTTTCACCCTCGCTCTGACGTCGTCTAGCGGTCTCTCTCTGACTTCGTGTTTCACCCTCGCTCTGACGTCGTCTAGCGGTTTCTCCCTGACTTCGTGTTTCACCCTCGCTCTGACGTCGTCTAGCGGTCTCTCTCTGACTTCGTGTTTCACCCTCGCTCTGACGTCGTCTAGCGGTCTCTCTCTGACTTCGTGTTTCACCCTCGCTCTGACGTCGTCTAGCGGTTTCTCCCTGACTTCGTGTTTCACCCTCGCTCTGACGTCGTCTATTGGTCTCTCTCTGACTTCGTGTTTCACCCTCGCTCTGACGTCGTCTAGCGGTTTCTCTCTCTCTTACTTCGTGTTTCACCCTCGCTCTGACGTCGTCTAGCGGTCTCTCTCTGACTTCGTGTTTCACCCTCGCTCTGACGTCGTCTAGCGGTCTCTCTCTGACTTCGTGTTTCACCCTCGCTCTGACGTCGTCTAGCGGTCTCTCTCTGACTTCGTATTTCACCCTCGCTCTGACGTCGTCTAGCGGTCTCTCTCTGACTTCGTATTTCACCCTCACTCTGACGTCGTCTAGCGGTCTCTCTCTGACTTCGTGTTTCACCCTCGCTCTGACGTCGTCTAGCGGTCTCTCTCTGACTTCGTGTTTCACCCTCGCTCTGACGTCGTCTAGCGGTCTCTCTCTGACTTCGTGTTTCACCCTCGCTCTGACGTCGTCTAGCGTTCTCTCTCTGACTTCGTGTTTCACCCTCGCTCTGACGTCGTCTAGCGGTCTCTCTCTGACTTCGTGTTTCACCCTCGCTCTGACGTCGTCTAGCGGTCTCTCTCTGACTTCGTGTTTCACCCTCGCTCTGACGTCGTCTAGCGGTCTCTCTCTGACTTCGTGTTTCACCCTCGCTCTGACGTCGTCTAGCGGTTTCTCCCTGACTTCGTGTTTCACCCTCGCTCTGACGTCGTCTAGCGGTCTCTCTCTGACTTCGTGTTTCACCCTCGCTCTGACGTCGTCTAGCGGTCTCTCTCTGACTTCGTGTTTCACCCTCGCTCTGACGTCGTCTAGCGGTTTCTCCCTGACTTCGTGTTTCACCCTCGCTCTGACGTCGTCTATTGGTCTCTCTCTGACTTCGTGTTTCACCCTCGCTCTGACGTCGTCTAGCGGTTTCTCTCTCTCTTACTTCGTGTTTCACCCTCGCTCTGACGTCGTCTAGCGGTCTCTCTCTGACTTCGTGTTTCACCCTCGCTCTGACGTCGTCTAGCGGTCTCTCTCTGACTTCGTGTTTCACCCTCGCTCTGACGTCGTCTAGCGGTCTCTCTCTGACTTCGTATTTCACCCTCACTCTGACGTCGTCTAGCGGTCTCTCTCTGACTTCGTGTTTCACCCTCGCTCTGACGTCGTCTAGCGGTCTCTCTCTCTCTCTTACTTCGTGTTTCACCCTCACTCTGACGTCGTCTAGCGGTCTCTCTCTGACTTCGTGTTTCACCCTCGCTCTGACGTCGTCTAGCGGTCTCTCTCTGACTTCGTGTTTCACCCTCGCTCTGACGTCGTCTAGCGGTCTCTCTCTGACTTCGTATTTCACCCTCACTCTGACGTCGTCTAGCGGTCTCTCTCTGACTTCGTGTTTCACCCTCGCTCTGACGTCGTCTAGCGGTCTCTCTCTGACTTCGTATTTCACCCTCGCTCTGACGTCGTCTAGCGGTCTCTCTCTGACTTCGTGTTTCACCCTCGCTCTGACGTCGTCTAGCGGTCTCTCTCTGACTTCGTGTTTCACCCTCGCTCTGACGTCGTCTAGCGGTTTCTCCCTGACTTCGTGTTTCACCCTCGCTCTGACGTCGTCTAGCGGTCTCTCTCTGACTTCGTGTTTCACCCTCGCTCTGACGTCGTCTAGCGGTCTCTCTCTGACTTCGTGTTTCACCCTCGCTCTGACGTCGTCTAGCGGTCTCTCTCTGACTTCGTATTTCACCCTCGCTCTGACGTCGTCTAGCGGTCTCTCTCTGACTTCGTATTTCACCCTCACTCTGACGTCGTCTAGCGGTCTCTCTCTGACTTCGTGTTTCACCCTCGCTCTGACGTCGTCTAGCGGTCTCTCTCTGACTTCGTATTTCACCCTCACTCTGACGTCGTCTAGCGGTCTCTCTCTGACTTCGTGTTTCACCCTCGCTCTGACGTCGTCTAGCGTTCTCTCTCTGACTTCGTGTTTCACCCTCGCTCTGACGTCGTCTAGCGGTCTCTCTCTGACTTCGTGTTTCACCCTCGCTCTGACGTCGTCTAGCGGTCTCTCTCTGACTTCGTGTTTCACCCTCGCTCTGACGTCGTCTAGCGGTCTCTCTCTGACTTCGTGTTTCACCCTCGCTCTGACGTCGTCTAGCGGTTTCTCCCTGACTTCGTGTTTCACCCTCGCTCTGACGTCGTCTAGCGGTCTCTCTCTGACTTCGTATTTCACCCTCACTCTGACGTCGTCTAGCGGTCTCTCTCTCTGACTTCGTGTTTCACCCTCGCTCTGACGTCGTCTAGCGGTCTCTCTCTCTGACTTCGTGTTTCACCCTCGCTCTGACGTCGTCTAGTGGTCTCTCTCACTGACTTCGTGTTTCACCCTCGCTCTGACGTCGTCTAGCGGTCTCTCTCTGACTTCGTATTTCACCCTCACTCTGACGTCGTCTAGCGGTCTCTCTCTCTGACTTCGTGTTTCACCCTCGCTCTGACGTCGTCTAGCGGTCTCTCTCTCTGACTTCGTGTTTCACCCTCGCTCTGACGTCGTCTAGTGGTCTCTCTCTCTCTTACTTCGTGTTTCACCCTCACTCTGACGTCATCTAGCGGTCTCTCTCTCTGACTTAGTGTTTCACCCTCGCTCTGACGTCGTCTAGCGTTCTCTCTCTGACTTCGTGTTTCACCCTCGCTCTGACGTCGTCTAGCGGTCTCTCTCTGACTTCGTGTTTCACCCTCGCTCTGACGTCGTCTAGCGGTCTCTCTCTGACTTCGTGTTTCACCCTCGCTCTGACGTCGTCTAGCGGTCTCTCTCTGACTTCGTGTTTCACCCTCGCTCTGACGTCGTCTAGCGGTCTCTCTCTGACTTCGTGTTTCACCCTCGCTCTGACGTCGTCTAGCGGTTTCTCCCTGACTTCGTGTTTCACCCTCGCTCTGACGTCGTCTAGCGGTCTCTCTCTGACTTCGTGTTTCACCCTCGCTCTGACGTCGTCTAGCGGTCTCTCTCTGACTTCGTGTTTCACCCTCGCTCTGACGTCGTCTAGCGGTTTCTCCCTGACTTCGTGTTTCACCCTCGCTCTGACGTCGTCTATTGGTCTCTCTCTGACTTCGTGTTTCACCCTCGCTCTGACGTCGTCTAGCGGTTTCTCTCTCTCTTACTTCGTGTTTCACCCTCGCTCTGACGTCGTCTAGCGGTCTCTCTCTGACTTCGTGTTTCACCCTCGCTCTGACGTCGTCTAGCGGTCTCTCTCTGACTTCGTGTTTCACCCTCGCTCTGACGTCGTCTAGCGGTCTCTCTCTGACTTCGTATTTCACCCTCGCTCTGACGTCGTCTAGCGGTCTCTCTCTGACTTCGTATTTCACCCTCACTCTGACGTCGTCTAGCGGTCTCTCTCTGACTTCGTGTTTCACCCTCGCTCTGACGTCGTCTAGCGGTCTCTCTCTGACTTCGTATTTCACCCTCACTCTGACGTCGTCTAGCGGTCTCTCTCTGACTTCGTGTTTCACCCTCGCTCTGACGTCGTCTAGCGGTCTCTCTCTCTCTTACTTCGTGTTTCACCCTCGCTCTGACGTCGTCTAGCGGTCTCTCTCTGACTTCGTGTTTCACCCTCGCTCTGACGTCGTCTAGCGGTCTCTCTCTGACTTCGTGTTTCACCCTCGCTCTGACGTCGTCTAGCGGTCTGTCTCTGACTTCGTATTTCACCCTCACTCTGACGTCGTCTAGCGGTCTCTCTCTGACTTCGTGTTTCACCCTCGCTCTGACGTCGTCTAGCGGTCTCTCTCTGACTTCGTATTTCACCCTCACTCTGACGTCGTCTAGCGGTCTCTCTCTGACTTCGTGTTTCACCCTCGCTCTGACGTCGTCTAGCGGTCTCTCTCTGACTTCGTGTTTCACCCTCGCTCTGACGTCGTCTAGCGGTCTCTCTCTGACTTCGTGTTTCACCCTCGCTCTGACGTCGTTTAGCGGTTTCTCCCTGACTTCGTGTTTCACCCTCGCTCTGACGTCGTCTAGCGGTCTCTCTCTGACTTCGTGTTTCACCCTCGCTCTGACGTCGTCTATTGGTCTCTCTCTGACTTCGTGTTTCACCCTCGCTCTGACGTCGTCTAGCGGTTTCTCTCTCTCTTACTTCGTGTTTCACCCTCGCTCTGACGTCGTCTAGCGGTCTCTCTCTGACTTCGTGTTTCACCCTCGCTCTGACGTCGTCTAGCGGTCTCTCTCTGACTTCGTGTTTCACCCTCGCTCTGACGTCGTCTAGCGGTCTCTCTCTGACTTCGTATTTCACCCTCGCTCTGACGTCGTCTAGCGGTCTCTCTCTGACTTCGTATTTCACCCTCACTCTGACGTCGTCTAGCGGTCTCTCTCTGACTTCGTGTTTCACCCTCGCTCTGACGTCGTCTAGCGGTCTCTCTCTGACTTCGTATTTCACCCTCACTCTGACGTCGTCTAGCGGTCTCTCTCTGACTTCGTGTTTCACCCTCGCTCTGACGTCGTCTAGCGTTCTCTCTCTGACTTCGTGTTTCACCCTCGCTCTGACGTCGTCTAGCGGTCTCTCTCTGACTTCGTGTTTCACCCTCGCTCTGACGTCGTCTAGCGGTCTCTCTCTGACTTCGTGTTTCACCCTCGCTCTGACGTCGTCTAGCGGTCTCTCTCTGACTTCGTGTTTCACCCTCGCTCTGTCGTCGTCTAGCGGTTTCTCCCTGACTTCGTGTTTCACCCTCGCTCTGACGTCGTCTAGCGGTCTCTCTCTGACTTCGTATTTCACCCTCACTCTGACGTCGTCTAGCGGTCTCTCTCTCTGACTTCGTGTTTCACCCTCGCTCTGACGTCGTCTAGCGGTCTCTCTCTCTGACTTCGTGTTTCACCCTCGCTCTGACGTCGTCTAGTGGTCTCTCTCTCTCTTACTTCGTGTTTCACCCTCACTCTGACGTCATCTAGCGGTCTCTCTCTGACTTCGTGTTTCACCCTCGCTCTGACGTCGTCTAGCGGTCTCTCTCTGACTTCGTATTTCACCCTCGCTCTGACGTCGTCTAGCGGTCTCTCTCTGACTTCGTATTTCACCCTCACTCTGACGTCGTCTAGCGGTCTCTCTCTGACTTCGTGTTTCACCCTCGCTCTGACGTCGTCTAGCGGTCTCTCTCTGACTTCGTATTTCACCCTCACTCTGACGTCGTCTAGCGGTCTCTCTCTGACTTCGTGTTTCACCCTCGCTCTGACGTCGTCTAGCGGTCTCTCTCTCTCTTACTTCGTGTTTCACCCTCGCTCTGACGTCGTCTAGCGGTCTCTCTCTGACTTCGTGTTTCACCCTCGCTCTGACGTCGTCTAGCGGTCTCTCTCTGACTTCGTGTTTCACCCTCGCTCTGACGTCGTCTAGCGGTCTGTCTCTGACTTCGTATTTCACCCTCACTCTGACGTCGTCTAGCGGTCTCTCTCTGACTTCGTGTTTCACCCTCGCTCTGACGTCGTCTAGCGGTCTCTCTCTGACTTCGTATTTCACCCTCACTCTGACGTCGTCTAGCGGTCTCTCTCTGACTTCGTGTTTCACCCTCGCTCTGACGTCGTCTAGCGGTCTCTCTCTGACTTCGTGTTTCACCCTCGCTCTGACGTCGTCTAGCGGTCTCTCTCTGACTTCGTGTTTCACCCTCGCTCTGACGTCGTTTAGCGGTTTCTCCCTGACTTCGTGTTTCACCCTCGCTCTGACGTCGTCTAGCGGTCTCTCTCTGACTTCGTGTTTCACCCTCGCTCTGACGTCGTCTAGCGGTCTCTCTCTGACTTCGTATTTCACCCTCGCTCTGACGTCGTCTAGCGGTCTCTCTCTGACTTCGTATTTCACCCTCACTCTGACGTCGTCTAGCGGTCTCTCTCTGACTTCGTGTTTCACCCTCGCTCTGACGTCGTCTAGCGGTCTCTCTCTGACTTCGTATTTCACCCTCACTCTGACGTCGTCTAGCGGTCTCTCTCTGACTTCGTGTTTCACCCTCGCTCTGACGTCGTCTAGCGTTCTCTCTCTGACTTCGTGTTTCACCCTCGCTCTGACGTCGTCTAGCGGTCTCTCTCTGACTTCGTGTTTCACCCTCGCTCTGACGTCGTCTAGCGGTCTCTCTCTGACTTCGTGTTTCACCCTCGCTCTGACGTCGTCTAGCGGTCTCTCTCTGACTTCGTGTTTCACCCTCGCTCTGACGTCGTCTAGCGGTTTCTCCCTGACTTCGTGTTTCACCCTCGCTCTGACGTCGTCTAGCGGTCTCTCTCTGACTTCGTATTTCACCCTCACTCTGACGTCGTCTAGCGGTCTCTCTCTCTGACTTCGTGTTTCACCCTCGCTCTGACGTCGTCTAGCGGTCTCTCTCTCTGACTTCGTGTTTCACCCTCGCTCTGACGTCGTCTAGTGGTCTCTCTCACTGACTTCGTGTTTCACCCTCGCTCTGACGTCGTCTAGCGGTCTCTCTCTGACTTCGTATTTCACCCTCACTCTGACGTCGTCTAGCGGTCTCTCTCTCTGACTTCGTGTTTCACCCTCGCTCTGACGTCGTCTAGCGGTCTCTCTCTCTGACTTCGTGTTTCACCCTCGCTCTGACGTCGTCTAGTGGTCTCTCTCTCTCTTACTTCGTGTTTCACCCTCACTCTGACGTCATCTAGCGGTCTCTCTCTCTGACTTAGTGTTTCACCCTCGCTCTGACGTCGTCTAGCGTTCTCTCTCTGACTTCGTGTTTCACCCTCGCTCTGACGTCGTCTAGCGGTCTCTCTCTGACTTCGTGTTTCACCCTCGCTCTGACGTCGTCTAGCGGTCTCTCTCTGACTTCGTGTTTCACCCTCGCTCTGACGTCGTCTAGCGTTCTCTCTCTGACTTCGTGTTTCACCCTCGCTCTGACGTCGTCTAGCGGTCTCTCTCTGACTTCGTGTTTCACCCTCGCTCTGACGTCGTCTAGCGGTCTCTCTCTGACTTCGTGTTTCACCCTCGCTCTGACGTCGTCTAGCGGTCTCTCTCTGACTTCGTGTTTCACCCTCGCTCTGACGTCGTCTAGCGGTTTCTCCCTGACTTCGTGTTTCACCCTCGCTCTGACGTCGTCTAGCGGTCTCTCTCTGACTTCGTGTTTCACCCTCGCTCTGACGTCGTCTAGCGGTCTCTCTCTGACTTCGTGTTTCACCCTCGCTCTGACGTCGTCTAGCGGTTTCTCCCTGACTTCGTGTTTCACCCTCGCTCTGACGTCGTCTATTGGTCTCTCTCTGACTTCGTGTTTCACCCTCGCTCTGACGTCGTCTAGCGGTTTCTCTCTCTCTTACTTCGTGTTTCACCCTCGCTCTGACGTCGTCTAGCGGTCTCTCTCTGACTTCGTGTTTCACCCTCGCTCTGACGTCGTCTAGCGGTCTCTCTCTGACTTCGTGTTTCACCCTCGCTCTGACGTCGTCTAGCGGTCTCTCTCTGACTTCGTATTTCACCCTCGCTCTGACGTCGTCTAGCGGTCTCTCTCTGACTTCGTATTTCACCCTCACTCTGACGTCGTCTAGCGGTCTCTCTCTGACTTCGTGTTTCACCCTCGCTCTGACGTCGTCTAGCGGTCTCTCTCTGACTTCGTATTTCACCCTCACTCTGACGTCGTCTAGCGGTCTCTCTCTGACTTCGTGTTTCACCCTCGCTCTGACGTCGTCTAGCGGTCTCTCTCTCTCTTACTTCGTGTTTCACCCTCGCTCTGACGTCGTCTAGCGGTCTCTCTCTGACTTCGTGTTTCACCCTCGCTCTGACGTCGTCTAGCGGTCTCTCTCTGACTTCGTGTTTCACCCTCGCTCTGACGTCGTCTAGCGGTCTGTCTCTGACTTCGTATTTCACCCTCACTCTGACGTCGTCTAGCGGTCTCTCTCTGACTTCGTGTTTCACCCTCGCTCTGACGTCGTCTAGCGGTCTCTCTCTGACTTCGTATTTCACCCTCACTCTGACGTCGTCTAGCGGTCTCTCTCTGACTTCGTGTTTCACCCTCGCTCTGACGTCGTCTAGCGGTCTCTCTCTGACTTCGTGTTTCACCCTCGCTCTGACGTCGTCTAGCGGTCTCTCTCTGACTTCGTGTTTCACCCTCGCTCTGACGTCGTTTAGCGGTTTCTCCCTGACTTCGTGTTTCACCCTCGCTCTGACGTCGTCTAGCGGTCTCTCTCTGACTTCGTGTTTCACCCTCGCTCTGACGTCGTCTATTGGTCTCTCTCTGACTTCGTGTTTCACCCTCACTCTGACGTCGTCTAGCGGTCTCTCTCTGACTTCGTGTTTCACCCTCGCTCTGACGTCGTCTAGCGGTCTCTCTCTCTGACTTCGTGTTTCACCCTCGCTCTGACGTCGTCTAGCGGTTTCTCCCTGACTTCGTGTTTCACCCTCACTCTGACGTCGTCTAGCGGTCTCTCTCTGACTTCGTGTTTCACCCTCGCTCTGACGTCGTCTAGCGGTCTCTCTCTGACTTCGTGTTTCACCCTCGCTCTGACGTCGTCTATTGGTCTCTCTCTGACTTCGTGTTTCACCCTCGCTCTGACGTCGTCTAGCGGTTTCTCTCTGACTTCGTGTTTCACCCTCGCTCTGACGTCGTCTATTGGTCTCTCTCTTACTTCGTGTTTCACCCTCACTCTGACGTCGTCTAGCGGTCTCTCTCTCTGACTTCGTGTTTCACCCTCACTCTGACGTCGTCTAGCGGTCTCTCTCTGACTTCGTGTTTCACCCTCGCTCTGACGTCGTCTAGCGGTCTCTCTCTGACTTCGTGTTTCACCCTCGCTCTGACGTCGTCTAGCGGTCTCTCTCTCTGACTTCGTGTTTCACCCTCGCTCTGACGTCGTCTAGTGGTCTCTCTCACTGACTTCGTGTTTCACCCTCGCTCTGACGTCGTCTAGCGGTCTCTCTCTGACTTCGTATTTCACCCTCACTCTGACGTCGTCTAGCGGTCTCTCTCTCTGACTTCGTGTTTCACCCTCGCTCTGACGTCGTCTAGCGGTCTCTCTCTCTGACTTCGTGTTTCACCCTCGCTCTGACGTCGTCTAGTGGTCTCTCTCTCTCTTACTTCGTGTTTCACCCTCACTCTGACGTCATCTAGCGGTCTCTCTCTCTGACTTAGTGTTTCACCCTCGCTCTGACGTCGTCTAGCGTTCTCTCTCTGACTTCGTGTTTCACCCTCGCTCTGACGTCGTCTAGCGGTCTCTCTCTGACTTCGTGTTTCACCCTCGCTCTGACGTCGTCTAGCGGTCTCTCTCTGACTTCGTGTTTCACCCTCGCTCTGACGTCGTCTAGCGGTCTCTCTCTGACTTCGTGTTTCACCCTCGCTCTGACGTCGTTTAGCGGTTTCTCCCTGACTTCGTGTTTCACCCTCGCTCTGACGTCGTCTAGCGGTCTCTCTCTGACTTCGTGTTTCACCCTCGCTCTGACGTCGTCTATTGGTCTCTCTCTGACTTCGTGTTTCACCCTCACTCTGACGTCGTCTAGCGGTCTCTCTCTGACTTCGTGTTTCACCCTCGCTCTGACGTCGTCTAGCGGTCTCTCTCTCTGACTTCGTGTTTCACCCTCGCTCTGACGTCGTCTAGCGGTTTCTCTCTGACTTCGTGTTTCACCCTCGCTCTGACGTCGTCTATTGGTCTCTCTCTGACTTCGTGTTTCACCCTCGCTCTGACGTCGTCTAGCGGTTTCTCTCTCTCTTACTTCGTGTTTCACCCTCGCTCTGACGTCGTCTAGCGGTCTCTCTCTGACTTCGTGTTTCACCCTCGCTCTGACGTCGTCTAGCGGTCTCTCTCTGACTTCGTGTTTCACCCTCGCTCTGACGTCGTCTAGCGGTCTCTCTCTGACTTCGTATTTCACCCTCGCTCTGACGTCGTCTAGCGGTCTCTCTCTGACTTCGTATTTCACCCTCACTCTGACGTCGTCTAGCGGTCTCTCTCTGACTTCGTGTTTCACCCTCGCTCTGACGTCGTCTAGCGGTCTCTCTCTGACTTCGTATTTCACCCTCACTCTGACGTCGTCTAGCGGTCTCTCTCTGACTTCGTCTTTCACCCTCGCTCTGACGTCGTCTAGCGGTCTCTCTCTCTCTTACTTCGTGTTTCACCCTCGCTCTGACGTCGTCTAGCGGTCTCTCTCTGACTTCGTGTTTCACCCTCGCTCTGACGTCGTCTAGCGGTCTCTCTCTGACTTCGTGTTTCACCCTCGCTCTGACGTCGTCTAGCGGTCTGTCTCTGACTTCGTATTTCACCCTCACTCTGACGTCGTCTAGCGGTCTCTCTCTGACTTCGTGTTTCACCCTCGCTCTGACGTCGTCTAGCGGTCTCTCTCTGACTTCGTATTTCACCCTCACTCTGACGTCGTCTAGCGGTCTCTCTCTGACTTCGTGTTTCACCCTCGCTCTGACGTCGTCTGGCGGTCTCTCTCTGACTTCGTGTTTCACCCTCGCTCTGACGTCGTCTAGCGGTCTCTCTCTGACTTCGTGTTTCACCCTCGCTCTGACGTCGTTTAGCGGTTTCTCCCTGACTTCGTGTTTCACCCTCGCTCTGACGTCGTCTAGCGGTCTCTCTCTGACTTCGTGTTTCACCCTCGCTCTGACGTCGTCTATTGGTCTCTCTCTGACTTCGTGTTTCACCCTCACTCTGACGTCGTCTAGCGGTCTCTCTCTGACTTCGTGTTTCACCCTCGCTCTGACGTCGTCTAGCGGTCTCTCTCTCTGACTTCGTGTTTCACCCTCGCTCTGACGTCGTCTAGCGGTTTCTCCCTGACTTCGTGTTTCACCCTCACTCTGACGTCGTCTAGCGGTCTCTCTCTGACTTCGTGTTTCACCCTCGCTCTGACGTCGTCTAGCGGTCTCTCTCTGACTTCGTGTTTCACCCTCGCTCTGACGTCGTCTATTGGTCTCTCTCTGACTTCGTGTTTCACCCTCGCTCTGACGTCGTCTAGCGGTTTCTCTCTGACTTCGTGTTTCACCCTCGCTCTGACGTCGTCTATTGGTCTCTCTCTGACTTCGTGTTTCACCCTCGCTCTGACGTCGTCTAGCGGTCTCTCTCTCTCTTACTTCGTGTTTCACCCTCACTCTGACGTCGTCTAGCGGTCTCTCTCTCTGACTTCGTGTTTCACCCTCACTCTGACGTCGTCTAGCGGTCTCTCTCTGACTTCGTGTTTCACCCTCGCTCTGACGTCGTCTAGCGGTCTCTCTCTGACTTCGTGTTTCACCCTCGCTCTGACGTCGTCTAGCGGTCTCTCTCTCTGACTTCGTGTTTCACCCTCGCTCTGACGTCGTCTAGTGGTCTCTCTCACTGACTTCGTGTTTCACCCTCGCTCTGACGTCGTCTAGCGGTCTCTCTCTGACTTCGTATTTCACCCTCACTCTGACGTCGTCTAGCGGTCTCTCTCTCTGACTTCGTGTTTCACCCTCGCTCTGACGTCGTCTAGCGGTCTCTCTCTCTGACTTCGTGTTTCACCCTCGCTCTGACGTCGTCTAGTGGTCTCTCTCTCTCTTACTTCGTGTTTCACCCTCACTCTGACGTCATCTAGCGGTCACTCTCTCTGACTTAGTGTTTCACCCTCGCTCTGACGTCGTCTAGCGTTCTCTCTCTGACTTCGTGTTTCACCCTCGCTCTGACGTCGTCTAGCGGTCTCTCTCTGACTTCGTGTTTCACCCTCGCTCTGACGTCGTCTAGCGGTCTCTCTCTGACTTCGTGTTTCACCCTCGCTCTGACGTCGTCTAGCGGTCTCTCTCTGACTTCGTGTTTCACCCTCGCTCTGACGTCGTTTAGCGGTTTTTCCCTGACTTCGTGTTTCACCCTCGCTCTGACGTCGTCTAGCGGTCTCTCTCTGACTTCGTGTTTCACCCTCGCTCTGACGTCGTCTATTGGTCTCTCTCTGACTTCGTGTTTCACCCTCACTCTGACGTCGTCTAGCGGTCTCTCTCTGACTTCGTGTTTCACCCTCGCTCTGACGTCGTCTAGCGGTCTCTCTCTCTGACTTCGTGTTTCACCCTCGCTCTGACGTCGTCTAGCGGTTTCTCTCTGACTTCGTGTTTCACCCTCGCTCTGACGTCGTCTATTGGTCTCTCTCTGACTTCGTGTTTCACCCTCGCTCTGACGTCGTCTAGCGGTCTCTCTCTCTCTTACTTCGTGTTTCACCCTCACTCTGACGTCGTCTAGCGGTCTCTCTCTCTGACTTCGTGTTTCACCCTCACTCTGACGTCGTCTAGCGGTCTCTCTCTGACTTCGTGTTTCACCCTCGCTCTGACGTCGTCTAGCGGTCTCTCTCTCTGACTTCGTGTTTCACCCTCGCTCTGACGTCGTCTAGCGGTTTCTCCCTGACTTCGTGTTTCACCCTCGCTCTGACGTCGTCTAGCGGTCTCTCTCTGACTTCGTGTTTCACCCTCGCTCTGACGTCGTCTAGCGGTCTCTCTCTGACTTCGTGTTTCACCCTCGCTCTGACGTCGTCTATTGGTCTCTCTCTGACTTCGTGTTTCACCCTCGCTCTGACGTCGTCTAGCGGTCTCTCTCTGACTTCGTATTTCACCCTCACTCTGACGTCGTCTAGCGGTCTCTCTCTGACTTCGTGTTTCACCCTCGCTCTGACGTCGTCTAGCGGTCTCTCTCTGACTTCGTATTTCACCCTCACTCTGACGTCGTCTAGCGGTCTCTCTCTGACTTCGTGTTTCACCCTCGCTCTGACGTCGTCTAGCGGTCTCTCTCTGACTTCGTGTTTCACCCTCGCTCTGACGTCGTCTAGCGGTCTCTCTCTGACTTCGTGTTTCACCCTCGCTCTGACGTCGTTTAGCGGTTTCTCCCTGACTTCGTGTTTCACCCTCGCTCTGACGTCGTCTAGCGGTCTCTCTCTGACTTCGTGTTTCACCCTCGCTCTGACGTCGTCTATTGGTCTCTCTCTGACTTCGTGTTTCACCCTCACTCTGACGTCGTCTAGCGGTCTCTCTCTGACTTCGTGTTTCACCCTCGCTCTGACGTCGTCTAGCGGTCTCTCTCTCTGACTTCGTGTTTCACCCTCGCTCTGACGTCGTCTAGCGGTTTCTCCCTGACTTCGTGTTTCACCCTCACTCTGACGTCGTCTAGCGGTCTCTCTCTGACTTCGTGTTTCACCCTCGCTCTGACGTCGTCTAGCGGTCTCTCTCTGACTTCGTGTTTCACCCTCGCTCTGACGTCGTCTATTGGTCTCTCTCTGACTTCGTGTTTCACCCTCGCTCTGACGTCGTCTAGCGGTTTCTCTCTGACTTCGTGTTTCACCCTCGCTCTGACGTCGTCTATTGGTCTCTCTCTGACTTCGTGTTTCACCCTCGCTCTGACGTCGTCTAGCGGTCTCTCTCTCACTTACTTCGTGTTTCACCCTCACTCTGACGTCGTCTAGCGGTCTCTCTCTCTGACTTCGTGTTTCACCCTCACTCTGACGTCGTCTAGCGGTCTCTCTCTGACTTCGTGTTTCACCCTCGCTCTGACGTCGTCTAGCGGTCTCTCTCTCTGACTTCGTGTTTCACCCTCGCTCTGACGTCGTCTAGCGGTTTCTCCCTGACTTCGTGTTTCACCCTCGCTCTGACGTCGTCTAGCGGTCTCTCTCTGACTTCGTGTTTCACCCTCGCTCTGACGTCGTCTAGCGGTCTCTCTCTGACTTCGTGTTTCACCCTCGCTCTGACGTCGTCTATTGGTCTCTCTCTGACTTCGTGTTTCACCCTCGCTCTGACGTCGTCTAGCGGTCTCTCTCTGACTTCATGTTTCACCCTCGCTCTGACGTCGTCTAGCGGTTTCTCCCTGACTTCGTGTTTCACCCTCGCTCTGACGTCGTCTAGCGGTCTCTCTCTGACTTCGTGTTTCACCCTCGCTCTGACGTCATCTAGCGGTCTCTCTCTGACTTCGTGTTTCACCCTCGCTCTGACGTCGTCTATTGGTCTCTCTCTGACTTCGTGTTTCACCCTCACTCTGACGTCGTCTAGCGGTCTCTCTCTGACTTCGTGTTTCACCCTCGCTCTGACGTCGTCTAGCGGTCTCTCTCTCTGACTTCGTGTTTCACCCTCGCTCTGACGTCGTCTAGCGGTTTCTCCCTGACTTCGTGTTTCACCCTCGCTCTGACGTCGTCTAGCGGTCTCTCTCTGACTTCGTGTTTCACCCTCGCTCTGACGTCGTCTAGCGGTTTCTCCCTGACTTCGTGTTTCACCCTCGCTCTGACGTCGTCTAGCGGTCTCTCTCTGACTTCGTGTTTCACCCTCGCTCTGACGTCGTCTAGCGGTCTCTCTCTGACTTCGTGTTTCACCCTCGCTCTGACGTCGTCTATTGGTCTCTCTCTGACTTCGTGTTTCACCCTCGCTCTGACGTCGTCTAGCGGTTTCTCTCTGACTTCGTGTTTCACCCTCGCTCTGACGTCGTCTATTGGTCTCTCTCTGACTTCGTGTTTCACCCTCGCTCTGACGTCGTCTAGCGGTCTCTCTCTCTCCTACTTCGTGTTTCACCCTCACTCTGACGTCGTCTAGCGGTCTCTCTCTCTGACTTCGTGTTTCACCCTCACTCTGACGTCGTCTAGCGGTCTCTCTCTGACTTCGTGTTTCACCCTCGCTCTGACGTCGTCTAGCGGTCTCTCTCTCTGACTTCGTGTTTCACCCTCGCTCTGACGTCGTCTAGCGGTTTCTCCCTGACTTCGTGTTTCACCCTCGCTCTGACGTCGTCTAGCGGTCTCTCTCTGACTTCGTGTTTCACCCTCGCTCTGACGTCGTCTAGCGGTCTCTCTCTGACTTCGTGTTTCACCCTCGCTCTGACGTCGTCTATTGGTCTCTCTCTGACTTCGTGTTTCACCCTCACTCTGACGTCGTCTAGCGGTCTCTCTCTGACTTCGTGTTTCACCCTCACTCTGACGTCGTCTAGCGGTCTCTCTCTCTGACTTCGTGTTTCACCCTCGCTCTGACGTCGTCTAGCGGTTTCTCCCTGACTTCGTGTTTCACCCTCGCTCTGACGTCGTCTAGCGGTCTCTCTCTGACTTCGTGTTTCACCCTCGCTCTGACGTCGTCTAGCGGTCTCTCTCTGACTTCGTGTTTCACCCTCGCTCTGACGTCGTCTATTGGTCTCTCTCTGACTTCGTGTTTCACCCTCGCTCTGACGTCGTCTAGCGGTTTCTCTCTGATTTCGTGTTTCACCCTCGCTCTGACGTCGTCTAGCGGTCTCTCTCTGACTTCGTGTTTCACCCTCGCTCTGACGTCGTCTAGCGGTCTCTCTCTCTCTTACTTCGTGTTTCACCCTCACTCTGACGTCGTCTAGCGGTCTCTCTCTCTGACTTCGTGTTTCACCCTCACTCTGACGTCGTCTAGCGGTCTCTCTCTCTGACTTCGTGTTTCACCCTCGCTCTGACGTCGTCTAGCGGTTTCTCCCTGACTTCGTGTTTCACCCTCGCTCTGACGTCGTCTAGCGGTCTCTCTCTGACTTCGTGTTTCACCCTCGCTCTGACGTCGTCTAGCGGTCTCTCTCTGACTTCGTGTTTCACCCTCGCTCTGACGTCGTCTATTGGTCTCTCTCTGACTTCGTCTTTCACCCTCACTCTGACGTCGTCTAGCGGTCTCTCTCTGACTTCGTGTTTCACCCTCGCTCTGACGTCGTCTAGCGGTCTCTCTCTCTGACTTCGTGTTTCACCCTCGCTCTGACGTCGTCTATTGGTCTCTCTCTGACTTCGTGTTTCACCCTCGCTCTGACGTCGTCTAGCGGTTTCTCTCTGACTTCGTGTTTCACCCTCACTCTGACGTCGTCTAGCGGTCTCTCTCTGACTTCGTGTTTCACCCTCGCTCTGACGTCGTCTAGCGGTCTCTCTCTCTGACTTCGTGTTTCACCCTCGCTCTGACGTCGTCTAGCGGTTTCTCCCTGACTTCGTGTTTCACCCTCGCTCTGACGTCGTCTAGCGGTCTCTCTCTGACTTCGTGTTTCACCCTCGCTCTGACGTCGTCTAGCGGTCTTTCTCTGACTTCGTGTTTCACCCTCGCTCTGACGTCGTCTATTGGTCTCTCTCTGACTTCGTGTTTCACCCTCGCTCTGACGTCGTCTAGCGGTCTCTCTCTGACTTCATGTTTCACCCTCGCTCTGACGTCGTCTAGCGGTTTCTCCCTGACTTCGTGTTTCACCCTCGCTCTGACGTCGTCTAGCGGTCTCTCTCTGACTTCGTGTTTCACCCTCGCTCTGACGTCATCTAGCGGTCTCTCTCTGACTTCGTGTTTCACCCTCGCTCTGACGTCGTCTATTGGTCTCTCTCTGACTTCGTGTTTCACCCTCACTCTGACGTCGTCTAGCGGTCTCTCTCTGACTTCGTGTTTCACCCTCGCTCTGACGTCGTCTAGCGGTCTCTCTCTCTGACTTCGTGTTTCACCCTCGCTCTGACGTCGTCTAGCGGTTTCTCCCTGACTTCGTGTTTCACCCTCGCTCTGACGTCGTCTAGCGGTCTCTCTCTGACTTCGTGTTTCACCCTCGCTCTGACGTCGTCTAGCGGTTTCTCCCTGACTTCGTGTTTCACCCTTGCTCTGACGTCGTCTAGCGGTCTCTCTCTGACTTCGTGTTTCACCCTCGCTCTGACGTCGTCTAGCGGTCTCTCTCTGACTTCGTGTTTCACCCTCGCTCTGACGTCGTCTATTGGTCTCTCTCTGACTTCGTGTTTCACCCTCGCTCTGACGTCGTCTAGCGGTTTCTCTCTGACTTCGTGTTTCACCCTCGCTCTGACGTCGTCTATTGGTCTCTCTCTGACTTCGTGTTTCACCCTCGCTCTGACGTCGTCTAGCGGTCTCTCTCTCTCCTACTTCGTGTTTCACCCTCACTCTGACGTCGTCTAGCGGTCTCTCTCTCTGACTTCGTGTTTCACCCTCACTCTGACGTCGTCTAGCGGTCTCTCTCTGACTTCGTGTTTCACCCTCGCTCTGACGTCGTCTAGCGGTCTCTCTCTCTGACTTCGTGTTTCACCCTCGCTCTGACGTCGTCTAGCGGTTTCTCCCTGACTTCGTGTTTCACCCTCGCTCTGACGTCGTCTAGCGGTCTCTCTCTGACTTCGTGTTTCACCCTCGCTCTGACGTCGTCTAGCGGTCTCTCTCTGACTTCGTGTTTCACCCTCGCTCTGACGTCGTCTATTGGTCTCTCTCTGACTTCGTGTTTCACCCTCACTCTGACGTCGTCTAGCGGTCTCTCTCTGACTTCGTGTTTCACCCTCACTCTGACGTCGTCTAGCGGTCTCTCTCTCTGACTTCGTGTTTCACCCTCGCTCTGACGTCGTCTAGCGGTTTCTCCCTGACTTCGTGTTTCACCCTCGCTCTGACGTCGTCTAGCGGTCTCTCTCTGACTTCGTGTTTCACCCTCGCTCTGACGTCGTCTAGCGGTCTCTCTCTGACTTCGTGTTTCACCCTCGCTCTGACGTCGTCTATTGGTCTCTCTCTGACTTCGTGTTTCACCCTCGCTCTGACGTCGTCTAGCGGTTTCTCTCTGACTTCGTGTTTCACCCTCGCTCTGACGTCGTCTAGCGGTCTCTCTCTGACTTCGTGTTTCACCCTCGCTCTGACGTCGTCTAGCGGTCTCTCTCTCTCTTACTTCGTGTTTCACCCTCACTCTGACGTCGTCTAGCGGTCTCTCTCTCTGACTTCGTGTTTCACCCTCGCTCTGACGTCGTCTAGCGGTCTCTCTCTGACTTCGTGTTTCACCCTCGCTCTGACGTCGTCTAGCGGTCTCTCTCTCTCTTACTTCGTGTTTCACCCTCACTCTGACGTCGTCTAGCGGTCTCTCTCTCTGACTTCGTGTTTCACCCTCGCTCTGACGTCGTCTAGCGGTCTCTCTCTGACTTCGTGTTTCACCCTCGCTCTGACGTCGTCTAGCGGTCTCTCTCTCTGACTTCGTGTTTCACCCTCGCTCTGACGTCGTCTAGCGGTTTCTCCCTGACTTCGTGTTTCACCCTCGCTCTGACGTCGTCTAGCGGTCTCTCTCTGACTTCGTGTTTCACCCTCGCTCTGACGTCGTCTAGCGGTCTCTCTCTGACTTCGTGTTTCACCCTCGCTCTGACGTCGTCTAGCGGTCTCTCTCTGACTTCGTGTTTTACCCTCGCTCTGACGTCGTCTATTGGTCTCTCTCTGACTTCGTGTTTCACCCTCGCTCTGACGTCGTCTATTGGTCTCTCTCTGACTTCGTGTTTCACCCTCGCTCTGACGTCGTCTAGCGGTTTCTCCCTGACTTCGTGTTTCACCCTCGCTCTGACGTCGTCTAGCGGTCTCTCTCTGACTTCTTGTTTGACCCTCACTCTGACGTCGTCTAGTGGTCTCCGTCTACATATCTTTATCTGTTTCACCCTCGCTCTGACCTCTTATGGAATTTGTAGGAAGAGATATACTATAGTAGCCTCTATCACAGCTTTTAATTTTTTTGCAATTTGTCTTAACATATACTTACGTCGTTAGTTTCTTATTTTATTTAACCATATTTAAACAAATTAGAAACGTTTAATAAAGAATTAATTTATTAATATTTATTTCAATATTCCAACTTCTCACCTACATAATATAATGTCCGAACTACAACATCAAAATTATGCACTATAGGCCTCGTTCGTAGATACAATTTGGTCATAACCATCGCCGCCTACCGACAGAGTTTTAAATTAATTATCTCTGAAAGTTCTACCGAAAAATTAAAAGTTCAAAAAACATCTGCTATTTCTTCGCATATTTAGTTGACGTATATTCAGGCAGATGGCGCTATATTTCCTAAGCTCAAAGCCTATAGCAGATTGTAACACAAGTTGACCATTTTTCCAGGTTTTCCTCAGTAAAATCCTTGACAATCACACTAATTTTCCCTTCGAATAAATAAATGTTGTTGGCTTTAGAAAAAAATATTACTCAAAATGATTTATAAATCAAGCCAATTTATAATTTTTTTACCCCAATATACCTAAATAAGGGAAACCAATATTTAGATGTAGCAGTTTAATTAAAAAGAGATCTGATATTATATAGCGTTTTCCATTTGTCTGCTCCCGAGCACTCTAGATCGCTCTGATCAACTTTTTATGTTCCATTAGCGTGCTCGGATCTGCTCCGATCAAGTTTCGTGTGTTCCATTTAGCGCTCTCGGGCGCTCCGAGATCGCCCAAAACCGATCTGCCGATTTCGACAGATCAACGGATCGAGATCGAGATCGGAACAAATTTTCGCGTGTTCCTTTTAGATTTTTTGGCAAAATGGCAGACCAAGACGCGAAAATTCAAATTACTAGCAGACGAAAAACAACAAAGCGCGGGAATATGTCCATGGAATGTTCCTTTTGCGGTTTTACTCTAGTCGATTGGGGCGAGATCTATGACGTCAGAGACAGATTCGGAGTGAATCTCGAACAATCAAATGGAAAACGCTATTAGTTAGCGTTATAAAATGCCAAAGCGCGGTACGCGTGATCGAAGTTGGCCGTGGCCGATTGAAGCAGACAAAAATATTGTTTTCGTCCCTTAGTAGGCGAATTGCATACCTACCATCAGGAAACTATAGAGGTATACACTTGGAATGTCTAAGGTTCCATTGGGACGGTGATACGAAAGCGCGTAAAGTGTAAGACGTAACACGACATTTCAAATTCATTGGCTCGAGGTTTGACACGAAAAGAATGCGTCGTCATGGTAACAAATAGGCGATCTTCCCGCGCAAAAAAAGGCTTATAAAATTATGGATTTGAAAAACACAATTTTTTATCGTACATAATATTTTGAAGTAATTATAATGTTCTTCGCGAAAGAAGGGTACTGATACCTAATTTCAGGTATTTGTATGGTTATAAAAGAGATAATCAGGTAAGCTAATAATATAATAACCATGACTAGGCTTAATGACGAGTTTCGTCGAATAGTCTTAGTCGATAATTCAAAATAACAGTCAAAAACACCGCAGATCAGTTTAGTAAAATATTTTCGGCGGCGTAATCGTCGGCCATTTTCGGTATGGAGATACATGGTCTAGCTTTTAATACCTCTAAGTGTTCTACCCTCCATCTAGGTCGCAACAATCCCGATTTCTCCTACTCTATTGAGGGTGTGCCCATTAAATCGACTCTTTCTGAAAGAGATCTTGGAGTGTTTGTTGATCCCAGCCTCAGATTTTCTACTCATACCAACAAAGTTTCAAAACGTGGCCGGGCTCATTCGTCGTTATTTTAACTTTCGTAGTCCCAAACTTGTTAAACAACTCCCTATATTTGATTAGTGCTCCCCCATTTGGACCCCCCATCTCAGTTTAGATATTTCCGCTTTACAAAAGGCCCAAAATAATTTCACTAAATTAGTCACAAAATACGAAAAACTCGATGCCCCAACTAGACTAAAGTCCTTATCTATTCCGTCTGTTCAAACTCGCCACAAAATCAATAATTTAAACTTCCTCCACAAATTTTTTTATAATAATTCAGATCTAAATTTCAATGACTATTTCTCTACATGCAATTCCTCCCGTACCAGGGGTCATAGTTTAAAACTTTCCAAACCCAGAGCTCAATCTAATGTCCGTTTGAACTCCTCCCACAGTGTAATAAATGACTGGAATTCACTCCCCAACAATATTGTAACTGAAAAATCCTATCAACATTTCGCGCCCTACTATTTGATTTCTTAAAAACACCTTAAGTTTTTACCGCCTCCTATTTTACTGTTTGTTTTTTTTTCTGTGTGTTTTTATTTTTGATTATCTATATTGTTCTACGCTTTACTCTGAACTGATGTTTACACATAAGCCTCCGCCCAGGCTTTGTAGACCTTGTTATTATAACCAAATAAATAAATAAATACGTGTTAGGTTAAACCAAGGCTTAGTACTGGGCAAGATTCACTGCCTTTCATTTGCTTTCTAATACGCAGGTTGACAACGCAAACTTTACTTAGACGAGCAGATGTTCGGTTATCTACATGGTGCGGGAAAAATATTATTTTTGAATGTTATCATGGACACTGATGTTATGAAGCGATAAACGATTTTTCAAGACGATTGTATATTACATTTAAGTTCATATAAACGGGAAAAATTGTCAGTGGAATATTTCTTATATCATTTGGTAGGTTAATTAACGTTTAATAATCGCCAACTTTACATTAATTTCAATGGGGCGTTTAAAAACCTTTAACCAAGTTACGCGTGAGCTCGCCCCTAGAGGCGCTGCGCGTCAATCGCTCGTACTCTAGTATACCTATATAGTTTCCTGCTACCAAAGATAATTTAAACTCGTACCCTAGATTCGAATACTGAGAGCTTTCCCATTGACGGTTTTGTTACGAAGCGTTTACTCTTTTCCGGCACGTGACCTCAGAAAAATCGGGCTCCATTGGTTGCGGTAGGGCGCAAACCATAGAGCGAATTTTTTCTGAGTTCCAGCGGGAAGTGGGTAAACGCTATCAGCAACGCGCGAGTGAGTGATTTCGAATCTAGGGTACGAGTTTAAATTATCTTTGCTGCTACCATTAATATGAGTGTCTTTTTCTTTGTAAAAATTAAAGAAAAACATTTTTTAAATCGTTGTTTTTTATGGGAATTTTCCGGTAATTTTTAAATTTAAAATGGGTAAAAGTGGATATTTTATTGTTTGATTCGTGTCGGAATTTTAAGGGTATTTTTGAAAATTGGAATGGGTAAAAGTGGGTATTTTTCAGCAAGAATGTATTTATTTATACTCAGGGAGAATGAATATGTCGAGACTATCGACGGACACGTTGAGGCCCTAACCCCGTCACGCTAAGGGGGGGAGAGGAAAAGGAGGCGGTCTTATTTTTTGCGTCCTCGTAGCAGCGTTAATCGCGTCGATAAACGTAATTTTCAAGAACCAATGAGATTGCAGTATTATTTGATTTTATTAAAGCGGAGGAGCATACCGGGGGGGGGGGGGGCAATGGGTGGGATTGGAGAAACGCTAATAATCTCGACATATTCCTTCTCCCTGAGTATAAATAAATACATTCTTGTTTTCAGCTTATGTCTGGGTAAAATGATCTTTTGGAAGTGGACGCACTGGCGCTTTTTCGCTCTCTCGTTTACCCGAAACGCGGCGAGAGAGGAGAGCGAAGTAAATACGTTTCCTCAGTTCACGCATAGACAATCAATTGTCTATGGTTCACGTTTATACTGAGGACAAAGATAATTTAAACTAGTACCCTAGATTCGAAATCACTCACTCGCGCGTTGCTGATAGCGTTTACCCACTTCCCGCTGGAGCTCAGAAAAAATTCGCTCAATGGTTTGCGCCATAGAAATCGGATAACAAACTCGAACGATTTTTGAAATTTTGTCGCGGGTTCCGATTAGAACTTTTAAAAAACCCTGCCTTTGGCCCATGCTTTTCGTTTGGCTGGCAACGAAAGTTACGCCATCGGTGCCAAACTGGTGAACTAACACTCTATTTCGCCTAAGATTAAATGGCCGACTTTAGCTCGACGCTAACGCGAGTTTTTTTACATCTTTAAAGTAACTTATGTTTAATTAAAGTAATCAAATCGTGTAAGAGTACATACTCAAAAGAAAACAAATCTTTTCACAGGTTAGTGTTAGAAATAGTTTTCTTTTTACCATAATTTCCAATCGCTAAGCTTAGAACGTATTTCGTTATTTGTTTCTTATTACAAGGAGCGTTCGCCTTCATTTAACCAAGATTCAACGATAGTAATCGGGTTTTTCCGTTTCAAAATACGCAGTAGATTAAACTGAGGCTTTAAGCCCCATTTTCATGCTCGCTGGTAGCGGATAAAAATCGTCAAAATTCGCTTCCGCCACTCGCAAGCGTGAAAATTAAGCTAAAATATCTGTTTGAAACAGATCGACGCGGAAAGTGAAAAAGTGTATAGCTGAAGCGGATTTTGTCGATTTTTACCCGCTACCAGCGAGCATGAAAATGGGGCTTAAGACTGGGCAAGATTCCGCGCCTTAACATTTTCGTCTACTTTAAAGATACATTCTGAACGAACCAATGGATGAAAAGTTATGAAACTAGCTTTTAAATAAACCTTGAAACTTATTTCAAGTCATATTTATAATTCACCGATGACAAAATTCGTGAAAAGTATTAATATCGTTCCGAATTACAACCTACTTTCTAAAATCTCATTTTTCTTTCTAATACGCGCGTTGACAACACAAACTTTACCTAGACGAGCAGATGCTCGGTTATCTACATGGTGCGGGAAAAATATTATTTTTGAATGTTAGAAAGCGATAAACGATTTTTCAAGACGATTTTATATTACATTTAAGTTCATATAAACGGGAAAAATTGTCAGTGGAATATTTCTTATATCATTTGGTAGGTTAATTAACGTTTAATTATCGCCAACTTTACATTAATTTCAATGGGGTGGGGGAAAACTTTTAACCAAGTTACGCGCGAGCGCGCCTCTTTAGGCAGCGCAGATGGCGTTAATGTCGTTTTAGCCAAGAATCTAATCGGTACCTTGTCAGCCATTCGATTAAGCGTTCTAGTTTGTTATCCGATTTCTATGGAGAAGAGGTGGCAAAATGAAAACCACATCCCCGATCTAAAAGTCGCTCGATGAGTCGATGACTTAGGCCTAGGGTGGTACCTTGGGTATTAGCCTAGCTGATTATAGTTATAGTTATCTAGTACCGGGTCTAGGGGTTATTCGTTCAAGGTATAAGTGTTCGAATAGTCAACGGGAGTGTATTGGGAGCATACACGATTTTTAAAAACTTTGTCGAATAGCGATATACCGCGTTTTAAAGCGCCATCTTCTGATCTAGTTTTGGTCATAACTATGTCACAAATTGGAATAGAAAATTTTATAATATTTTATCTCTATTGTTACGAGTATAAGCTTTTAATTATACTGCGTATAATAAATATACGTTGTAATAAAGAAATAATTTAAATACTTTGAGTTAACATCCGTTAGATGTCGCTAAAACAATTAAATTTAGCAGACAAAGTTTTAAAAATCGAAAAGAAGAGGAGATTTTAACCTTTAATGATGATTGTCAAAGCGTTTTGCAGCCTCATCATAATATGTTTATTTCCATTTATTTCCTGTAAAATATTAGATGATTTTAACGAAGAATTATATATAAAACCATTGCCAAGTGGTCATCTGTATGGCTACTTCCAATTCTCAACCATTCTTGATAGTACTTTGGAAAATGTGGACCAATGTATGTTGGGTGTTTTGTGCAATTATTTGTTCACTCAATTTTTAAATTATTTTATTCATACAGCACGTCATTATAGATTATTTCCACGATTTTTGGGGGAGCTCATAGTCACACATAATGTGTCAGAGCTACATTTCAGTTTAACCCAAGGTTTATGGAGAACTAGCAAATGGGGCTACCCTATTCGGAGTTCGCCACCTGGTGCAGAATTATGGGTGTGGTTTCGCGAAGATGTTCCAGAGTTTGTGTTTAAAATTTTAATATATTTTTTGTCCATACTAGTTCTAATAAGTGTGACTTAAATTTACAGTGTCCATAAAACATGGAAGAATCTTGCAAATGCACTTTCAGGGCAGTTTTGCGCATCCCTCAATTTCATAGACACTGTCAATACTATTAGCCCGCAGCTTTCATTTCCTCCTTACGGGGCTGTTGATTCTTCATCTAGAAATAGTTCGTACTTACGTTACTCAGCTTTGCCAAAAGAAAGTGTTTGTACCGAGAATTTGACCCCTTGGAAGAAACTTCTTCCTTGTGATTCAAATGTGAGATAATAATAATGGTAGTTTTCATAATTATTGGACTTAAAATATATCCTTGTTAAACTACAGGCAGGTCTATCTCAGCTTCTAAATGCAATTCACGTATATGGGGCCAATTTCTTTTCATTAGCTTTGGATTTTCGTCCAGTTTGTAGAGTATGTAGTTCTATTTATTTTTTTGCTCTACATCATTTCTCAAATTCCATTTTTTCTTTTTAAGAGCAAAGATTGTACAGACATCTCAGTTGAGCTGAAACAAACAGTATCAGTTGTTTTTGATCCGCCTGTAAAACAACGTGGAAAACAAGGTTTTTATTAAATTAAAAAATATATTGTAACTCCCGTGTTTATGTATTTTGTTTAATCTGAACAGATTGGTCCGTAAAGAAAACATTTGGTTTGTACTTAACAAAAGTTTGTCCCGTTGCTTCGAGAAGTTTGCTCTACGTAGATATTACAAGCAATACGGTTAGGTTTTATACATTTTTAAACAAATTTACATTTTCTCTAACTAATATTATATCTTCGAAGACAACTAATCCATTTGAAGTTTCACCTCCTCCTAATGAAATTGTGACGAAGGAAAATCACGGTGATAGTCAAAAATGGGCCATTTTTGACATTGAGAAACAGCTGAGTGATAAAGCTGCGTTTAACCCAAAGGCAATTTATAAGAAGGAACATATATATTGGATAAATAAATCACCACCGATACATGCTTTTCGATATAATACAGGTATGCAAGCTAAAATTTATCAAGCAAATGGGCATTTTTTAAGGCTGGGTGAATTACTGAATAATTTCGAGACTAATAACTCTGTTATTGGGATATATTGGATTAAATACACAATAATAGAATATAAATAATAATTGTTACTAATTATTAGTTACATACTGTTAACATGGACATATAACATGTTAATTAGTCCATGCCGTTAAGTTAAATATTGAAACATTTAGTGTCTAAGGCCTTTGGCTGACACCATAAGTTTGTTCTAAAAAGAAAGTAATCATATCTGCAGCAGTGCTAACATTGTGCACACCTGGTTGTCTAACAAACGTTTTGAGAACAAACTTATGGTGCCGGCTAAAGGCCTTAAACGCCCAATTCCATACAAACTGGACAGTGAAAGAATACCCACACAACATAGAATATAGACACAAGACTCTGTTTTTATCGATTACATTGACTATATTTGACACTAGTATTTATCACTTATATAGACTAAAGACATCTACTTCTTCATGCAATCTAGTGATTAGTACATTTACTTGTTATGATAAATTAGTCAACATTACCTCGATTTTCCTTTCACGCCTCTTTTGGTATTTTATCGAATATCGAATAACATTTCTATTATTAGGCGAATATTCCGAAAATATAGATTTCCCTCCTGTCCTATCAGCGTGTTCCACCAAATAGCTGTCTATGTGGAGGGTGAAGGCATAACCTATTTTGGGGGGAATAAATTTCTATGGTAGAGCCCTCACTTGGTGGTTGACAGCTAGAATGGCGGCGCCCAGTAAAATTCCAATAAAATAATCTATAGACTCTAGGGAAATTCTATATAAAAGAACATACATCATCCATCAGTTGGTTTGGTTTTTATTTACGTCATAACGTCATAGGTGACCTATGAAGGCATTAAATAATTCAGTTCTACCATTTAGATATTTATATTTAAAATATTTCATATATTCCCCATATTATTCATCGAATATTCAGGCCTATTATTTGACAAATATTCGATAAGGTAGTATTTGAAATAAGCCTAACTATTTGGTATTTGGTTAGAAAACTACTATTCATCTTGATATTTGATAAGGAAATTTTTGGATATTCGTCTTGATAGGCTAAAATTGCTATTCGCCTAGCCCTAATTTTTAGTTAAATATGTTTATTTTGAATTTAAGGCTATGGGTTGGAACGAGGAGGTATTGAATGTGATATCCATAATCGAATGAAGGACCGTATTCGTATTGTATATCTGGAGATCATACCTTGGTTCTTGAGGATCTATGTTCATACTTTAAAAATAATATCTAACGGTGTTGCTTTAAAGCCAAGTGGGTATCAGTTCACTCTAATTATATCATACAGACAATGTTCGTGATTTAATGATGAAATATTAGTCTCGCAGTATTATAAACCTGCCAAGGATCGTGATCAACCGCATCATTTAGAGCTGCTCATTGAGCTTCTGCCTCATTCTGTGACGAAAGTCAGTTTTGAGTATGAATTAGCCTTCCTGAAATGGACTGAATATCCACCCGATGCAAACCATGGATTTTACATTGATTCGGCAGTGATAACTGCAGAAATAAACAGTGGTTTGAATTACACGCACATTCCGAGAAGCGTTACTACTATTTACGATAGGTATGATACTATTTTGATATTTTAAAGTATCATTAACTTTATTAATGTTTATATTTTGCTCCAAGTTTGCGAGAAAGCAAAGAACCGTCACTTCTTCATTTATACACGAATACACTACTTGTAACATTGCCAACACCAGATTTTAGTATGCCTTACAATGTAATTTGCTTAACGTGCACTGTCGTTGCCCTTGCGTTTGGACCAATTCATAATATTACAACCAAAAGGTAGGCTTAACTTGGTATCTTGTTTGAATCATTTCTAATTAGTTTTGTTTTGTAGGCTTCAACCTGTTGATGCTAACAAGTTAAGTTTATTAGGAAAATTGAAATCTAATGTAAAAAGATTATTTTCAAAAGATAAATCTTTGGATGAGAAGAAAAACCAGTGATTTTCTTCGAATTTTTAAACATTTGTGGCGTGCTTATTTATTTGTGTCAAAAATAAAATTATCGACATAATCTTCTTGTTCGTGTTTTTCTGCAGTTTTTGTTTCATTTCGGCGCCAAAACGAAATTCTACAATTTCAGAGCGCTGATTTGGCCTTTTAGGTCACATGGGGACGCGAAACTAGTTTATTTTCGTAGAGAAAGGGGTCAGCACATCCGATTTCTCGCTCTTCATTTTCAAAGTTGTCTTGTTTTTAATTAGCTTTAAAAATGTCGGAAGGCTTAGTTAATCGTAAAAAAGTTAAATCTGAGCTTCCTGTTTGCGTTGTAGAAGATCATAACGTGGTAATTTAAATTTTTTGTGTATATTTCGTATGTTGACATTTACGAATGGGCCAAACCCCTCCGCATGTGGTCACAATATAGGCTTAATAAATATCTGTTTTCGTTATTTTTTGTGGTTAACTCATGATTAATTCAATAAAGTTATGTTTAAAATTATTGCATTTTTTAAAGCGTTATATAATATTCCTAACGTTTTGAGTAAAGTTATATTAAACATACTAAAGTTTAAAGTGGAAGCCTAGTGATTAATTTAGTGAAAGAAAAGTAGATGGCGGCACTGTCCTTAGAAATCGTTATACGTTTTGCATCCTGTCCATTTAAATGGCAGCGGGAAAGTATACATCTGCATTGATTTATATATGGTTTTAATATTATTAAGCGTTTTAACTTTTTGGGTTTGTTAATGAGAAATTAGAGAGGTTAAGTTCGGTGTAGAAAACAAGTTGGCAGAAAGTGTAGATTGTGCACTGCTAAATTGATTTAATAGCGCTGGCTTAATTTCTGTAACATTATCATTAATGTAATGAATATTTTTCTTTCAGGCTTTGACTCATGTATACAGGGCAATTGGCTCTAAACGTTTACCCGCTGATGGCTTCCCATTTGTTCATTTTGATTCTCATCCTGATTTGCTGATTCCCAAGAAGCTTGATCCAGAGCAGATTCATGACAAAGAACATGTATTTGAGTAAGTTCCATCATAAGTTGACGATAGTTTTGGATTGGAGTGGAGTCATCACAAGACAAAAACGGCCTCTAGCGAGTCACTGTCAAAGACAGAGTGGCCAGATCTTGAAAATCAAACTATCACACAATGGCCAAAAAATGTAGTATTTAACAATTATGGTTGATTGCATATTCAGGATGGTCTTTGAATTATTTTACGTTATCCTTACTGCGACAAGTGCATGAAAGAATAATCTTAATAAATCTTAGTTTTTTGACACTGTGTGTAAGTTAATCAAAAAGTCAAAAATTATCTGAAATTCCTCATATTTACATTCTATATTTATAGCCAAATTATTAGTCCGTGGCTTATAGAGATGGTGATAGCAGATTTTAAAGATTTTGTCTTCAATGCATTGACTATAGGGAACTAGCACTATGTAGCTTTGGTTGTGGCTGCCATGTTGGATAGAATTTTTTTTCAATGGGAAAAAGCATGGGTGACGAAAGTCTGTTAGCTCCCTATACAACAACAGCAAAAACTTGAACCTTCGGAGAAGTTAAGATTTAGGTATCGCTTCGACAAATAGTATATATTAATTAAGAAAATAATAAAATATAATATTATAATTCTGAGGAGTTTTATCGAAAAAATTGTAACTGCGTTTATTGAAATCAGGATCATATTTTTGTAAATTTACCAACTAGAAAATCAGAATGATAAATCCCAAGGACTGAATCCCCCCCCCTCCCCCTGTTCTAACGCCCCTGTTCTTATTCCATGTACATTAGTATGGAAAATATTTAGTTCAGGGAATGTAATAGGCTTAAAAAGTCAGGTCATCATCTTATTTTTCACCAGGTATTTTTATTAAGATGTATGGCTAATGCCAAATTTTACCTACAGAGATGTGAAACTCCCTGTACCTTCTTGGTTTTTAACTTTTTTGCACCAATGCACCGAGACTTAAAGCAGAGTGGCGAATCTATCAATAAAATTTAACAAAAATGCTTCTAAAAGCTCATCTAGGTGGCAGCACCTTCCGGGACTCAAAGAGAAAGGCTACTTGTCTGCTATCTATTGGCTTCCCGAAGGCACTCGTTTAAAAGTTAAAAATCACGTGATTTCGAAAAGCCAATCAACGCGAGAAGCTCCCTATTTGCCACATCTTTTAGGCTAAATTTTTATGCTTACTCAACTGGTTTTGATTATTACTCTAACGACATCTAGTGGGAGCGAATGCAACTAGACAGGAGACGTTACTTGCTTTAACTAATGTTGTAGGTTAGGAAGTTTGCTCTTAAAGACCCTAAATAATATTACCCAAATTTACTTGTATTTACCCATTTGGTTATTTTCCCCAAATGAACACTCATTTACCCAAATTAACCGGAAATTACCCAATGTACAATTTTTTTCATATAATTTATTTTTTTAATATTTTAAAATTTTTCAATGGCGACCATTAGAATCTGCAATTTCTCCATGTTAATTTCCATATAAAAAATAGGTTTTTTAAGTAATCAAAAATATTGCCATGGCAAAACTAAAGCCCGTCGAAACTTTTTCCTTTTGGGAAATAAGTTATATAAAGGTCTACTTACGTTAGTGTTGTAAGTAGGAAATTTTCCGGAAAATGACCAAGGCCTTTTTTCCGGAAAATATTTCGGATTTTTTCCGAAAAAAAAGTTTTAATTCCATGATTAGTCTAATATACTGTTTGCAAATTTAAATAAAGCGGCATTTTCGCCTCATTTTTTCTAATCTAAAAGTAAAACTAAACCTCTAGACTAGTTTAAACTTATTAACAATGTAACACTATTAATGTTTTTTAGTATGTTTACTGATATTAGAAATTTTAAATCGATAAAAAATTAAAAAACCTTAAAAAGTAATTTATGTTAAATTTTTTTATTTTTCCGATTTGCAGGAAATATTCTGGAAATTTTTCCGCATTTTATTTTTCCCGAAAATTAACAACACTAGGTCTACTCTTATCCCCCTCTTTTGGAATCGTTTAAATTATTCATAACCCTTGGTCTTATGCAAAAATTAGCTGTTGAAAAATATTCATCATCGTCATTTCAGCGAGTTACATACCTCACGAAGTCCCCTGGCGGTATTTGTGAGAACTATGTAATCAGGTCGATTTTTTTTAGGTATAAATGAGTCTTATTTAATTAGAAAGCTAAAAACTTCATTTCCTTTTTTTTTGGTCCCTATTTAGGTTAGACAAATTTTATGCCAAAAATTAAACAATTGGAGTGATCGCTCGCTCCCAGCCGACAGATGTCGCTTAAATCAGTTTTTTTTTGCATTGAATCTAAAAAAAAATGATGAAGTGCTATTCAATTTTGATGTAGAGGTTAGTAAGATAATGAAAATGGCCTACACTTCACCTGAAAGTTAATTAGCTGTAGTTGGTGGGAAATATTTTAAGATGTGGTGATTATCATTTCCCGGCTGTAATATACAAACATGACTTACAGGCCTATACGGGAGATAAGTGTATCTCTGTGATACCGAATTTATAATTCAATGAGAATAATTAAGTCTTCCAAGTCCCTAATTAAGCGCAATAAAATGAAATTTGATCATCCGTTTCGTAACGATATTACCACTTTATACAAGATTTCTCATCGTGGTTTCTTATGATATTGAAACTATTATTACCTCTATCGTATTGGCATTCGTATTTTATTGTTTGGTTGCGCCCATTTATACCTATAATTAAGTTTTATATCAATTTTTATAATTATGTATTTAAATACATAATTATCTATCGTTCTTCCTTCAAATCCAAAACCGGTAACAATATATTGAATATTTTACATTTTTGTTTGGCAAATGTACTGTAAGGAAGCTTAACGGAATAAAAGTTGTCCCATTTAACCTCGGGTTACTTTCTGTGCCAATTATTCCGCAAAACAAATTGAAAATATAATTATCCATGCTTGACAGACCCTTATGCAAAATTTTAATTTAGGTAGCTTTGTATTATAATATTTATAAGTTTGATTCGGCTATTGCTAATTTTCTACTTATTGTCTATTTCTAAACAGAATAATTAATTATTGAGCTCCGAAAATAAGGATGCCGCGCTTTTACAAAGCTGTCAAGGGCTTAAATTAAAATGGTTCATGGTTCTAGAACGAAATGTAATTCGGAAATTTGATTAAACAAATTTTCGGATTTGATCGTAGTTATTTACGAATTTGAGACCTAAACGCATTTTCCCTTTGTAGTTTTCGCTATAAAACTTACCTGGTAGTATTCCTGCAAAAACTTTTATATTATTATTTTGGCAGTGAAGAGTATAATCAGGGTTGTCGATTTTTTTGTTTTATTATAAAAAAAAATCTATTTATTTAATTTAAATCGGATTTTTTTGATTTTAAGGTTTTATGTCTGCAAGAATGTATTTTTTTATATTTAGGAAGAATTATTATGTTGCGACAATCCCCGGGCACGTTGAACGCCTTTCCCCCGTCTCGCGCGGGGGGAAAGACAAAACGCCACCGGCGTTTGATTTCCATCGCGTTAGGTGACGTAAATTTTAAGCAGCCAATGGAATACCGGGACTATTCGTTTTATTTTAAGCGGAGGAGCGTACTGGGGGGACCAACGGGTGGATTGAGAGAAAGGCTAAAAACCGTCTCGACATAGACATTCTCCCTAGGTATAAATAAATACATTCTTGATGTCTGTTTTTGACAAATTGACAAATAATTTGACTGCAGCGATAAC